>NC_056725.1:1658943363-1659060826 GCF_019279795.1 Protopterus annectens | reverse complement strand
ATCCCTTTTGGGATTAGTGGCCCCTTGGGGAAATTCCAAGCTGTTAGCAAATTTGTTACTTATTTTTCTTTTCACTTCCTCTACTCTTCACATAACTGCTAATGACTACTTAACTGTAAGCTTTGGAAACACGAATCCCAGCAAATCTTTTGTAGTTTAATGGGTTGCCAGATGCATCTTCAATAAATGTGAGTTTCAAGGGAAGGGAAGTTTGCTGTTGCTCAAGCTAAGCCTGTTTACAATGTTCTGTAAAATTGAAAATAAAAGTTTTAAATTAAATCAACATCTCTGCCATCATTGTAAAAGTAAACAAGAAGATAGTATGCACACCGACAGGTTGGAAAAGTGTTTATGGTAACTGGGGAGAGATAGCTAAGTAATGGGATATTTCTATGGCTGTGTGGCTGGTCCATTACCCTGCCTATGGCCACATTTGACCAAGATCTGGCTCTAATTTCAGATATGAACTGAAGCAGATGCATTTTAATCCAATTTACAGTAAACATAAATAAATTAACCACAAAAAGGAGCGAAATGGCTTTGCAGTAAAAAATCCAGTTCCCAATGTAAAATAACAAAAACAAAAACAGCAAACCTCTATTTCCAAAGTAAAACAGCTTTTTCAGCTCATAAAAGTAGTATGCTGCAAAGTAAAGCAAGTGTAGCTGGTTCTTCAACCCAAAAGAATGCACAAAGTATAATCCAAGCGAGAACTTTAATAGCTAGATAGAGTTAAGCGCTTTCACCAAATGGCTTTTTCAAAACTTCAACAACTGCCATTAAAAACAAAGCATTTAAATATACAATGGAAGAAGTTCATTGGTGCACATGACATAGTTAATTGACTTAAACTCTAGTTCATTTACATATATACAGAAATCCTTCTGATATACTTCTAAAATACATTTAAAAAGCTAAGATAGTTTATTCATCATAATACAGAAGGACATAGTATAAATACACATCTATGACCTAAAACAAATGTAAAATAAGATAGTGAAATGTTATAAAAAGTTATAAAACATCCATAGTGTAGCATGAAGAGGAAAAAAGGGGTAAAATACGATTGATTCAAGTGTAACTATATAAAAATGCTCCATAAAAGTCTATATAAGTCTATATGTGCAACAGGGTTCAGATATATGATAGTACATGAATTAAAAAGTAGTGCAGGTAGGTATGTGTATAAAAGGGGGGGGGGAGGGCAACTAAGTGTGTAATCTAAAAACATTTTGCTTACACAGTAAAAGGTAAAACCTGAACTCCATCAATGACACCAGGGAAAATGTCTGCTCTGCGTAAGAAAAGGGTTTTTAGACCCCCTACTTAGTTATTTCTCCCTTCCCATACACACGCCTACCTGTATCACCATTGTCTACTGAGGTGGATTGTCCCCCCTCTCTGAGCAGACATTTTCCCTGGTGTCATTGATGGAGTTCAGGTTTTACCTTTTACTGTGTAAGCAAAATGTTTTTAGATTACACACTTAGTTGCCCTCCCCCCCCCCCCTTTTATACACATACCTACCTGCACTACTTTTTAATTCATGTACTATCATATATCTGAACCCTGTTGCACATATAGACTTATATAGACTTTTATGGAGCATTTTATATAGTTACACTTGAATCAATCGTATTTTACCCTTTTTCCTCTTCATGCTACACTATGGATGTTTTATAATTTTTTATAACATTTCACTATCTTATTTTACATTTGTTTTAGGTCATAGATGTGTATTTATACTATGTCCTTCTGTATTATGATGAATAAACTATCTTAGCTGGTTTAAATGTATTTTAGAAGTATATCAGAAGGATTTCTGTATATATGTAAATGAACTAGAGTTTAAGTCAATTAACTATGTCATGTGCACCAATGAACTTCTTCCATTGTATATTTAAATGCTTTGTTTTTAATGGCAGTTGTTGAAGTTTTGAAAAAGCCATTTGGTGGCGCTTAACTCTAGCTAGCTATTAAAGTTCTCGTTTGGATTATACTTTTGTGCGATTCTTTTTGGGTTGAAGAACCAGCTACACTTGCTTTACTTTGCAGCATACTACTTTTATGAGCTGAAAAAGCTGTTTTACTTTGGAAATAGAGGTTTGCTGTTTTGTTTTGTTATTTTACATTGGGAACTGGATTTTTACTGCAAAGCCATTTCTCCTTTTGTGGTTAATTTATTTATGATACACTGTCGTCTGAATTAGGAGCGTTTACCTTTTACTGCAAGCAACTTGTTGCCTGGTTTTATTCTATTACAGTAAACATAGTTTGATTATAATAAGTAGAGGCTGAAGGGGCACAGCTTCCTGAATGCCGGGGATATGGCAATGAAGCACTTACATAAGTGAATACTTTTGTAATTACACTACTGTATTTATTTTTGTTGTGTGCTTGTTTTCTACAAAAGTGCCTATAAATGCAATACCTGTGGTACATCGTGTTTTTTAGATGCTCCATTTCATACATGCGGTTGTCAACTGAGATTTTTTACATATTTTCCTAGACTTCGCAAACTGAATCCAAAGCAGCACTTTCTGCTTTTATGAAACAGTGTTAACATCTAAACCAGACAAAACCATCAAAACTGAATTCTTGATGTTGGGTAAAAGATTGCTTTTAACCTAATGCCACCCTCTTTGTCCAATTTCCAACCTCATGGGTAAACTGCAGATTAAACTTAACCAGGAGATTATTTATTATTTCATCCACCATCATACTGACTGCCATATATTTGTTCCATACTCTTTGGATTCAGTCACTGTTTTCATGCCATGTTTTGATTAAGGCTGTTCTAATTGTCCTTTTCCATTTAATCTTTCTCTTTGTATGCTTTGTTTTCATGTTTTCTTTGTCAGAAAGCTTTTTTTCTCCTTAACAGTGACCTAATTAATGATGCTCTTTTTCATAGCAGAAGAGTGACCTTCTGCAATTACAAATATTATGTATCATTTTTCTAGGATCATGACTATGACATCAGGTTTATGGCCTTCTGCTTGAAGGCTAGAGCTGGGAATGGCCATGCTGCTTCATTCTTATTTAATCAGACTCAATTCTTTTCTTCTCCATATGTTGAGTTCCTCAATAAGGATGCACATTTTCCATCTAATTTTAAATTGGTTCTGATAACTTCTGTGGCTGGAATATTGTTTTGTTATTGCTATCCAACCATTTACTTTACAAGTTTCTTGAGAATAAAGTTTTTGCAAAACTCACATCTTTTCAAACAGCTTGTGGCTTCTTAGATCCTTATCAATCCATCTTCAGATGAACACACACAGTATTGAGACTGTTCTACATAGTACAGTTAATCATCTCTTTGTAGCAAGTGATCAATGTTGCTATATATGCTGCTGTTTCTTACCATTGGCAGCATTTAATACCATGGACTATAATGTATTGCTAGAAGACTTGCCTTCCCAGTGTGGTTTTATCTTGTATAGTTCATATCTTTTTTTACCTCTTACCTATTTGACTGCACTCAGAGGAATGTGCCTGTAGTTTGTCTTCTTTGGTCAACTCTCTGCTGTGTGAGGTGTCATGGGATAACATTCCTGTTTGAATCTCGTTTACAGTGTGTATGATTCTTCTTGGATGTATCATTTATCATCTGAATGAGAGATCTGAGTAATCATTACTATGCAGGCTGTACTCAGCATTATCTCTCCTTTTATAACACCGGAAGGAGCTTTGGATGAAATCCTTAATCAGATAGTGAGCTTATAACCATTCATACAACTTTAAGGCGTCATGGCTCTTTGACTAGCCTCTGTTATAACTTAAAATAGAAAAAGGCTACACTTCGGGTTTTGAATATGCAGTTTCAAAGTGGCATTGATGATTGTACATAAATTGTCCAAGTGATGGCTTTTGTAGCATCCTCTGTGTGTGAGAGTGTGTGTATGTCTATGTATGTGTGTTTCTAATGTCTGTCCAGCTTGTTACAGATATGTTCGGGTCCAGTCCCTCATAACAAAGTCAGTTGTTTAACAGCCTCCTCATTCAGAAAATGCGTCTGCTGACCAAGGGTGCCTGATATTGAAACTACTGGAGTGAAAGGGTTCATCGAACTGATGAGAACCCTGTCACACATGAAATAACAATGTAGCCAGTAAACTTCCCACCCTAGAAAAGCTAAACAGATGATCATCAGAATGGCAGATGATTTGAAATGCAATGAGCCCAAAGTACCATTGACAGGCTTTACAATACCAGCAAGGATCTGAATATCACATTATTTATTTGTTTATTTATTTAATTGTTTATTTATTTATCTATACATACGTCTTCACCAGGCAGAATCTTTATGGCTTACAGAAGTTCATAATGCAGTACCCCACATGGCTCCATCATTTGGAAGAAGAGAAATATTATGTACTGTGCACTGCATCCTTGATGGTAAAAATCACTCAATGTCAGTGCTTACTTTACAATTTGAATGTGTTGTGATGGACAGCATGGGGCTGTCAGTAAACTCTAGCAATGAGCATCAGTGCAGAATAGTCATAATGGAGTATGCTGCCAGTGTTCCAGAAACAGTGCCATTATGTAAACCTAATGCTAAGGTATTGCCAGGAAATTGGTACTGTTATTCTCCACAGCAAAGGGCTGCCTTTATGGCAAGGGTAGTGCAACAGTTATATGAGTGTGTTAAAATCAAATAATTAAAGGCATCAGTCTAATATCTGCAAACTAATGGATTCATTGAAAGAGGTTTAATAAAACACTGACATCCACACTGTGGAAAGTTTTGGATGCAGATGGTAACTAGGGGGACAGTTGTTATCATCTTTACTTTTTGCAGTCAGGGAAATACAACAACTTCCGATAGGGTTTACCACATTTGGACTTCCAGCAGGCATCCAAGAGGGCTGCTTGACATAACCAAGCAAACCTGGGATGAGGAAATGACACTGTTCAAAAGTGTGGTAACACAGTGTGTTACTTGTCAGGGTATAACAGTGACTCCATGGAATGCAACAAACATTATAATAAGAATGTCTATCACAGCTTGTACCCTCTATGGAAAACAAATTCTGTCTAAAGGGCATGGATGTATGAGGTAACAGAAAAAATACATATGGTTAATTATAATGTTACTCAGACAAGAAATAGAAAGACAGACCAAATTTGCCACATTAAGGCACTGAAGCTAGCAGAGGAAGCCAAGAACTCTACAGAAAGTTGGCAAGTAGAAGTTCTGAAAAAAAGAGACAAGAGAGACTTTACCCGAAGTACAGCTAGAGGAATCATTTTCAAAATTAAAAAGGCATAAATTAAAATAATTTATCTTAAGAATTAATGGAGTGTTTTTGGAAATGCATGTGAGAACTGTACTGATAGAGCAGTACAAAGCGATAACATCAGGAATGGAAGTTAGACTGAGACCTTACAGAGCACCTGAGTTACAAAAAGAGTTAGTGAGAGAACAAGGAAATAAAATGCTTAAATTAGGCATAACTGTAGAGTCAGGATAGTGACTATATCAGACCCGTAGCGCTGTAATGACATTAGGGAAAAGAACAACATTTCAAAGTTTGATATCTATCCCAATGCCAGAATTGATGAATTGAGAGGTAAGTTAGGCAAGGCTAGTTATTTGACCGTAGACATGACTAAAGAATACTAGCTCACACCCCTTACCCTCTTTAAAAAATTAAAAAAACAAGTTTTGTACACCTGATTATCTATTCCAGTACGCAGTGTTACCATTTTGCTTGCATGGAGCCTCAGCTACCTTTCAGTTGCTAAGGGCGAAAATACTGAAGCTTCATACCCCTATGCTGTAGCACACCTGGATGACATTGACATGGTCATTCATTCAGCAGAATGAGAGTTTTACCTAAAGTTTACGCTATGTTAGTATATATAAGGCAAGAAGTCTTGCTTCTAAATGCTAAGAAAAGTGAACTGGGTATAGTGAAAGGGGAAGCCAAGTACTTAGGGTACCTTATAGGAAGAGGAGTGGTAAGACCAAAAATCAAAAAGATAGAGGCCATTAAAAAGTGTCCTGTCCCTTCGTCCAAGAGATTGGTGAAGGCTTTCTTTGGTCTGGTTGGAT
The DNA here is from genome assembly GCF_019279795.1 of Protopterus annectens. Taxonomy (NCBI): domain Eukaryota; kingdom Metazoa; phylum Chordata; order Ceratodontiformes; family Protopteridae; genus Protopterus; species Protopterus annectens. Next base: position 1,659,054,762 of record NC_056725.1, on the reverse strand, counting down.
ATTACACTATATATTTGCCTAACTTGGTAACCACTGACTGCCCTTTGACAGAGCTCACAAGGTGGAAAACTTGTGACAAGATGTAATGCAATGGTCTCTTGAGACAGACAATGCATTGAATGGAAAGAAAAAGCTTTGTAATGACTCAGACTGTGCTGTGTCAAAAGTCTCAAGGTGAGGAGCATACTGCATGATATATTATTAGGAAGCTGAGCAATACAGAAAGAAGATATTCGTGTATGAAACGTGAATGCTTGTCAATAAAGTGAACTTCAAATGTTTGAAATGCTATGGCCGAATAGACTAACTGATTGTAACACCAAGGTGTGCTGGCAGGCTGTATCCTACCAACCTTTTCAGTATACAGTGACATACATGGATCCAGCCTAAACTGCAGGAATATAGCCTATCACATGGCTATGATTCCAACCCCCTGTTTTTGAGCCATAAGGCTAGTAGCTGTATAAAATCTTGGTTATGTTATACCTTGCTGCTTATGGAAAATGTGCATGTGCATTTAAACTAGTTCTCAGAATGTATAGTGTGCTCTAACATTCTCATAGCCATTAGTCAAATCATAAGGTCTTAAATGGCAATGACTATAATATAAAAGAGAGTAGCCTGGACTGTTGAATTCATGAAGTTAGTTCTTCAATAAAGAAGCATCTGAAATGAAGATCTGGACATGTGGCATGAAAGATGGTCCAATTTGGCTATTCTGTGGATTATACCTTGTAGAAGTACCTCTGTTTAGAGCTGAAACTTGTGCTTGGGATTGGCCTGCAGCCTTTGAGCTTTCTTGGGACCTGGGAGAGCCCTACAGCATGGGATTTTCTTTTCTTTTTTTTTTAAACTTGAACTTTATAGCACAACAAAGCCATACATGACACGCACACATACATAAAGAACCACAAACTTACTACATACAGAAGAACAGTGTAAATAATGTAAATAAAGCTGGTGGTTGTACAGGAATCTAAAATGGAAAAATAATTAATTCTTAAGAAAACAGGCACTAAACAACTGCTAGCAAGTCAAAAAGTGTATGATAGTTCCTAAGTATTAGATATAGAATACTTTATCAATTCAATGAAGACAAAAGGTAGACTGCAACTAATCATTTACTGGTTTACTACTAAAAAGAAGAACCAATAAAAAACACACGTTCTGGCTTTGGTAACATTAAGAAACTCACTCCAATATTCATTCCATTTAATCATGTCTAATTTATAGAATACAATTTACTAAATTTCTGTTGCGTTGTGAGCAAGGTATCGATAATGACTTTTGAGTAATTCTTCTAAGTGGAGAACAGGCATGCCAGAAAAGTCATAATTACTGAGATAATCCAATAAAGATTAAGTGAGGGCAAATCATACTTTGGTTGTAGAATTCCAAAAAGCCAAAATATCCATATGTGGGGGAAGGGGTCTATATATAACCCAGGCAATAACTTCCTGCAATAGCATCTATAATTCATGCATCACAGGGCAGGGCCATAGTAAATGTAAGTAATGGGTATTATCACTACCACAGTACCAACTGGTGGGCTTCACAATAATTCCTCTGGTGAACATATTTGCAATTGTATAGTGCCAATAGTATAACGCTTTCATATATGTAAACCTGACAAAGAGGGGCTATCTGTTGCCATGAACCCTAAGCAGACACAAACACCATTCTTCATAAAACCCGTTCTCAATTAACATGTTATTCCACCTACCTCCCATAGATTTAACTATAGAAGCAGTCATATTGGTCACCTGAATGAATATGCTTACTTCAGGTCTTGGCCTAGGAAGGGAAAGGGGTAGGTTAGTGAATTATATGGTGCATCCATATGTCACATGATGCTATCATATGGTACATCCAGATGTCACATGATGCTATTATATGGTACATCCAGATGTCACATAATGCTATTATATGGTGCATCCAGATGTCACATGATGCTACTCCTCAACTAAAGGTACTGCCACTACCTAATTTCCAGTTCAGGATAAATGGATTTCACCTGGTTCCATGACAAAAAGTTCCCATGTTTGATATACACCAGATGGAAGATAAACAAAACCCCACTTGAATCCGACCCTCCCAATTTAAGTGGGAATCTTGAAAGGTTATAGTGGGATAGTTCCAAATAAATGAAGTTACCCATGTCTTGGGCTTTGTGCTTCTATTCTGACCAAAATTTGTAACTTTCAACCACAGTTCAAATCTTCCAGGATCCCATATATTGTGTGCTATCATCTTTTGGACTGATGACTTCCTATATTTAAATAGGGCCAGCTCTGACTAATGCTAAATTGGAGCAGACTGTTCTCTAAATCTACAATAAAACCAGACGAATGATGGTCAACTGTATAGTTCCACGATGGGAAGTCCCATGCCATCCTTGCACTTGGTATGTACAACAATCTTCTGCTTAACCTGGGAGTTTTTCCCTTCTCACAAGTATTCCAATATAATCTTCTGTAGTTTTGCCATCAAGGAGGAGAATGTGGCATGGGGCAAGTGGCAGTATAAGCATTTTATCACTCGTAGCTCACTTAAAAAGTGAAAATTTAAGTGTTTCCATTTACCTATTTGAATGTGTAACTTATGGATTAATGTGGTTAGACTGAGTTCAACCCAATTAGATGTTGGGGAAAGGTTAATACCCAGATAGGTAACATCCATTGTCTGAGTTACTGGGCATCAATGGCCCCTGGCATTCTTCATAATCCAACATTCCCTAAAAGAGTTATCAACGATTTCTCTGTGTTAAGCCATAACCCTGTGGATATAGAGAGAGTTTATCTAGGTCTGTCAAAATAGGCACCGTGTGTGATACTGGGTACCTGGGATTTCATTTTGGGTTATAATACAGCCTGCATCTGGGATGTGCTGTATGGTCTAGACACAGTTATACAGAATGTATGCGCATTGTGCTACCACAAGGACATATGTCCCATTGGTGTGTTAACTGTGAGTCCAGAAAAGAGGTATATATTACTACAATTTGTTAAATGTGAGTATTTCTATGCAAAAAGACTTACAAGAAGTTTTAAAGCAGGGTGTGCAAGCATGTGTATACCATCAAATAGAATGTTTGTTTGAATGTACTCTTCAGGTGCAGAAAAATACTTCAATAAAAAGTTTTTTTTTTCAATTTTGGTTTATGTGATGGAAAATGAGAGAGGTAGCAATAGCAACAGAGATAATGACCTTGATTGTTGTGAATATTACTGGCAGATTTTATTATATGCTTGTAAGGGAAAACGTTTGAACACAAGTGCAATTATAAGTGTATTTTAAAGAAAGAAAACATATGTTATATTTTATTACATGATAGATGAGGTAATCTTGAATCCCTATAAAATGTGCAATGTTTTAGGTAAAGTCTGATTATGTTTCAGTTAATTTCAAGTGATTGTAAGAGATGAAAGTGTTATTTATTTTATTTTGATTAAATACTTATTTTTATTCCTGGGAATTCCTCCAGAGTTTGGTCAGTTTGATTTGTTTATAAGTTATTTCATCTGACTTTGAGACATTATGTTTTTGAAGATACATATGGTTGCCATTCAATCTGTTTAATGTTTATTTTATTGACAGATTGAAAACTTTTCATATCTTATTGCATGTTCTATTTGTCAAATGTATGAGATTGTGGTAGAAGTGCGATTGAGAGGATGCAGGTAAGATAAGTGTTGGTTTAGGATACTAATGCCAAAACTTTCCGATACACTGAAATTGTTAGCATTAAAGGGTGAGAGTGTTTGCTGGTTAGGGTCAGAGTAAGAGCTAAATAAGAGGATAGATTTAGTTTTGTGTGTGAGTGCATATTGATTGATATGTGTGGTGTATATCTGAGCCTGACTTTGTATTAGTAGTGTTACGGAAACATTTTTTCTAAGGCAAGGTGCAAAGCTAGACGTAGGAACAATGTCTGGGTTATGATTAAGGTTAAAGTTAGTAGGGATTAGTAAGGTAACACAACCACTGTTTAAACAAATTATGTATGAATGTGTTATGGGAATTTGATGTTCAAACTGCAAAAAGCAACTTCCTGGTCCCTTTTGTGGTTTTAAATTTCCATAATATATTTAATTCATTTAATATGTTGCATTTCAGTTTGAGTATTTTCGTAAATTAGTCCACACACACACACACACACACACACACACGTATATATATATATATATATATATATATATATATATATATATATATATATATATATGAGTGCATGCTACTTGATCTAACATCAGAATGCCTAAACAGAAGTGTTCTAACACAACTGAACTACACACAATTTATCTAACTCAACATAACTAAAAAAAAACATTTTTGCAAGGAGGCTGCATTACCTCACCATCCCAACTTTTAAATAGCAACTCCATAGTCACACAATAGTATAAAAAAGGTTGCACAATAAGAACACTATCATAAAATGAACTGTATTATTACTTCTAAATCTATAATAAAACTGATACCATTGATCAGAAAATCATACATTTTCCTTATTATCAAAGCTATAATTGATAAAATATATAGGAAAATATCATTAGATCAGCTATTGTTACATCACTTTTTTAGACCCTCTTGTGATAAGAAAAAGTGATAGACCATCAAATAGAACCCATATGTGTGTGTGTGCTTCTGACACTTTGTGTAATGCATATTTGGTTGAATTCCAAATGACTGACTCCAAATATTTGAAAATCAGTTTGAATGAAACATTATGAAAACATAATAAGTGAAACATTTTACAGTCAGATGAATGCATAGGGAAATATTTCAAAAAGAGTTTCATGGCCCCAATACTTAAAAGATACAATATAAAGGGAATTTCTGCTGGTGCACAAACAGAAACCACAGCAACTCTGATTATTCATACAAAATGAGTACCAGGTAAAGCTTCATATATTTCTACATATTTTTCTGTTTCTATTTCATAGCTATGTGCCCCTCTCCCACATTATACTAAATGGATTTTCAATCAAACTGTTATTTGTCTAAATGGACTTCTATCTGTACTTTTCCATTATCGGGGCAACAGCTCTAATGCACTACCACGTGCACGCAATGATCCCACTGCTGTCAGCCCTGAAGCAGTTGTTAAAGCAACTTTTAATCGCTCATCTGGTGTTCTCAGTATGTTTAGAAAATGCAATCTAGTTAAGTAGTTTGCCAGAAAGTCAGGAACATTTTTAACAATGAAAGATGGCTGTATTATTGCTCAAGTACGGAATCTTGACTTACCAGACTGCAAAGAATCCAAGATGATGACAGAGAAGGTATACAAATGAAATCATAGTATGCTGCTAGAAGAGCTGCTGTATTAAAAAAGTTAAACCCGCGGTGGTGGTGCTGCGGTAGCATTGTCGCCTCACAGTAAGACGCTGTCCAGTTCGATTCTCAGCTAGAGCATCTTTTGCGTGGAGACATGCGTGAATGGGCATACCTTTGTTGAAGATTGTGTGTTAGGGCTGGCAACTCAGCACCTAAAAATCAACTACCAATCATTAGCGGACCGGAGTTCCGCTGTGGCGACTCCCTAACCAGGAAAAGCCAAAAGACACAACATTAAAGAAGTTTATTAAAGAGCACGCACAAACAAGTGACAAAAAGTATGGTTAAGCAGAATTTGGCAACATAACCTGCTTAAAAGTGGAAATAGGTGTGCTTCTTTATTTCTGCTGGGTGTGACAGTTGTAAATGAGAATTATTTTAATGCTAGCTATCTGCATGTATGACTTTTAATGGGAGTTTTGTTGTCTTTTTTCTAAAAGAAGTGTTTGTTAAAGAAAGCTATAGAAAGCCTTGTTTTCAACCGTTGTAATTCAGCTAAGTTCATACTTTAAATATGAAAGAGAATAAGATAGTTATCTTGGTTTTGTAAAGGGCCTAACAAAGACTTGAAGCCAAAAAATGTGTTAAATGGACAGACTTTCCTTGCTGCACAGTGTGAGCTGGTAGTCAAACATCCAAACACATAATGGAAAAGTACCGTGGATAACATTATCATGAAATAAAAACATAATCGTTGCTTTAAGTGAAGTTAGCCTTGATAACAAGGATAGTTAGGAGCATGATCTGTTTCAAAACAACCGGTTCAGGGATAACAGCTGTGCAATCATTGTGTGCGCTTGCTAGTGCATTCCAAGTGTTGCCCCGATAAAGGAAAAGTACCCTTTTATCCATATGGAGTCAAACATTTAGATTCATCCAAATGGACATTAAACCAAATGCCAAGTTTCAATGTGCAAACTCTGCACAAACTTACACACAAATATACATAGATATATGTGATATAGTACAAAACATAAATATGTTCTTATACAGTGGTGACTGCAGAGCCAGAGAAGCATAGTGCTAAGTGCAGAAGAAGGTGCATCAGAGAGACAGAATCAGGCAGGCATATTGTCTGCATGGCAACCTATAGGCAGCAGCTGCCTCTGGAGTTACATCTGCGGCAAATCGTTGTGGACATAAAATTTCCTAATATTTAGGCTTAATTTGTGTTAAGGATAAAGGCAGAACAGAGACGAGAAAGAAAAAGTGTTTAGGGTAGGAGATTCTGAAGCAAAGTAAATCTTTATTGCGTGTGCCAGAGCACTGAAATTCATATGTGAGTGAGTGATGCAGTATTTATTGTGTTACAAGGGCACAGAAGCAGAGAAGGCTATTTGTTCAAATACCTTTGTAGAATACCTGCTGAACAAGTTACTGATTAATGTAATATGGCTAAACATTCAAAGTCATTACAGTTTTGTTTTCGTATTAATACTTTGCTTTTTTTGGCTAAATGAAGTACATTTTCAGTTCATTTTATTCAAGGGGAAAATATGTGCATTGAAGCAATCTGTAGCACAAGCCTCATGTTTAAAGACTGACCGGCTGAACTACATTTGAATTTCTATATTGGTGGAATTTAGTGGGCATGACTACAGTTTTCTTTTCATAAACTATGTTTTTCCAAGCTATTTGCTCTATCAGGTCAGTGACTGAAACCTTGACAGAATAAACTTGTCCAGTGTTACATATGAAGCTTTCTGATAACACTAAGTGCTGAATGGATAAAACTGTGAAACTATTAAAACTCTTGTAGCTATATAGGAATTTCTCATGGAAAATTATTTTTTGTGGCAGTAAAGAGGGTTGGTTGATAAATATATTCTGTAAAATCCAAAACTTGTATTCTAAACTCTGTGGAGCTGTTTTTTTTTCTGCCAGTATATGTACTGAAAGTGTAGCGGCTGAAATCTCTTGAAGATGGAAACATTGATTGAGGATTGGGGAGCTCTGATAGAACTTTAAGAAATTGTACTACAGTCCTTTATGGGAGAAGTGTAATGACTGAGCAATGTCTCCTCCGCTTCAAGAAGGAACTGACCAGAACATCCTTAGCCTCCCAGAACAGATAACCACACTAGTGAACTACCTATCCACGTCACTAGGAATCCCTAAGTCTAGTATAAACCAGAGGAAGCTGCTGGTAGGGATGATATACAGGTTACCTAGAGGATTTTGAATGGTGTACAGCTAGAGCAAACTGACCCCAGGCTATACAGAGCATGATATTTGTCCTTTTTTCATATAACAGAACTCACTAAATGATTATATGTACCTTAAAGATGCTGATAAACATGACTATCAGAGACTGGAACAAGAAAGCTAGGGCAGGGGCTTCAACTGAAGATATAGCACGCCCAGAGCAATAAAATCTCATATAACAGCTTTAATAACTATTTTCAAACTGTGAGTAGAGCATCATGTAAATGATGTTAATAAAATTCTAGAAATCCATGCTGCAGATTAATTCAAACAGGCACTCCCTGGTACTTTAAGAAAATAGGAGTCGTTTAATAACCCAAAGTCTTCTGAACAGCTACTTTTTTTCTATATAATGTTTATCATTAGCTGATTTTGCAAATTCAAGCAGACCTTCATGCACCTAAGGCCAAAATCAATCCTTCATATGAGTATGTTAACTTTGACTGCAAACAAGAAAAAATTGACATATCTGAATTAGTTTATTTCCCCTTTAGGTCAGAAAAATTATCTCACGCAATTTAAATGGTCTATAAAAGGGCATGTAGCAAAATACTGCATTGTTACCTAAATAATATGCCTGTAAAAACTTTTAATTCTAATCAGTGATTGATACGTGAATATGAACCTTCAGAATGTGATATTACTGAACTTTTAACTGCAGGACGTGAAGTGTTTGTTTTCTGCCTATATGCTATTACTAAACATCTCAAATATAATATTGCTGCAGAGAGAAAGGAAATGCAAGCAGTGTTAGGTGTAGGCAACATGATTACATTATTAAGAGCATAATATGTTTGTGAGAACCAAACTCCAAGTAACAGAAAATTAAAGTAATATGTGTATGCATGGAGATAAAAGGGATTGCCCTTTATCATAGGTAGAAACGCAAACCATATTAGGCAAAGTATTAACCCCGGTAGCTCTAAAGCCAAGTTCTAACATATGATGTGATAAGTGACCATGATTGCCCCAGTTTAAAGAGCTGTGGAAGTTATAGGTGAAATTTCAACCAAATGTGCTGTCAGAAATACATACTCCAGTAAAGAAAAATATGTTGGTATACAACAGACAAAAGGAGCTAAGATCTGGCTCTGAGTGGAAGGGTTAAATGCATTTAATACTGAATGTTATAAAAAAGACTCCAGTCATTCAAATAATAAAGGAAGTCAGTATAGACACTGACAGGGAGGGAGAATATTGCAAAAAGAATCTAGAGATTATAATAATCAAAAATGGTCAGTTTGAAACATGACAGGGAAATACCAATGACTAAGAGTACACTAAGGGAAGCAATTCTACCAGCTATGGAATAAACAAGAGGACTCTCATATTAAAAGAAAAGAGAAAGGGGGGCCTTAATAGAGTTTTAAGCTTCTCCCTGCTTCACTAAAACAGAGAAAGGCAGAAACAGAAGAAGGACGATGAAAGTAAAGAAAAGAAGTTAAATGTGGAAGGACAGAAAGGGAAACAACTAGTTTTCCAAGAACATTATTTTCATGAGTTATCTTTAATAGAAGATGAAATATATTAAAGGAAAAGCCTACACCTGTATTAAGCCATGGCCTCCACTCCATTTCAAAGAAGGCTCAGTGGGACGACAATACATAAATTAAAGCAAGAGAAAATGTGGCCAGAGTAGATGGGGATCCAAAGAAACTCAACGGAAAAGGACCGCTTTGCATTCTTACTGTGAAATCATAAATTAGCTGATCTACTGAGCAACTAAAGGCAATGCGCATTGAGAACACTTAAAATGAAGTTGTCACAGATTCACATTTTGTCTGGTCTTTTAAAGATGAATAAGACAAAAACAGGATTTCACCCAGATTTTACTGGCCTGGTTTCAAGGAGGCCATAGAGAATGTTTATACATCATGTCCAGAGTGCCAAAGGTCAACACTCAGCCCTGGGTTTAGGAACCCTTTGATTCCCTTGTTGATATTCCATTGTTATAAATTGCAATGGGCATTGTTGGTCCATTTGTAAAATATTATAAGAGCCATCTGTTTACCCTGGTAAATAATTACGCAACACCATTTCCACAGGCAATACCTTTGTGATAAGGCAATGTAATATGTATAACAAAAGAACCAGTAATCTTTTTTCTTCCATAGTAGTAATCCCCTGAGAAATTCTTATAGACCCAGGTACCCAAATCATGTCCTGAATAATGCATTTTATTAATTTTTAATGTGAAACAGCTGAGGACATCCATATTCTACCCCCGAACAGATGGGCTACTTTAAGTTTAATAAAACTTTAAAGTCTACATTACAAGAAAAAAAAAACTACTGAGACAGATGGGAGAAAGTGGGCCAACTGCTTCCATGCCCTGTCTTTGCTATAAGGGAAGTATCCAGACCCATAACTAGATTCAGACTGTTTAAATTGGTGTATGTCAGAGAAGGTTTCCATAATGGCAAAAAATGTTTACCTCAAATACACAAGGTACAGTATTTGATTCTCACCTTTCAGGGAAATTTGCTAAGTGTAAAATGTAGCTAGCCTAGTACTTACCTATGAATTCATGGCTTGTTAGAAATAACAGACAAAAGGAAAAGAAAACACCTTTTTTAATTATGTTATAGAGCATTTTCAGACCTGCAGGAGAGGTTAAGAACTATAATGCCTATAGTAAGACAACATGTAAAGAGAGAACAGCAAACACAACAGAGAGTATTCAACAAAAATGTTCATCTTGGACATTTTAAACTTCAAAACAGATTACAAGTTTTGATATCTATTATTGATGAAAGTGCTTTGGAAAGTGGCAAGGCCTATTGAAATAAGAGAGAAAGTAAATGAAATGGATAGTAAGGTATAACAACCAGTAAATAAGAAAGCAAAATAGTTGTACAATGTATTTATTCTGAAACCTTAGAGAGAAACTGATGTGTATGTCAAAACAAAGGAAATCCATTTCTCAAAAAATAGGAACTAAATTATTTGCAATCAAGAATGAAGACATATTCTTAAAATTGCCTATTAATGCCAAGGTAATCCAGTAGAAAATTGAAATTGTGTCTGTTGAGAAAGTAATTTTGAAAACATCAAAATACCAGAATCCACGTATAATGCAGTTAGGGAACAGTGACAAAAATGTTTACACTGCATGTCATAGAAAAATCTCAAACTGAGTAGAAGAGTTCCATTGTACTGACCCTCAAGCTTGATGGATGTCTAACATCCTGCTATGACTCCAGACATTTAAATAGTGTGCCTAAGTTTGATTCTACCCAAAAGGATGAACTGGCAAAAAGTTTGAAAAAGACCAGCCCCGGGATTCATGAACCTTGCGCCAGGCGCACGCATAGAATAGGCGTTACAACGCCAAATATGGCCGCTGAGCGATTCAGGTACAATCCAATTCCACGTGCACTACCGGCGTGCGCCGGATCTGCGCCGCCCCCGGCGTAGGTATGCTAAACACCCCATGTGCGGTGTTGCACCATGCAAATGAAGGCATATAGCGATCCACGAAGTGGCGCAGGCATAGCATAAGGCCACGGCAATGTAAACCAAAAAAAAACGGTTTACATTTTCCCAAACATAACATAGGAGTAACGGTAGACTGTCAGCCTCAGGTATCACACTGTTACCATATGCCAATGGCGAAATACACAGAGAATGTCAAAAGAAAACATGCCCAACATGTAAATAATAACATAAATGGTATGTCCACAGAAACTCACAGCAGAACCCCAGGACATGTTTGCGGAAGGTGCAAAACAATGAAATAATATGACAATGTTATAAAACAGCAGCGTAATACACATCAGCTTCACAGCCATAATACACCATGGTATGCATGGAAAGCCACAACCACGGTGCAAGGGTTGCCAAGGACTCGCGGCAGTGTTCGGCATGGTAACTATGAATTAGTAGTCAATGCCATGCAAATGAGGCAGATAATACTGAATCGCAAAACCCCCGCCGGCGTAAGGCTGTACCAAATGGCACAGCGGTAATACACCGAGGGGTGGCTCAGAGGGAATACATGTCACTTGCAGAGGGGTGTGCCACTTTAGGAGGAAGCACATTGGAGCTCAGCAAACCTGGGCTGTAAATTGCACATCACAGCTGCAGGACCAGCGTGTGGGGAAATAATTGAGCTGAGAGCACACAATGCGCGCAGAGGTGCATGTGCACGAGGATGACTATGTTCCCTTAACCCAGTCATGTGACGCTCACCCCGCAAACAACATCGGAAACAGGAAGGTGATGTTGAGAATATGAGGAAATGTGGAAGAAGTGTAATTGGAGTAATAATGAGCAATCAACACTAATCAACCCACGAAGGCCAATCGGCGGCAGCTGACAACTCTGCATGCAGAAACTTGCAAAACGGGATAGGGGAGGCATATGAATGCAAAGAAAGTAGGGGAGGTAGCAGATTGCAGAGTGAAGACCTGACACAGCAGAGCCAAGCAGACAAGCAGCACAATGGCGGCACACAAAACGCACGATATGCCATGTCCCAGAAACTACACATGACAGGGCTCTGCAGGATGCATGCCAGGAAATAGTAGGTGCAACGTGCAGAAATAGTAAGGGAAGGTCAAAAGGTAATCCATTGCAGGCAAGAGTAATGCAACACCAAAGGCAACAGCGTTGCAGTGCCAATGGTAAAACACGGAAGATAATCCCCAGATACGGCCGTACAGACACACTCTATGACATCACCGGGTGCACAGCACAATAGTATAAAGTGTGAATGCACACAACACACAGCTGTGTATTCCCAAACGCCGCACCATAGGTGTAAACACACGGGGAACTTTTAAAATGTACATGTTGGGTGCTGCCGTGGCCGTGATCCATCAGCATGTGTTAGAGACAGACGGTGTTGTGGAGGAGGGTGCCGACAACTACCGTAGGCCTCAGAGGAGAAGGAGAGTGTTCAGACCAAGGGTAACCTACCAGGGGCTACAAGACCTGGAGATAGTAGAGCGTTACAGGGTGGATAGGGACACGTTACAGCAAATAGTGGAGCTGTGCCGGCCACGCCTGAGAACAAGAAACAACAGAGGGGAGCCCATCCCAGTGGACACAAAGGTATGTGTAAGCTTGCGAATACTGGTCACAGGTACCTTTCAAAGGCCAACTGGGGATATAATGGGCATCTCACAGGCATCAGCATCCAGGGTACTACACCAGTTTCTGGATGCCATGTTACCACATGCCAATGAGCATATATACTTCCCCAGATCTCAGGAGGATTTGGCTAGCAATATGCGCCACTTCCACTGTGTGGCACAATACCCGGAGGTACTGGGTGCGATAGACTGTACGCACATACAAATCAAGTCACCAGCTGGGGAGCAGGGTAGATGCTATATAAACTGCAAGGGATTACCCTCCATCAATTGCCAGGTCGTGTGCAATGCGCAGGGCATTATCATGGATGTGTGTGCTGGCAGCCCTGGAAGCTACCACGACTCCCATATCTGGCATGCCTCACAGCTGTACCAGGTATTCACTAGGAGGGACATCCCACAAGGCCACCTTGTGGGGGATGCTGGCTATGCACTGGAGCCGTGGATGATGACTCCCATCAGAAATGCACACACACACATGCAAGAACGCCATAATGAGGCACACGCACAAACCAGAATAATCATAGAGCGTGTGTTTGGGATGCTGAAATCACAGTTCCGGTGCTTGGATACATCCGGTGGAGCCCTGCAGTACTCTCCAGGCACATGTGCCCACATATTCATAGTATGTGCCATGCTACATAATATGATCCTGCGGAAGCAGCTGCTGCAGGGACATAACGGTGAAGGGCCACAAAGCCCACCACAACTGCCAAGGCCAGTCCAGGCACAGAGGGTTCAGGACCATGAACACACTGTGCCAGCCCCAGTAGGCAGACGGAGGCGTACCCAATATGCCTATGCCCTGGCAAAGAGGGAACGTATAGCACATACTCTGACAGCATAGGCCCCATAGACTGACACCTCCCTACCTGCACACACAGTGAAATGGACGGCACACAACATGACCACCGGTAAAGTGTACCGTATGGGTGGCCCCATGTGTGACTCCAACATAGGCAGCCCCCAAACACTGTACACCCAACAGCCAGTGGAGCATGGAACGCCAACACCTGAACAGTACACGGGTCCTACAGCAGACTGCGTTGCTGTATGCTGCCACGTTCACCGCAAGGTGTATACATATAAACATATATATATGTGTATATGCATATATGTAGATAGATATAATTACATATATAGAAATATATGTACACATATACATATAAGTACTACAGTTAAGACAGGGAATCAGAGGGATGTAAGGTGACTGAGATGTAACATGCGATATCTGTACATAGTATACATAGTGAAACGACAACCTGAGCATCCGGGAGGTTTAACAGAAGAGGATACCACCAACCATGGAACGGGCAACATACCGAAATGCATAACCGCGAGTCGGAAAGATCGACAGACCACAGTACTGTAACAGTACATGCGCGGGTAATAGTATGATGATATGAGGGGAGAGGTAGACACCGCCACCGGTGTCGCGGCCCACGCAGGTACTGTGTGCAACCGTCCCCGTGAGTGCCGTAGTATGTGTATGTGTGCGGTGAGGGTGCCGTGTGTGTTGCTGTGCGAGTGTAATGTATGTGTCTCCGTAATATGTGTATGTTGGTGCCATGTTAGAGGCAGAGTGGAATAATATGTGTAGGCATACGGTACACTAGCCACAGGCATATGTACACCAGTAGTCCCAAAGTAGTAGTGAGAGCCCCACCCTGGCTAGGCGTGTGGCGGCGAGAACGATACAAAGTGACAATGTCCCAGATTGTAGCACAGGAATATACCCCACAGGAAATGGAAAGGATGTATGTACTACTCATGCCCGTATGTATGACACCGATATGCTAATTGCAAAACGATACGTCGGCAAAGTCACACAGCAATAGGTATGTACCGCGGAAATACGTATGTGCTACCCCAGTACTGACCGTGGCCACGTATCAGCCCGTAAACACCGCTGTGTGTTCTACAAGTGTCAAACAAGCAATCCCCACCTGAATAGGTGGCAACCACTGGCAAACAGGCCATCCCAACAACAGGACCACAATGACTGTAAATATCTGGGACAGAATGACAAGGGATAGTCGTCACGTACAAACAACCACTGATATACCACAGATGTGACGGACGAATACATGCATGAAGCACACACGCAGGCGATACCAACACCACCTGACAACAACACAACCTACACTCCCATACCAACAGACAATTAACTGTCAACTCTCCAGGCAGGGATGGAGCACACAGACAACCATACTGTGTATGTAGAGATGCAAGGCCCACAACCCGTATCCATCACCTACAACCTCCGATATCCCCCACCGTACATATTAAAGGGATACAAACCATAATAGCAGCACAAACATACAGGCAGTCAATGACATCTGCATAACCGCAACATCTCGCGTGGGAAACACAATCAAAGGCGGATGCATACTTGAATGCATTGTTTAAAGGAATACAACAGCCATGTTACACATCCGAATGCAAAACGCCATCAACAGACGTCGTCAGGACAGGGACACCCACATGTTGAACCAAATACTATACCCAACACACACAATCCACGGCTAACACCACTGCGAAATGTATCTGTCGCCACACATAGCGGCCGCAGTTACACATAACATAACACAATACAGACCATCTCCATGAAGGTAGGGCAAATAGCCAACGCCCAGGTGAGGAATCCAACCATACCCCAGTTACGACGCGTAATGTCCGAATGGAGTAGATGCGCAGGTGATATGCACACAATTACTCACTGAGGAACAGCAATTGGTGGGATGAACCCACATGTTGCAGGTATCGACGGATATAAGGATGACTCCCAGGATATTCAAACCGTATGCTCATACTGAACCAGCAGTGTACAACCAAAAGAGAAATAAAAAGGAAAACCGATACACGGAACGAAACACGGAACGAAACACCGACAAGGTATGTAGAACACACGATATGTATGGTGTGTAACGCATGATGTGTATGTGAAGCTGTACTGTATGGGAATGGTGTTTGTAAGTAATGACACCTGTCCATAATGCAGACTGTGGTGAAAGGTGGTTATGTAGTGCTATCCTGCTGAGCATACCAACGACTGTGGACACCGTGTGCACAGCAGTGGGACATCATGTACACAGCCGAGACACCACAAGGGCTGCCACAGGGGGGCATTAGAGAACAATGCCAGACCACACGCCGATGCTGGCAGTGGATGTCCAACAAGGAAGTGCCATAGCAGGGGATAGGACATGTATGTATACTGTCACAGCACACATGTGTATGGGCATATACCGTCAATGTCATACGTAATGTGCGGCCGACGTGCACGTATGCCTTGCAGTAGGGGATACTATGTCAACTATGTGTAATGTAAAGCTTTCAGGGTGGATATGACAGACATTATACACAGTATCACAGGCATATCATGCATAACGGAGGTATCGCCTATTGGTATGTACAATAACAGGATACATATGGCCTGTAGGTATGGGACAGAGTAGTAGCATCATAGCCATCTGAAATGGAAGAGACACCAAGTAACCATGCCCAAAGGATCTGTAGCAGGTGCATCGTGGGCAACAATGAAGTCTGGCAGGTCCATGTGTAAACACATGTGCAGTGTACACAGTAGTGTCACCTCCCCATGGTAGTGTCCTGTGAACAGCAGAGGTGGGTGTCAACTGCATGTCTACACAGTACCGCTGCTGTGGTGGTGCCATGACTACGTGTCACCCAAACAGCAAGGGAGGTATCACATGAACAGTGCCACTGTGTGTCCCTGTGGGATGTGCACAGGACCTATGTTCCACAGCATGGTGTGTGTTGTGTCTGCGGAAGTAACACAGAAGCCCAGCCCATGCAGTGTGGCATGTGTGCACATATCCATGAGCAGTCCGTTCACACTGCCCACCGCAATTGTCATGTATGAGGAGTATATGCATCAGTAATGCAGAGGACATGGTCCATGTCAGAGCAGAAGACACCCCTGCGTATGTGGTATGCAGATGTGTACAGATGTGTTTTCCATCTGTCAGCCGCATATGTAAACCGTCCGAGCCTGGTACACATCGTGGCATGACAATGCTGTGCCATGTAAAGTTGTAGCCGTTGTGGAAGGTACACCATAAATGTGGTATTGTACCCTTGACCGTGTGTAGATGTGTGTATGCCACAGGTACAATGGCTACCTATGTACCAGCATCACACACAGTACAGATAGGTGTGGCCCTGCAGAAGTGTATCCATGCCACAGTGGAATACGGTAACCACAGGACCGTGTGGGGCATATGTGTGTACAGAAACCATGTACAATGTGATATGTATGTATGGGGCCAGTATCCATGTGATAGTCAGTGGGTGAATGTTGCTATGCAAAGGTGATGTGCATGCACCATGTGTCATGCATCCTGATGCTATGACACCCACATGATGTATCCGCCACACTGACACCCGTATGGACGGTATCGGTATGAGCTGGTGGAGCAATAATGGTGCCAGGTATGTAGGCGTGGGATATCTAGGCATGGACAGTACTCTGTGACAGCATGTTGTGTATGTAAGCAAATAGTGAACATGAGGGGCCCCATGACTGAGGACTGTGTAATGCCATATGTACCTGACATGTAGTAGGTACTATGATATGCTTGCATCACTGTGTGTCCTGTCCATGAGTCATATAGCCTAACATCCTGAGACACAGGGTATGATGTGCAGGTGGATGTGTACATTGCCAATACAGAATGTAGAATGGTGCTGAAGGGCAATGTGAGGACAACGTCTGATGTGTTGGCCTCTGTACCACCCCAACCGCCCATGCAATGGTACGACAGGTGGCCAGCATGTGTATATGGCGTGCTGTGGCACACACAAGCCTAACAAGGGTGCCAGGAAAGGCATGGAGGCCATCAATGTGTGTGGGAAGCACGTTTGTGAGGATGTGCCCCAGTGCCATTCAGAACGGTCCAGTCATGGGTGTATGACTGCAGTCCCACATGTGCAATGCAGTGCCACCCATGGGTAGTGCGAGAGATGCGGCTGCGCGGCGGTCAAGGTACACAATGTCCGACAACAGGCTAGCAGTGAATATAGTGGGCTGGTGTGGAGACACATACCAAACAGGTTGGTGGGACATAACAGCTAGGGACATCGGAAGGTGACATCGGGCCAGTGTCCCAGGACATAACGTGTGCATGTCAGTACCATGTATGTGTCCACAGGGACACTACGATGTCCATGTATGGATTGCGACCCTGTAGTGAGTGAGAGTGTGTATTGTTGGTAAGTACACCATCGCCTGGCACGTTGCCAACATTATCTCGGTCTGCAATGCCTGGGTGACTATTGTATGTGACATCGAATGTGGATGTAGCCAAACAATACAGACATACCACCACACTGCCTGAGGCCCCACACTGCAATGTGTGGCAGTCATGTTTAGGTAGCTAGCCTTGGAGCATGTGATGGACCTCGAGGACCCACCATGGCTGACAAGTGATGCACCCCACACATGTGAATATACACCACCGTGCAACAGCCTGCACATGTGCTCGTACATCAGATGTGCATGGAACATGACCACCACCGTGGCGTCTGTGAAAAGGTCAGTACCTCCATGTCTCTGTGTAGAATAGCATGGTCTCTGCCATTGTGTACATGCTACGGAAGCGCACTGTGGTATGTGTCAGCATATGTATGTACACTGTCCATCTGCCGGGGTGTCATGCCATTAACAACTGCTGTCAGCAGACATCAGTAGTACTGGCTGTAGTACACATGTTCTGTGTATGCTGCGATGGGTGTGTTTTCAGGGTGTGGCTAGCAGGGCCGTGAAGCATATGTGTTCATCCACCAAAGGGGGGATAACCCCAGGTGCAACACACCAGACACATGGAGGTATCGTGCATGCTGAGGGTAGTGTAGGTATGGTATGTGTTGTGTAATGTGTCAGCCAGCTGGGCGGAGTGCATGCCACAAGCATGTGTAGGTACATGGGTGTCTATTCTAGGAAAGTGTGGGTTGCTGTCAGCACATGGCAGTATCAGCTGTCTGAGGCCCAATGTACAGTATAACAACACAGACAGCATGTAACCTGCGGTGTACAATGTCAACTCTGTTGCGTGTTACAATGTGTCTAGCGGTCACAAACACGGGTATCTGCACATTGAGCACCTATGATGCATTGTGTTCGGCAACTATCCAGGATGTGTGCAAAACACTGTGTGATGTGGGATCCCCTCACCTGTGGGTGTTGCAGTCCAGGTATGTGCCTGGGAGGTACGATCCGTGTACAATCCGTACTTGGAGGCGTGCGCAGAGCATGGAGGCAGGTCCCAGTCACTGCAGAGAAATGTGAGTGGTGCAATAGTGTGTGTGCCTTGCTTGTGTGCAGCACAGTTTAAGATGCAAGCATTGTCCCACATGACCCATTGCCGTGCCTGCCTGTTACAGCCCTGCTGGAGACAGTTATGTGACACCGCCACAGAGGCAGTATAGCATGTGAAGATGTACATGTGTGCTCCACACCCCAGGCAGATGGCTGCAGGTCATGTGTGCCACAGCAGTGTGGTCGACCAGGACTGTCATAGTGGTCAGATACCATATGCCTGTATAATTACAGTATGAGTGTAGGCAACAGTTGCAGTGACACAGTAGGTCAATGTACAGTGTCCCTGTATTCAGACCACTGCCTACTGTACACTTGGCTAGACACACACCCAGAGGGTGATGACACCGTTGAGCCATCACATGTCCCACTACACGTAGCCTGTGTAATGCCATCACAGGGTGGTCACAATAACACGTTGTATGAGAGATATATTGTACCAGGTGATGTGTCATGTGTGCATATGTTGAGTTGCACAGCTGTTCACACATCCGCAACATATCAGTGCATGATGCCTAGTGTAACATGATGTGTGGAACTGCACTGTGATCCACAACAGGGTCATCCGAGACAGGTGTGTTGTGAATGGTGTAACCCATGGTTCCGCGGGATATACACCGGTGCTGTTGGCTGCCATGCTAGGGGCCACCAGTGGTGCCTACAGTGGTCATACAGACATACTGCACACATTGTTCTGGCAGGAATGTCCATTGTTGTAGATGATGTGTTACTACGTGAAGGTAGGTGTGTGTTGTGAATGTTACCCATCCAGATGTGACCATCAGGTGCAGTTATGGTTGTCGACAGCATCACACCCATCCAGAGCTGTCAGCACCCTGTCCCCAGAATGGGTATCAGCCGCCCTCGTACTGTGTGACTAATGTGCAGATGGCAGAACACCTACTACTGGCTGGCTAACAGTGTCATCTAGGAAGGCTATGTGATGGCTGGAATACGCCGTTCTAATGTATAATGATGGTATCTCCACAAAGACAGCAAACACGGATGGTAACTCTCACCGCTACAGAGACCAGTCTTACGCCACCAAACTGAAAAACAATTTTTTATTGAGCACCAAGAATCTAAAACCATGAACGCTTTAGTAA
The DNA here is from genome assembly GCF_019279795.1 of Protopterus annectens. NCBI lineage: Eukaryota > Metazoa > Chordata > Ceratodontiformes > Protopteridae > Protopterus > Protopterus annectens. Next base: position 1,659,034,678 of record NC_056725.1, on the reverse strand, counting down.
AAACACTGCGTTTTCGTCACACATAGACTTCATCAGATAACACAATGCATCACTTCCAATACCCTCTTATAGTCACACTAATTGATTAATTGGTGTTTCAATTACATCTAACTGATATTTAAAGCAGAACAATGTTATTTATCCACAATGATATTTTGTCCTTGAATACAAAATACATATGAAATGTGTAAGGAATCAATGTATGTATATATTAAATATATATTAAATATATATATAAGAAAAACTTTCCTGAGTAATTTAAAACACACTATGCAACAACTAGGTTAATAAATATGTTAATAAATATAAATATAAATATATAACACATTCTATAAATATTTTTAAAAACTATTTGTTTGAATAAAAACATCACTTTGTCCATCCAACAAGTTGGGGAACTACATAGTTAATATATTACCATAGAAGAACATTGTGAATCCATAAATATAAATAAATACTATTATGGAAAGACTAATAAAAATTCTTTCAAAATATTTTAAACACACAAACCATTCAATAAAATAATATAGTGGAGACCTCTGGTGGCCAAGCCAAGTATGTAACATTTTTTATAATTTGGCTGCTCTTAATTTTAACAAAGGTAATATAGAGATGCTATCGTTTAAACCAGGCCATTTATCTGCATTCAATGCCACTTGCCACCATAGCTCTCTATATTCTATCCTGGTCTCCCAGGGGCCCCCTCTAATATCTACTGGAATATGTTCAACAATTAGAAATTTAAATTTGTATTCTTTACAAAGTTTACTATGCTTGTATAGGGCATTACTCTCTTTCTTTACTGAAATCTCATAAACATGTTCATAAATCCGTTTTTTTAAGGCTCTTTCTGATTTACCAATATAGAAAGAGCCACATTTCTCACAATAAGCGAGGTAGACTATGCCCCTTGTGTCACAATTAAAATATCCTGTACTATATACCATTTTATTTCTACTTTGAATATAGTATCCTTCCTCATTGGATATATAACTACATTGGGCACAGTGACCGCACTTATATGTACCCTTCTTATTATTTTTATTAGTAACCTTGTTCTTTTTTTCTAAAATGTTTCCCATATTCCTTGAATTTCTGTAGATTATTTTTTTAGAAATACTTGATATGTTTTCTATGTCTGAAAATGTTACAAATTTGTCCCATTCTTTGAAAAATATTTTGCTTATACCACTATTTATATTGTTATATTCTAACACTAGTGCTTGGGAATAAATATCATATAATAAATATCAAATATATGATGGTATCCCAATGAATTACATGGAATCACATATAGTAAGCCATGGCTGGCACATAAACCATGTACAACAATGACTGTGTGACAGACACAAACAATGTGGAGCCATGTTGAACATGCACCCGTGAGAACACCAAATGAGGTATGTTGCACGTATTGATGTACAACTGTTGGCTATGGGCACAGGATGGATGCAGACGCACATCCCCCACAGGCAGTACCGCTCCATGTTGGTAGGGGGGCATTGCACGGGTACATGTGACAGTTGCTGTACCGCCACATGTACTGCATATCCGTCATATAGGGGTAGCAGTGGTACGTGACTGTCGGACATGCCTCTACATACGACCATGTCCCACAGGATATGTGTTACATGTGTACAACACCTGTCATACGGTCATCAAGCTGTGAAGTGTATGGCTGCCAGTGTACCTGTGTGATATGTTGTGCAATGGGTGCAAAGGTACGCAGTAGCGCATTGCATGCCCACATGTCCCACACAGGTGCATAGCCTGAACATACAATACAAATAGGGTGTTGGATAACAGCAACCCACAAGAGGTGATGGGTACAGGTGGCAACCCACTACCACCTGTCCAGGTAAGGTGTGCATGTCCATGACACATTAACACCTGAGATGTTAGCAGTACAGCTGTACAGGGTGGCATGCATATTTGATCACTAATACCCTTGCGTGTTCCACCACTGGCCTGTTGACAGACAGACACCAATACAATGTGCAGCATTGACATGTGCACAGCACATCACCGCTGGCTACAGTAGAACAGGGTTACTGTGTAGACATGTGCACAGAACATCTGCGCCAGCCACAGTCAAACACAGTATGTGTTGAACCCCACCGTCATTGTAGCCCATGCCACAGACAGATGTTCATGCATCTGTGTATGTACGGCTGGGAATGTCCCTGGCCTAGCAGTATAGCTCTGTCAGTGTTGCGAACAACATACTGAATGGGCAGGGTGTGTGAGGTGTGCGTCATACATGTATAGTCCGATGGATGATATCATCAGTGCCCCCGCTATGTGAACATCCCTGTCCCCATAAATGGATACCTATGCTGTGCCCAACACCACGGTCCCTGTGGGAGGGATGGTGCTGTGTGGTGCACCTGCCGACATGGCGGTGGCAGCAGGCACTGGATGTAGACATATGTGGTACCCATGTCAGGCCAGGGTACCATCCATGTGCACGGGATATCATTGTGCGGGCACATACAGCACTGTGTTGAACAATATCACAGCACATAGCACCTGTCAGGGGTAATGTGTATGCATGGATGTGCGATACCAGCATGCACCATACACACCCCCACCAAGCAGCATACTGCCTACCTTGCAGAAGGCCATTGTCCACACCATGATGATAGACATGCGTAATGTCCATATACACATAGCAATGACATATGGAATGGACAGCCACCCTCCCAATACCAGTATCCCCCAGGTGGGACACATCCCTGTGCCATGTATGTGACATACCCTGCCATACCATGCAGCCCTGTCCAGCAAGGCTGCACGTGCCATCACAGTCATACATGGTGTGATGGCCAAATGGCACTTGCACTATCAACTGTCCAGAGCAGTAATGTGGCACTGATGCACCTTGTGGTGTCACAGGTGCTGTGTGTTGGCGTGTACAACGTGCACATGCTATGTATGACCATCCCTGCTAATGTCATATGATTACACAATGTCCCATGTGTATCACATGTGCAATACAGGCGAGCCGTGGCAGGTTGTCCAACACCTGTACAGTGCTGTGTAGGTGTACATGGCACAACACATGCATGTACAGGTGTCCACGTGTATGTGTGCAGTGCCACCACTGATGTCCATAATGGCTGCGTCTGTGATGCCTAGCGACATATACACAGCATCCAGGTGAACAGTAGAACTGTGCGCACATCGGGACATGTGCCGACTGGTATGAACACAGGTGCAGGCAGGTACACATGTCCACAGCAGGTTACCATCTACATGGTGTGTGTACAGTGTGATGAGTTGACACACAGATATGATATGATACCCGCTGCCTAACGGTGTGACAGCAACACGTCAGCTGTGTCAGTGTCATGATGCATCGCAGAGATTACTGTGCAGATGTCATACATGTCATAGCAATGTATGTCCAGCGGTATGCCAGTACATCAGTGTAAATGTGACCTGTCACCATCATTATGTCTTACAGATAATGCCTCATTCATGGCTGCCAGCCTTCAGCCGCCAGGAGGATGACGTATATCATACCGTTGCTCCATGACAACTATGACCTGCTATTCAGCCATGTTCCACAACAAGCGCAGTAGCGGGATGACCTGTGGCAGGATATGCACAGGAGGGTGAACGACATGGGTGGCAGCAACCGCACCTACCAGCAGATATGCCGACACTGCATGGACCTAATACGGCACGCGAAACAGCATGCCACCACAATCGCCAGAGAACAAGGTGGAACAGGTGGTGGGCCACCAACCCAGCCCACACTCACACACACACACACGGAGGAGCTCCTGGCCAGTCTGGGGACACCCAGGGAACATCATGCAGAAACACTAGCTGCCATCGTGGAGGTGGGTGTCTCCCAACCAATGAGCCTGGAGCTGCCTGGTAAGCCAGTCTTGCATATGTGTATGATATCTGCCGTAGGTGTGGGTGTCACAGTACACCACATAATGTACCAACACATGCCAGGTATATGGGCACACAAGCCGCATACTACAGTATGCTATGTTGTGTTTGCAGACATGTGCATACCACATGCTATCACACAGGTACATGATGTGACATGCACAGTGCTTACTGTGGCTACAGTCATGGATAATGTTTATACTGTTGTGTCGCCCCTATACAGGTACCTCTGGCGTGTCGCACAGCCATGGGTCCGTCGCAGGTGAGACTGTTGTTAGTAACAGGCATGTTACAGTGTATAGATATTCGCCATGTGGCCAGGTATAACATGCACACCTGGTTTCTGCTCCAGTCACAGTATACAGGTCGCACCACCAGACATACACATGCCACCCATGTACAGTAGATACAACCGTTAGTATACACCAGCATGAAACCACAGTACCTGTCAGTGTGATATGTGCAGTCAGCTATGCATACAATGGTGGAGGTGTTCTACAATGGATGCATATGTAGTATGCATTGGAACACCATTTGTGAATGCACACAGTACCACATAGTGAGCTGTGATCTGGCCAGCACACAGGTGTTACCAATGTGACATATGCCCCTGCATTGTGTGCAAACATTGTGACACAGCACACGACATGTCCCACGCCCGTGGTGTTCTGTCTGCAGTATTGTCACACCATGACATGACCTACGCCCGACATAGCAAACATCCACACTGTTGTCTGCATAGCCCTCTGGATTGTGACACCTCCAACTTGTATGGGTGTATGTCACATGGGCCACCACAGGGATGGGTACACGATGCCCATCACACACAATTGTCCATGACCCAGTCAAACATGGCCATGGGTGATAGCCACAGGCATGTTGCCACACAGTACATCTGGAGTGGATAGACACCGTTGCACATTGTCCACACATAGTGCGATCATAGCCGTAGTGGACTACCTGTACATTTGATGTGGTACACCAGACAACCGGAATGCCTGTCTGCAGCCACTGGAGGTGCCACCAATGTCTACCATATACGTGCTGTGGAACAGCATGACTGTGTTGCAGACATGGCAATGCAATGCGTCCATGTTATGCATCGCACAGAAACATACCTGTGTCCTGTTGCCATGCAGTGGCACAGTGCCTGTACTCCCCACTGTATAGCTATGTACACGGCTCACACCAACCACACCTGCACAGACATCTTTGTTACACATGCATTCTATCTGTAGCCTGTACACATAACACTGCACTGTGACACCCAGTATGATGCGGTGCATGTGGTGGGACACCATTGTCACATGTCCACATGTTATCGCACATGTCGGCGGAGTACATGTCAAAGTGACGCCAGCCATGTGTACTGTTAACCTGCCTGTGGCCACATGGTGTATCACGGTGATGCATGCAAACTACCATGAATGTGTGTACTGCATGCCTACTGATATGACACCTGCTTGATGTAGTGTGCACCCCAGGGCAGTATGCATACTACCACTATTAATGTCTGGCCTGCATTCTCTGAGCTGTGGTGTGGGAATGCTGCATGCCATCTGCAATATCACATGCATGATGTGTCTGCGTGTGTGTGTCTGCGTGTGTGTGTCTGCGTGTGTGTGTCTGCGTGTGTGTGTCTGCATGTGTGTCTGCATGCGTGTGTGTGTGTGTGTCTGTGTGCATGTGTGTGTCTGTGTGCGTGTGTGTCTGCGTGTCTGCGTGTGTGTGTGTGTGTGTGTGTGTGTGTGTGTGTGTGTGTGTGTCTGCGTGTGTGTCTGCGTGTGTGTAACGTATCTTACAGTATGTCTTTGTATTCACAGGTGGTGTAGGTGCGTTCCCCTCCTGCGGTCCATCTGATGCTAGTGTCCCCACAGATACTAGCAGTGATGACCATATGCATGAGGTACAGGCAGGGTTGTCAGGGGCAGAAGCTGTGCCATTGGTTACTATCCCACCTATGTCCCCCTCATCCCCGCACACGGTTCTGATGCTGACACATACCACATCACCGTTGCCCATAGAGGAAGGACAGTCAGCATCTGTTGGCATTGAGCAGGAATGTGTGGTGGCTACAGAAGGTGCGCATACACACCATGTTGCCAGTGTAATGACTGGTGATGTGCCACACAGGCATGTGGCTGGTGCTGCTCGTAGGAGGACCTCTGGCAGACATGCACCTGCTGTACAGGGTGCAGCAGCTGGTATCACCAGACGCATGTTCCAGACTGTAATGGCGGCACAGGCACGTGCTGAACGGCAGAACCAAGAAGGGCAGAGGCTACAGAGGGCCGCAATCCGTTCCCTAAATGAGAACATCCCGTCATTGGCGAATGCTCAACAGCAGATTGCTAATGTACTGGATAGGCGATTAGGTGAGATGGTTGGAATCCTCGACCGAGGCATGTCAATCCACGAGCGTGAGCTGTCTGTGCTGGAACACCTGGTAGGGGTGAGGCGTAGGACATGCGTGGCGTGGGCCAGCAACACCACCTAGTGTAGGTCGACGTGTGCGTGCCACCTCTCATGCCCACTCACACAGTGCCGGTAGCAGCAGCAGTGCAGCTGGTGCTACACTGACCACACCAGGACACAGCAGGCCACATGGACGTGGCCCTGGCCAGTCCCAGCATGGTCACGGTTCCAGTGGACATGTGTCATCAGAGAGTGGCCACTCCATACCTCCACCCGGTAGTGCCCGTGCGACCCCAGGCAGGCACGGGTCACGTGGCCGCAGATGGACACAGTGAGCCATACAACCTGTACTGTACAGTCTGGGGCTGCCAAGTATACCCCGTGTAGGCATCACGTATGGCTGAACTGTGTACACACATACCCACACACGGCAGACACAACTGTAGGGCTCCACCACATCCACATGCATTCTGCACAGTCATGCCCAGTAAATGCACCGGCCCTTACACACACACATGATGTCATCCATTGGTACAGCCTATGGCCCTGGCACACATATCACCCTGTGCATATGATGAAGCCTCTGCCGCATCACTGTCATCCACACCATCAGTGCACGGTTATGCAAATATATTCTGATGCACAGGGTGGACAAGATAGTGAGAGGTGTATGTGATACCTGTGTATGCATAGCGTGTGATGTGTATGTTGCAGTGGTTGTGTATGACAAGTGACAGGTGCGTATGTGACGTGGGTTGTGTACTGTCATCATGCAGCAGACATACCATGTAGTGCAGGTGCAGCATGCATTGAGCTGTGTACACGGTATGTGTGATGGTTACATGTGTAGCACCATGTTGGTTCTGTTAACCTGTATGCCTCATATGGTGTACTCGCATGTGCCTACTGGGAGCAATGTTATCAGTCCCCCATGTGTAGATGTGGGTTACCCACAGGCACATCTGGCAATATCAGCATACCACATGTACCCGCAACCTGCCTGGGCACCTACATAGGTACATAGGTGCATAGGTACATACTAGACTATGTGCCCTATGGCATGTGTAAGCCTAGCCAGAGTGTGTGTGGCTTTCACCAATCCTTAGGATGAGGATACTATATCCATTGGTCTGCTGTCCCTCTGTCCAGCAGTGACACAGAGATGATTCCTGGGGCATACCTACGATCTCCCATCCACACGTCAGGATTACTCTTGGACAGAGTCAGTGAGGGGCTCTGCTTCACAAGGGCTGGGAATCTGTTCCATGGTGTAGGGAGTCTCTGGGCGATGAACCTGTCCCTCCAGCACATCCTATTTATATCCATGTTGAGGTTTGTGTCTGTTGCTCTCGTGCCTGTGGTTGTTTGGATCCTAGGAGGTGGAGCATGTCCATGAAACCCAGGTTGGACATGGCCTTGTATGTCAGGCACAGATCACCTCGGAGCAGACGGTATGAGAAGGTATAGAGCCGGAGTTCCCTCAGTCGGGCAGCGTGTGACATATGTTTCAGCCCCTTTATCCCTGTGTTGGGGAACGTTTGGGGTCGTTCCAACTGCTGCAGGTGTCGGGTTAGGTACATTCCAAATGGGGCGTTGTACCCAATCATTGGTCTGATGCGTGAAGAGTACAGGGGTACAATGACCTCCCCTGATCTGGATGTGAATCTCTTCATGACCAGGTGGGCAATGTGGAATGTCTTCCCAACCACATTGGCAATGTGAGTGTCAAGAGAGGTTACCGACAAGTTGGGTCCCCAGGTCCCTGATCACGTCAACCGTGTTTAATGGATTACCACCTATGTGGTAATTCGGGGTTGACTTGTCTTTCCCAAAGGGTAGGTCTATACCTTCCCTGGCATGTAGCTTCAGGCCATGGCTCTGGCACCAGTTATCCATTTCTATGAGACCTCAGGTGGATGTCTGTGTCTGATGGGGTGTTGATTATGGTGGCCGGTTTGCAGTCATCTGCATACCTTGTCTGCCACAATCCCCCTATGTTTGCATGCACGTCGGAAAGTTGAATGCCGAACAGGAGGGGGCCCAGGACTGAGCCCTGTGGGCCACCACTCGGGACCGGCTTGGAGTCTGACATGGCACCAGGAACACTAACCCTGTGGGTTCCGACCTTGATCCGGTTGGCAACCCATCGTGTGACATATGGCTCTACATCTACGCTGGTGAGCCTTTCTATGATGCCCGCGTGGAGTTTGGTTCGAACGCTGTAGCCAGGTCACGGTAGTCTGTGCGAACCGACGTACCCCCATCAATGGCCTTAGTGACTCTTCTGAACAGGTCGACCAGGTTCAGGAGGCAGGATCTGCCCTTGACTAAGCCGATGTGGGTATGTTCCAGTATTTGTCGTTCCCCAATGTCTTCATTTATGGGCTCCATTATGGTCCCCTCCATAGCTTTGCAGACAAGGCTCATCAAGCTTATAGGGCGGTGATGTCCAGAGTCCGTAAGAGCACCGCCTTGGTGGAGTGGGACCACAGTTGCCGTATGCCATCCATCGGGTACGTAGCCTGTAGTAAGGCTAAGATTAAACAGCAGCCTTATGTGCGGGTTGAGGCCCTCATTGAGGTTGTGTAGCACACAGCCGGGGACACCGTCCAGTCCCATTGATGCTGTGTTCTCTGCTTTACAGATAGCAGCTCTCACCTGGGCATTCAAGATGTTTGGGAGGCTAGACTCTGGTGGGATAGATACCTCCCCTCTTGGGGGGGGTAGATATATGCACGGAACCTGTCTGCCAGTTTGTTGGCAATGTCTGTGGGTTCAGTGATCATTGTACCATTCTGGACTAATTCCGAGCATAACTGTGAGCTTCCACCCATGTTCCTACCATAGCTAAGGAAGGCCTTATGGTTGTCTTATGTGTCCTTTGCAAGCCCTCTCCCACAGGCGGCCTTGGATGATTGTATGAGTGATCGTATGTTATTGCCAGTATTGATCAGTGATGCCTTCCCTGGTAGTGATATTGCTCTGTCATGTAGTAGCTTTCACCTCTTGTTGTACGGTTTGTTTATGGCTGGGGTCCACCAGACCGTGTGCCTGCCTTTGGTGGACAAGGTCCTGATGTTATTAGGGATTGCTTGATCCAGACATTCCTGGGGGTGCTCGTAGAAGGCATTTGTAAGGGTTTCAGCAGCGTGGCCTGTGTTTTCCACTGGCATGGAGGCCTTGTAGGGTACCACACCAGTCGTATGACGTGTGGGGTTCACTGTGGAGAGGTGTTCACTGTGGTCTCCCTTGCCGGTGTTGGGGGCGGGATGTGGATCTCCAGTGAGATCACTATATGGTCTGTCCTCACCGTTGAGGGATGTACATCCTGTGTGGAGCATGTCGTCCCCATGTGTGATGATCAGGACTAGTATAGTTCCTCCCCTTGTGGGTATGGTGCATAGTTGTTCCACAGCATTCGGGTGTATGAACACCTGGAACCTTTGGTGTAGGGTGTTGGGTCCTGGGTAATGTTCCCGGTCTATGTATGGGTGGTTGATGTCACCCAATATGATGGTGTTGTGAGAGCATTCATACTCCCCAGTGTCTTCAGGAAGGCTGTGCGGGTATCCTGGGTTTGGGAGGGTGGTCTGTAGCATGCAACAAACTGTAGGGCAGTCCTACCCATGGTTAATTGCACCTGGATGGTCCCCGCTGCTACGTGCATTTCCGCCAACCTGGAGGTGTGGGTATCCTTCATGGAAATGGAGACTCCCCCTCCTTCTGTGGTTCGGTCCGGGTTAGGGTCCTGAACGCGTGATATGAGGTATGACCTGATAGTGCTGGAGTGCTCTCAGGAGCCCTGAACCAGGTTTCAGTCACAGCAGTGACATCGATGTCCTCCATACTGAGGAGGGCTTTTGAGGGCATGCAGCTTGGGTGTAGACTACTGGCATTGAGCAGTATTACCCTTAGTTTTTTCCAGGTTTGTAGTCTAGGGTGGTAGATTTATCATTTCAGCCTTGCCTGCAGTGGGCACTGTGGGGGTGGCAGGAGCCTTTGCCAAACTCTTGAAGCCCAGGGGCGACAGGTGCAAGCCGTCCCTTGCGAAGGAGCGTGGTGTGTCAAGCATGTCATCCCAGGCAAGAGGACATTGGACCCCCTCAGACTGACACCGGTAATCAGGCCAATTATCAAGGGTGATCATTCGGACTCAGTATTGTGGCATCATTCTTGATGAGGGTGGGATACTGCTCAGGGTCAGGGTCATGCTGGCCTGGGCTACACAATCTGAGAGCCCCTCTATGTCTCCTTTCATGTATCCCAGAGAGGTATGTCTCCGGTCGTTGACACCAGCATGGACAATACCTGTACATGCTGCGGAGTGACCTGAGTGCTTGTGTTATGTGGCGGATTCCAGCGCCCGACAGGCAGCCTACTGTGATCATTCCCTTGTTCAGTCTGGTGGGTGGGACGTCGGTGTGTCTGACTATGGCGTCACCTATTACAAGTGTGTCTGGCATTGTGTGTGGCCTTAAGGGCTGTGACTGTTTAGCACACTGACATTGAGAACTATGTGTTGCATGTCCTATGTCTTTTGGAGGCAGTTGCTTGGGTGTCTGCTTCGGAGGCCTCATTAGGTTTGTTACATGTTTCAACAGTGCCTCCGAGTATGTCTTTGTGTGTTCATGTGTTTGTTTAGCATTTGTGATAGTTCCATGTGACACTGGGTTTGTGGTGTGCGTGGTGTCCTTCTCCTCCCGTTTGGTCTTGCCGGTCGTGGTTTGAGAGAGCTCAGCCTCCTGTCTGGCTATATAGTTGCATCTCTCACATGTATTTTGTTTAGTGGGGGAGGTGCGGGTTGTCCGTGTCCATGAGGCACCTGTAACATTGCCTCAGGATGCCCAGATTCACCAGCTGAACAAGAGAGGTTGCTAGCAATTGACCCTTCGACATGCCAGGCAACGTGAATGCGTTTGCTGTGTAACTGGGTCAGAAGGGACCTATAGGGAAGTGGGTACTCAAGGGGATTCTAAGCTAGTGTAGTACTCCGTCTAGTATACATGTACTTTACCTATGTAGGAATACTGTGGGAGCAGGTGCTGAGCTTTTGTGATAGAGAACAGACAGTTTAGATTGCAAGTAGAGAAGTTCTACGTGTAAACCTGCGAAGCACAGAGCCAGATATAGTGTAACGTTGTTTACATGGTACATGACACACATGTCCACACATATACTGCACCTGACGCCTGTGGTCGGTGCCACAGGCTACGGTGGACAGAGACATCACATACATGGCATGACACAGTACAGGTATGGTGACATTCTGCAGGTGTCGTACACAGAGTGCTGGCGACTGACCGCAGGTGTCACCTGTCAGCTGTGGTGCATGCTGTGCAGCAGTAGGATGCTGTACTGGTACAGGAATATGTCCGCAATCGCGGGGTATACACCACTATGGCACACACCCCATTGTGTGCAGATGGGGACACCTGCCTGTGTGGTCAGCACCCTCACAATACAATGCACCCACACGCCATGTCACAGGGGGTGGACTTGCACAGGTGGCCAGTATGGCTCACACCTATGGCATTGACAGGGTCGTACAATGCAGCACCAGTACGGGATGGTCACCCTGTGTGGTTAGTGTCCATTCACAACACTATATCTGCATACACCCTCACAACAGGCAGCAGATATACACACATGTTGACACACTGACATGGTGGTGACCACACATGTCTACACGGAGGGACAACGTGTTGCATGTACTGCACCATCCACATCCATGCATCCCACACTGAGGTATGTACAGATCTCTACCATGGTGTACAGTGATGTGTGGCACGTGGCACATAGTCCCCCCGATCTGTGGCATACATGGGCACACATTCCTGCACATATGTCGGTGCTGGGAATGCCACAACCGCTATATGGGATATGTGCAGGCGTGCAGCGGTATGTAGTGCATTATGCGTACCAACACTGTATCTGGCAGCTGTGCCGATATATGCACTTGGGAGGTGGTAGGGGTTACAGTAGCCATGTGACATTTGGTTGATGACACCTGACCGATGGGTATGCATTATGGCAGCACTGTCATGTAACGGCGACATAGCAGACTGTATGCACATGGCAGGGTAGGATGGTGTGTGACACACCTGTGACCACCACCTGCACACATGCATGTGGACAGGTGTTTAAACACATGATGTACACACATACCGCCATGCGTGCTGTTACTATGCCACCATATGACAGCCCCCATGATGGGTAAGCATGTGGTAGGGGGTTGCAACTGTTTTATGGAAATCGGACACCGCTCATGCATGGCTGCACCATGCACAGTACACGTGTCACATGTATCCCCTGTTGCCATGTGTGTATGCATTGCTACGTTGTGACATGTGTGTCAACATACGTGGAGCATGGACTGTGGTATGGTATCACAGCTGTCACAGGCAAACTGTACAAGGGTATGTGTCCCAGTCAACACCGCTACACCCTGTAGGGGGAGCATACCACAGACATGTGTCCACCTTCCACTCGTGTGTGTATTACCGCGTACGCCAGTGTTATGCATGTGGTACATCACAGGCTTCGTATGTGTCCTGTGTGCAGTCCATGCACACAGCCAGACAATCACATATATGACATATCCGGACTTTGTTTCACTGTGGTACAGCTGCAGTCATGTGTTATATCTGTGTCAGGCCCGTGGTATGTGTGGAGCACGCCTGTCCATGTATACCGATATGGGCGGACTACATCACACCTGTGGGATCATTGATAGTACATGTGTACTCTGCATGACGGGTGTACACCGCCATATAGACCTGTGGATGTATGTCACATGCTGTTGCTGGACTGTGAGGCATACTGCTGCACTGATGACATGGTGCTGGCATGGCAGCTACAGTGTTCACTGCAGTGTGTACATGTTCAGCCTGCACCCGTGACGCCTGTGATGTCATCTGTGTGTGTACGTGTAACTGCATGTGTGTCCACCCTGTGCGTGTGTACGGGTTTACCTGGCCGTGACTTGCGGTGTGTACACTCCGTCTGCATGCCAGATGGCGCGTAGCACATACTAAGTGTGTGAGCATGCCCGGGTTGCCGTTGTGTAGGTGGACACACACGACGGTCCACACTCTGCCCTTCCATGATTCCACCCCATGTGTATGCATGTCTGCACTCTGCAGATTCTAAGTGTGTGAGCATGCCCAGTAAGCAGCTGTGTAGATGGACACACAGTACAGTGCACACCGCGCACGTCTGTGAAGACACCCCGTGTGCATGTATGTTTCCCCTTTGCAACCGCCACGTGTGTGAGCATGCCCGGGTTGCTGTTGTGTAGGTGGACACACACGACGGTCCACACTCTGCCCTTCCATGATTCCACCCCATGTGTATGCATGTCTGCACTCTGCAGATTCTAAGTGTGTGAGCATGCCCAGTAAGCAGCTGTGTAGATGGACACACAGTACAGTGCACACCACACCCGTCTGTGAAGATACCTCGTGTGCATGTATGTTTCCCCTTTGCAACCGCCACATGTGTGAGCATGCCTGGGTTGCTGTTGTGTAGGTGGACACACACGACGGTCCACACTCTGCCCTTCCATGATTCCACCCCATGTGTATGCATGTCTGCACTTTGCAGATTCTAAGTGTGTGAGCATGCCCAGTAAGCAGCTGTGTAGATGGACACACAGTACAGTGCACACCGCACACGTCTGTGAAGATACCCCGTGTGCATGTATGTTTCCTCTCCGCGACCGCTAGGTGTAAGGGCATGCCCAGTATGCCATTCGGGGGTACACAGTACAGTCGGCACCGATGTCTGCTACTAGGCGTGTAGCCATGGCCAATGACATCCTGCATAGCCATGGTGGCCATCCAGGTGAGTCATATGTGGTTGATATGCCACAATGGCTGCCTACATCATGCACGCCGGTTGCCCTCTCATAGGGTATACTATCTGTGGTGCATCCCGTATCCATGTCGTGATGTTGTGCTGTGCTCCGTTAGTTGGTATTCCCGAGTGCAGCACTACCGTGTTACTGTACGCCCACCTTGGGATGGTAACATGCTGTGTGACTGCGCACTCTGTCTTCATTCCCTATCGGCTGCCTTGCCTCTGCAGATGATATCACCCACCTAGGGGTATGCCTCCTGACAGTGCTGTGCTCAGTAATCTCAGTAGTGCGTTCTGTAGATGCATCATGCTGTAGTGTGTTCATGTGGGTAGGCGTAGGTTCAACTCCCGGCCCTTCCCCGTGTGTGTGTGTGTATTTCCAGCTGCCCCTGGAGAGAGTAGTTCTTTTAGTCGCTTCGCAACACATACCTTGGCTATTGGCATCTATTCCTTTACGGATGATGTCACCCACCTAGAAGTATGCCTCTGACAGCACTGTGCTCAGTAATCTCGGTAGCGCGTTCTGTAAATGCATCATGCTGTAGTGTGTTCATGGAGGTAGGCGTAGGTTCAACTCCCGGCCCTTCCCCGTGTGTGTGTGTGTGTTCCCAGTTGCCTCTGCAGATGGTCATGCTTTTAGATGCTTCGCAACACATACGTTGGCTATTGGCATCTATTCCTTTACGGATGATGTCACCCGCCTAGAAGTATGCCTCTGACAACACTGTGCTCAGTAATCTCGATAGCGCATTCTGTAAATGCATCATGCTGTAGTGTGTTCATGTAGATAGGCGTAGGTTCAACTCCCGGCCCTTCCCGGTGTGTGTGTGTTTCCAGCTGCCTCTGCAGATGGTCATGCTTTTAGACGCTTCGCAACACATACCTTGGCTATTGTCAGCTATTCCTTTACGGATGATGTCACCCACCTAGAAGTATGCCTCTGACAGCACTGTGCTCAGTAATCTCGGTAGCGCATTCTGTAAATGCATCATGCTGTAGTGTGTTCATGTAGGTAGGTGTAGGTTCAACTCCCGGCCCTTCCCCGTGTGTGTGTGAGGTGTGTGTGTAGTTCCAGCTGCCTCTGCAGATGGTTATGCTTTTAGATGCTTCGCAACACATACCTTGGCTATTGTCTGCTATTCCTTTACGGATGATGTCACCCACCTAGAAGTATGCCTCTGACAGCACTGTGCTCAGTAATCTCGGTAGCTCGTTCTGTAAATGCATCATGTTGTAGTGTGCTCATGTAGGTAGGCATGGGTTCAACTCCCGGCCCTTCCCCGTGTGTGTGTGTGTGTGTGTTTCCAGCTGCCTCTGCAGATGGTCATGCTTTTAGACGCTTCGCAACACATACCTTGGCTATTGTCTGCTATTCCTTAACGGATGATGTCACCCGCCTAGAAGTATGCCTCTGACAGCGCTGTGCTCAGTAATCTCGGTAGCGCGTTCTGTAAATGCATTATGCTGTAGTGTGTTCATGTAGGTAGGCATAGGTTCAACTCCCGGCCCTTCCCCGTGTGCGTGTGTATTTACAGCTGCCCCTGGAGAGAGTAGTTCTTTTAGACCCTTCGCAACACATACCTTGGCTATCGGCGTCTATTCCTTTACGGATGTTGTCACCCACCTAGACGTATGCCTCTGATGGTGCTGTGTTCAGTGGTCCACGTAGCGCGTTCCATACCTATGTCATACTGTCGTGCGGTTGGGTAGGTGGGGGTAAGGTCAATCCCCATGCCTGCCAGCTGTGTGTGTGTGTCTATGCTCCCAGCCGCATGGGTTCATAGGTTATGGCTTTAGAGGTTCCGCAGAACACTTATATCCTGCCAACATCTCTGTGTTTGTGGATGGTGAGACGCAGCTCGTGGACTGCCTGTGTGCCTGCTGTGGTTGGCGACCTCCGTAGCGTGTTCTCCACGTGTGCCCTGCTGTGGTGTGGTGGGGTGGTGCTGTGTACATTACACTCCTGGCCTTGCCACATGTGTCCGTCTGTATCTCTCTCGATGTATATATACATACTTATGTTATGCCCATAGCGCTGCTCTTGCATGGACAGCTGTCTGTCCCATGTATCGCATATTTGCACGGCTGACACATAGAACTGTGGTACGATGCATATCCACTCATTGTCCATGCAACGTCCATATTCCGGCACGCCCTAGAGACATCTGCTGGATATCGTGGCAGACAGCTATCCTTGCTGTACTGACACTGTACCCGTACACGCCATAAACCTTGTGTATCATTGCCTGTTTATGGTGTGTGTATGTCTATCTGAGCTGTGTGCATGGTCGTGTGTATGTCCCGCTATAGCCGTCTGTGCAGGTGTCACCACTATGGGTAATCCTTGTAGACCGCTGTTTCATGTGCACTTCAGCACATACCTGCGGACCGTACTACTCCTCCTACGGCAGCACGGGAGCGGCCTTAGATCAACCGCTGCCCTAGGCGATAGGGCTCCATGGCGCCCACCACCACAACACATGGTGCCCCCATCCTGGTGTACCTACATGACATAACTACTGGAAAGGTGGCCCTGCTAGTGCGGTGCCCTAGGCAGCCGCCAGTTTGGCCTATGCCTAAGGCCGGCTATGAGCACATCCCAAGGCATTCTTTTAAATTCAGTGCTTTACAAAGGCTAGATTTTAATCCCAGAGGGGGGGACCTTATCAACTATACTTTAGAATGCGAATTGAGATGGATTATTAGGTGGAGAGCTGACCAAACACCAGGGTTGAATGATGAAGCACAGATTAAGCCTCTTTTGAGAAGCAGGAGGCTTAAACTCAAATAACAGGAATGTAGTTTAGGTACAGCTATACATTTAACACCTATTAGTCCACTCTTTCAGTTGTTTACCGCTGTTTTACATTGATATAATATACATATTTTCTATATATATTGTTATATTTATAATTGATGAAAATTAGGCATAGTACAATATAATATAATACATGTTTTAATAAGATGTTTTTAAAGATGTTAATATATGTGTGAGTATTTAACATTGAGTTTGCACTTTATATGCTGGGGTTAATTGTTCATTGTTTGATGAGAAATTGACCAATGCAAATGTAAGGAGGGATATTTAAAACCTGAATGCTTTTATGTTATGTATAAGTCTGAAGGAGCCTACGGGTGAAAGCGCTTACTTGTGTATAAAGGAACCTTTTTATACCATTTGGGCACTGTCCTGGACTATTTCTACGTTGACTGTTTCATCTACCTATGTGTTTTTTGGATTGTGTGCCATAAGGTGCCAGCGGTTATTTTATGTTGATTAGGTGTAATCCATGGTCAATTGACATTAATCATATTAATTCATTAAAGGATCTTCTTTATAGGTGGGAACGGCATAGTTTAACCATCCTATGACCTTCCTAGTTGAAGTTGTTAGTGAGCCATTAGTATGTGTTCCACAGGTCGCCCATTTGTTCCGCATTATGGGCGAGTGATCCCCATTTTGGTGATGGCAGATTGAGAGCTGTGTATGCCGGTATTCGCACGACGGTCTGACTTTGTATGGGGAATTTCTAATGTAGTCCCTATCTGTATTTCCTGTGCTATGCCTTACTGCAGCTGTGTAATTCCGCCAGGTTTCCAGTTATGGGTGCCATCTTGGTCGTACGCGTGTCCATCCATGGGAATCGCCTACTGGACACTGATATAGGGCTGTACACATTTCACACCTGCTTTCAGCATTATCCGGTGGATGCTTTGCATCATTAGTGGGGAGTAAGGCATGTGCTATACCCACATCCCTCCCACGGGGCGGGCCAACGGATTATCTGCCAAACAACACCGAGCCCCATTTCTGCATACCTAGGATCCCATGGCTGCAACCCTCGACGGTACACATTACACATCATTCACGTGTGCGGGACTAGGATGTGGACGCACTTCTATGGACTCGACAATCTGGGGATTTCTGTTCATATGTCCTGAATTTCATGGACACGTGTCATCAACCTTAAACACGCTGGTGGTGCATATGTCTAGCTGTTTCGTAGTCACGGCTGTCACTTCTTTTGCGTCGATTGCAGCTAGTATTGCGAATGGAGCAATTTTTGGAGTCCTACAATGGTCACCAGTGTGCATATGTAAAGTGTAGAACTTGTTGGACTGTCACCATCTGGCCAGTGGTTTTGACTGATGCTGTATGTTCCCCATTCGCGGATGTCTGTTTGACTACCCATATTATGTATTACTTGGCATATCTATATCCATGTACCAGTAAGCAGAAATACAGCAAACCTTGAGTCCTGGTCATCTTCATAAAAGACATTAATGAACATAAACCAGACCAAAACAGACGATGACAAAAACGATACACTCCACAGTCCAAAGATACTAAGCGCTTTCACCCACTAACATGGGGCATCATCAGAGTACAAAATACATTAGATAGTCATCCCTTATATACTTCCTTCAGAGTCAGTTTAAAGACAATTAATCAATAAACTTGCTCATAGTTAAGTAGCCAGTGCTCCAAGTCTTAAAGATAAAGTGACATATAAAAATCAGTGTTGCATACATTACTTAATGGAAACATTAATACAACAACAATGTGTTAATATAAATACAATATTGGTCAATACAATCAGTAAATTGAAACATAATTGATAATTGTTGTGAGTAAACCTTAGAATGTAGTGTGTTGATAATGATATTATGTATATTAATGAGTATAATTGTTGTATTAAGATTCCAAATCATTGAATAAATAAGTACAATTAAATACATATTTTGTATAAATATAAATGTAAATAAGAGTCACAATGTTAAATATAAATATGACTGTATATAACTATATAAATATGATATGAAATAAACTGTAGTTGTTTACATCTTGTTTTCGAAAGTGACATATCTATGTCCATGTGTCATATACGCGGCGTCGGACTGTTGTGTGTAGATATATACATGTGAACCCCTCGTTTCATACCTTGCTTTGTTACTGTCTGTGGATTACCTGTGTACACACATCTATTACCATACCATACCTTTCCACTGTACAGGTTCTGGCAGGGTGTACGGCTGGTTGGCCCTTAATCTTGCTGTGTGTTACATTGACCTGTGTCTATCTGGCAATTCGCTGGCGTGTCATGTGAGACCTTCTTGATTCTATAGGGACCTAATCCCATAATTGTGACGTGCTTCCACTGGCCATATATTTCTCTGTCGTCTGGGATCTGTATGTAACCAGTCCTTTCAGGACACTTTCTATTGTTGTTCTTTTTTGGTTACATATATGAGTACTTTGGTATGTTGTGCTATTATTGTGTGTGGAGCATTTCTCCACGGGCCTCTGCTGACACTGGACATATATCCAGCTAGCCTAGCCCGGTCAACAAGTGTGAGCCAACTAAACACAATTCGTACGGTGGCACCTTCTGACATGTGGGTCGGGTTACA
This sequence comes from Protopterus annectens, assembly GCF_019279795.1. Classification (NCBI taxonomy): domain Eukaryota; kingdom Metazoa; phylum Chordata; order Ceratodontiformes; family Protopteridae; genus Protopterus; species Protopterus annectens. Next base: position 1,659,015,088 of record NC_056725.1, on the reverse strand, counting down.
GATGCATAACCGTCGTCAATCCCTACTACTAACACACACGTTATTCTATCCACATTCTATGTTTGTCTTATCACATAGCATGTGTTTCTCACTATTTCTACCAGTACTTTACATAGCATTGTCCGATTCCATACTTTCAGAAGCTGACAGTTTTGAGACATGTATAACTAACGTGGAGGACACAGCATTAACTTTCCCTGCTGTGAGCGGATCACACACGCACACGCACACGCGCACTTGCATTTCCTAATTGTGGGTTACGCGCAGGCGCACATGCATATCTGTATTCTGGTTACATATGTTTACTGGGTCTGTGTGGTTACGTGGTCTGTATTAGTTGTGACTGTTCCGGTAACATATCTCTGATCCGGTTGACGGACGTGTGCGGAACACACTTTCACCTTTACACATGTAACTGTCTTTGCAGCATGGACGCATTACTTACACGTTCACAGTTATATGTTCTATAGTCGTAATTCAAACGGGACTGCATTCACGTTTGCCGGTTGCTGTGACCACTACACGTTAGCTGTTCTGTCTCATTTATATGCATACCCATGGTACTTAGCTAAATTTACATATCCCCCCCACCCCACCCCACCTGCACTCACGTACGTCACAAGCATCCATTCTCCTGCTGGGAAAAGTGCGGTACTACATGTTACACATTCCTTATTCCCTACCGCTCATGGCCCAGGATGCATATGTCATGACCGCAGGGATATTCAGATCACAGGGGCTTATAGCCCCTACGCATACAGGCCTTCGATTGTCAGGGTGTTCCTGTGGTGCTTTGGGTTTGGTCTTGTCCGCCTAGTGTACGGAACTGCCCTGACCATGTACGAATGTCAGACATGTCACATGGGCACGGTTTGTCCGTGTCTATGATACCATACCCCCCCCATTATTCCTAACCGTGCATGCTGATTGGCCGGCGTGCCCGTTGTAGATCGTGTTATAGTAATTGCACACGGTCTGGTCGACCGGACCTATTTCCATTACTATACCTCGGTATTTATAACCTGTCTTGCTATGTTACATGGGTTTAACATTGCGTGACAGCTTTCACTGAGCCACGGACATGTCCGTTGCTTACTTTGGGGCAGTCCCGCTCTGCTACACACATTTAACATGGCGGAACAGGTTGAACAGCACAGCAACGGGGACATCGGGCTCTCCGTCGCTGTTTTGTATTGAATTGCTATGTTGACTTTGTTTCACATAGCGAGACAGTGTCGACATTGGCAATGGACATCTCGCGCAGTACGTCCGCACCGCCGCGGGTGCAGTATGTCTGCGGATGGGCGGCGGACAGGCATTATGCTGTGCCATTATGTCTGGGAATATATGGTTTCTTTCCCTAGATGATATGGCATACTAGCAATGACCCGCGTCTGGGTGTGGGTACTGCTGTATTTACCCACAGTTGCCTTTGTGTGGTCCCTCAGGCATTGGCCTCGGGACCGCACCACGTCTACCGTGGGTATATCTAGCATTACCCACATCCGGGTGTGGGTTATTGCTATGATATTCCATGTGTACGGACACGTGTGTTTGGACAACCTACAATAGCTTCTGCTATTGGCATACAATGCTGTGGATGGTGCCGGTTACCATACATATGCCTTTCTCAAAAGCCGACTTCACACTTCTAAAAACTAGTGTGGTCTCCTTTAAGGCCCCTGAGCCGGTGGTAAACTTTACTCAAACCACTGAATCACTTACATATGCCTTCTACCAGCACCTACAGGACTGCATGGATCAGGCAATCCCAAACAAAACTAAGACTCTTTGTACCAAAGGCAAGCATCCAGTCTGGTGGACCCCAGCCATAAACAAGGTCTACAACAAAAGGAGGAAGCTACTACAAGATAGAGCAAAATCCTTGAAAGGTAAGACACCCTTGCTCATTATAAGTAAAGAACTAAGAGCTCTCATAAAATCATCCAAGGCAAATTCTGAGAGATAAATCGCCAAGGACTCAAAAGACAATCATAGGGCCTTCTTTAGCTATGTTAGACACCTAGGAGGAAACTCCCAGATATGCTCAGAATTAGTTCAAAATGATGTGAAGATTACTGAACCTACACACATTGCCAACATACTGGCTGACAGGTTCAGTGCAAACTTCTCCCCCCCCCCAAAAGGAGCTATATCTATACCAGAGGATTGTAGCCCCCCCAAACATCTCTAACGCCCAGGTGAGAACTGCTCTCTCCAAGGCAGAAAACACAGCATCCATGGGACCGGATGGTGTCCCCGGCTGTGTACTCCACGAACTCAATGAGGAATTAAACCCGCAGTTAGGACAGCTGTTTAATCTTAGCCTCACCTCAGGATACGTACCCAAGGAGTGGCACAAGGCGACTGTGGTCCCACTTCACAAGGGCGGTGCCTCCACTGACCCTGGAAATTACCATCCCATTAGCTTGACAAGCCTTATCTGCAAAGCCATGGAGAGGATCATAATGGAACTCATAAATAAAGACATAGGGAACTTGCAGACTTTGGATCCAACCCAGTTTAGCTTTGTCAAAGGCAGATCATGCCTTTTAAACTTGGTTGACTTTTTCGAAACAGTCATCAAGGCCATTGATGAGGGTAAGGCAGTCCATACAGCCTACCTCGACCTGGCAAAGGCCTTCGACACAATACCCCACTCAGGTATCATCGAAAAACTCATCAGCTTGAATGTAAACCCATACATCACAATATGGGTTGCAAACTGGCTAAGTGACAGAACCCACAGGGTCAGAGTTGCTGGCGCCATGTCAGACTCAAAGCCGGTCACAAGTGGTGTCCCACAGGGCTCAGTCCTGGGTCCACTCTTGTTCGGCATCTACTTTTCTGAAGTACAAGCAAACACAGGAGGGTTATGGCTGACAAAGTTTGCAGATGACTGCGAACTGGGTGCCATAGTCGAAAACACATCTGACACAGATATCCTTCAGAAGGGCCTCACAGAAATGGATAACTGGTGCCAGAGACATGGCCTAAAGCTAAACGCCAAGAAATGCGTAGTCATACCCTTCGGGAAAAACAAGGTTACCCCTAGCTACCATATAGGTGGCAATCCACTGAGCACAGAAGAAGTTATCAGGGATCTGGGGACCCAGGTTGACAGTAACCTTTCGTTTGACACTCACATTGCTAAAGTAGTTAGGAAGACCTTCTACATTGCCCACCTGATCATGAAGGGATTCACATCTAGATCAAGGGAGGTCATCGTTCCCCTGTACTCATCACTCATTAGACCTATGATTGAGTACAATGCCCCATTCGGAATGTATCTGACCTGACACCTGCAGCAGCTGGAAAGGCCCCAAAAGTTCCTCACCAAAAGGATAAAGGGTCTCAAAAATATGTCTTATGCTGCCCGACTGAAAGAACTCCAGCTCTATTCAGTCGCATACCGCTTGCTCAGAGGTGACCTGTGCCTGACATACAAGGCCATGTCAAACCCAGATTTGATGAATATGCTTCACCTAAAATAATCTAGATCCCTCAGAACCACAAGGGCGGGAGACTTAAACCTTGACACGGTCATTAATAGAATGTGCTGGAGGGACAGATTCATCACCCAGAGACTCCCTATGCTGTGGAACAAAATCCCGGTACATGTGAGGCAGCGCACCTCGCTGGCCTTGTTCAAGAGGAATCTTGACCAATGGATGGGAGATCGCAGATATACCCCAGGGAGTACTTCAGTGTCACTGCTTGACAGAGGTACAGCAATATAATAGGCATAGTTTTCTTCAAACTAAAGGGGTGGCGAAGGCCACATAACTATGGGCTAGGCTTATAAATGCCCTTGGGCAGATAGCCTAGTATGAACCTATGAACCTATGAACCTATGAACCTATGTTCATAGTTTGTCCCATTCACACTTGTCTATCCCCTGTCCTCATTAAATGCGTGGATATTTCTGTGGCACGATTGAACTATGTATTACCTGCAGGTATGCTGTGTACAGTGCACATATGTCACGGTTGATTACAGTGTATCTGTGTACCTACCTCTGTGATACTGAGGACTACCACACATCCTTCGCAGCATTACATGCGTATGTCCATACTATTAATCAGTGGCCTGTGGGGGGTTGTCAGAGCGACGGTTACACGTGTCCCTGTTTGTGCACGCATCATGGTGGTCTTTGACCGGCCTCCGTTGCTATCATGGGATGGACGGTGGTGTTGGTGTGTGTTTGGGTTGTGTTTCCACTGCCGATACGTCAGTGGGGGGTGGGGTTGGCACGTGTTCCTCTTTGCAGGGGGCCCCATCCTGGACATTTGTGTCATGCGTCGACACTTGGCACATGCCATATGTCCTGTGATATTCCCACAGTTGTGTATGCCTTCCTGCATTACTACTGCGTGTTACTGGCAGTTTGTATCTGGTACACATGGCTATTATGTTGGCTAGCTTAGGCTATTCCCATGATATGACATACCCATTCATCCGGGCATATACGTGTTATTCAATCCTTTGCATTGGCCGTGGGTGTTTGGCCATCCGGCACCACTATTATCTACGTGTGATGTCCCACCTTCACCTTCTGTGCATGTGGCACCCTGTTGGGGTGTCCTGCTTGGTGGGCGGATGTTCCGCCCTATGTGTTGTGTTTGACATGTCTGCATAGCTAATCATCGGTACAGTGGCTGCACATACTGCTTTGTCCAGATGTGTACAGTTATGGACACCGTGGTGTGTGAATGCCTATGGGGTTTCGACAGGTCCGTACCACATGCGGGATGTACGCATTCTGCCGACACATTCACATGCGGCCATTTGGATATCAGTACCTGAGGTGGAATGTTGACATGTGGGGTACATATTTGCACGCGTGGCACTGCCTAGGACAATACTTCATACTACATTTGAGGTATACCCACTGTGTGTAGGTGTGCAGCTGCGCAAGGCTGCTAGCTGGATTGGGTGGACGGTCGTACATGGGTGCGGGTTACGTGCTATGATAGGGCTGTTGTGTATTACATTTGCATGCATGGGTTCTTCTTCTGGATATTCCGCTTCGACATACGCCATCCTATGTGTATGCGACGGGTACGTTGCTGGGTTTAGTACATGTTGCTATGCACATGTTTGTCTGTGTTTAGGGTATCTGGTTTCTTTCTGGTTGTTATATAGACACGGTTGCCCGGCTGTGTACTCTCACTACCACTGTGGAACTGCTGGTGACCATGCCCATGGGGCTACTTGTGTGTAGGTGCGGCACGCTGACATGCTGCGGTACACCTTCACTGGGTATGCCCACTGACAGTGCATTGCGTGATGGACACGGTATTACGCGTATCCTTTGTTCCTTGGACGGGTACAATTTGGACTTTGTGGGTTAATGTTTGGTTCTCCGTTTTGTGTAGACAGGTACTATGTTGCATACTCTGCGTACATTTCATTATCCACGGACACTGGTTGGTGCGGTTACTATTGCAGGCAGCCTGTGACAGTCAGCACTTTAGGTTGCTCCTCGCCTGCCGGCTTGGCCACGCCTACGGGCGCATCCTACTTGGGCTCGCGCACGTGCCCTCTGCACGTGGTTGTGGTTGCGGCGCGCACTCATTACTATGCATGTGGCGCTGCTACGCTGGTTATACACTGCACTGCCGGCGCAAGCCTTACACCGGCCTTGCGCCGAGCTTCATGAATCCGGGGGCAGGTTTCTATCCATTTTTGACCTAACAAAATGACAGTGGTTAATTACACCAGCCCCAGTGGCTAAGGAAAAGATGGAATTTTCCACAATAGATGGACTATTTGCCTACAGGCTCCTACCTTTTGGTCTTTGTGAAGCACCTACAACATTACAGGGCTAACAGACAAAATGATTACAACCCATCACAGATGTGTCACATCCTAAATGGATGATGCATCATATTCCTTGAAGATTTGGAGAGCTGTCTCCCTAAAGTTTAAATACTTCTAGATTTCCTGTCTCAAGCTGGGTCAGCAAGTTAGAAATGTCAAAAGTTCAATATCTGGGCTATATTATAGGCCGAAGAATAGTGAAGCCACAGGTTGAGAAAGCTGAAGCAGCACAAAACTGCCCCACATAACCAGTAGAGTAAAAAAGCTCAGACTCTGTCTTTCTTTTATACCTGGATAGTTGCTATGCAAATTTACTCCTAACCTCACTACTATTGATCAATGTTGTGACAACCCACCACTGGACCAGCAATCAGGGAGCCTCAATCCTCACAACTGGCAACAGTGGGGGATGTTCTCTGTCAGGATGACAAGTATACACACAGTATTGTCAGATGCAGCTCTCTTCATCAAGTGCAATTTCCCTTAAGAGCACACAGGGACCGCAGTCATTCTGGGGCTGGGTTCTCCCTCTTTTTCCAGATCCCAAGTAAGACTCCCCAGTGGCACAGCTATACAGTTGAGATCTCAGCTGAGTGACCAAGCTAAGACCTCCAGCACCCTCTCTGTCCAACCAGTGCTTTGTATCCCTGCCCAAGTAGCTGACACAAACACTTTTTGAGGTTTGATTTGCACACACACACACACACACACACACACACACACACACACACACACACACACACTTGGGAAAGGCTGGCACAGGTTTACTAGCTATGCTCCCTTCTGCCCAGACTATAAGGTAGTTTCCACTACCACCAGTCACTCCTTATCTGCTACTTTAAGGCCCTTAACAAAGGGTGTCCAATCTTACTATGTAATATTAATACTAATACAAATGGTAGTTTAACCAAGAGCAAGGCTATTAGGAGTGGTCCACACAGTATCACAAAATAAATATGCAAGTACTCTAAAAACTTAAATATCTCTACAGAAATCAACCACAATGAAATATTTAAATATATTTAATAATAAATAATAAAAAAAACAGGACAATACTGAATCTTTATTCACAGTGACACCAGAGTTCAAAACCACAGTAAATATTTTAAATAGCATTGCAGTACAGGCTCACACAAATAAAGAAAAACATAATCTAAACTAAGCTTCACTATATTCCTGAATTATACTATTCCCTAGTAACTTACTATTTGAGAAAGGCAGATGTTGTGGTGAATGGTTCTTGTCAGGTCCAAGACTGAACACAGAATGCTCTGTCTCACTAAGATATTTCTCAAATTAATATCTAAAATATTACTGCTGGTATAGCTTGCAGAATTACATAATTTCTGGTCATCTGACTTCTAGTTCCCAGGTCAAAACCCCCATTGCGAGAAGCTGGCATCATTTAGCATCTACCTGTAAAAATATACAGACAAGAGCTTTTCCTCAGATCTTTGGCAGATGCTGGAAGTCATAAAACATTTGTATTCCTTCATGCTTCAAAAGTAGCAATTAATTCACTCCAAGAACAATACAGAAAGTGTCCTAGCACAGACTCTGTGTCTCTAGCTGCATTGAAAACTTGAGAGGTAGCTTGTTTATCGTGTCCTATAAAGTAATTTAATTTCAGATATTTTTCTAAGGTTTACTAGACTGAGGTTAACTTCCTGTATCTCAGTTTCTATTGTTAAAATATATACATTTAAACAGTTACAATAGTGCATGTACATTTCTACTCTCTTCCAGTAGGGCACACGGTGGATAAATTTTAAACACCGCTCTTTTACAAATAGCTTTTCAACACAAGCATCTGTACAGAGCAGTTTGATATAGACATGACATATTTCTAGTACATTTGCAACACAGGCATCTTGTATAAATCATTTCAATATTCACCAATGACATATAATTATTTACAAAATTCCTGCTAGCTGTGCAGGCAGTATCTCATATCTTCACAACCCCCTTGACTGACCTAACCAGGGATAAATACCACTTGATGGTTAAGTGGATAATGATAAAAAAAGCCTTTAGGCAAATAAATGTGTATTTGAAACCAATAAAAATGTATCCAGATATTTTCAAAACAATTCTTGGTATAGACAAATACTTCTGAGCTAATCATAGTTCTTCTTTTATTTCAAGTTTTAGATGTGGATGGACATACCTTTTGTTACATCAGCAGAAAGCTCAGCAATTCTGAAAAATGTCATTCAGTTATAGGAAAACAGTGCTTTGCTATCAGATGGGGAAGTCAGTCTAAGACTCATAGGTTCATAGGTGTCTACTAGGCTAATGGCCCTGGAGCCTATATAAGCCTAGCTCAAGAAGATTCCCTGGCATCATGCTTCCCAAAGTTAGTTCCCAGTGCCCCTGTCAAGCAAAGCCACTGAAGTGATCCCCAAGGTGAAGTTCCTATTGTCCATCCACTCGTCAAGATTTCTCTTAAAGAAGGCCAGTGAAGTGCTCTGCTTGACGTGAATGGGAAGTTTGTTCCAGAGTATGGGAAGTCTCTGGGTTAGGAACCTGTCCCTCCAGCATGTTCTGTTTATTGTGGTAACGAGGTTAAGGTCCCTGGATCATGTGGCATAGAGGGATTAGGATTTATTTAGGTGTAGCATATCTAGCAGCTCTGGGTCAGACATGGCTTTGTTGGTCAATCAGAGATCGGCTCTAAGTAGGCAATAAAAGACAGAATATAGCTGGAGTTTTTTTAAGTTTGTCATACAAGCTGCCATAGTGTATTTTATACAGTAAGAAAGAATAAATGTGGTACCGGCTACTAGAGGATATCAATGCTTGGCTTGATCAAATAGTAAAGTGCTAGAATGTGCAGGCTAAGAATGGATTAATAAAGGAATGCAAAGGGACTGATTACTAAGTCAAGAACTATACACAAACATGTTGACAACAGTTAAACTGCCCAACTTATGCAACAAAAGAAGTGTGAAAGTGTGAATGAAGGTACTGTAAGCTATTGGCAGTTACCAATGAGGAACTTAACAAGGCTGTATACAATGAAGTACAGAGATAAAATAACAGTGCCTTAACTGCATGCCACAGGAAGAAAGGAGAATTCATACAACCATCCACAAACACTTTTTCCATTTTTACACATGGGTCAGGGTGTGACTTCGACAGTGAAAATCATCTAGAGCCAATGTTTACATCACCAGTTGGCTAGCCCTGCCATGGTAGTTCTGCCACACTACACACACTCACCCATATGGCCAATTTAGAGTGTCCAATCCACCTACTGCATTTCTTTGGTGTTTGGGAAGTAACCAAAGAAAGGAGAATGTTGTGTTGCAAGTTGGATGAACAGTATAATGCTAGTTTCAATTTAACCAATAAGTGCAAAAATGTGAAGGCAGAAAATAAATTCCAAAGCAATTCCAAAGCAAGTCTTTAGAGGAAGCAAACAGTCAATTACAACAATGTTTGACAACCATTTTTCTTATGCTAGGTAGGTACAAGAATGGCATATTGCAATTTCAAACTGGTAAAAGAAAAATAATTCCCTCAGTCAGAAGCAAGACACTCACACTAACCTCCTGAGGGTGAGAAAGGTGACTAACATGGTGAACAGCAGAAGCATTCAGAGCTTAAATGCTTAGTGTTAACACTAAGTGCTACTTAGTGTTAAATATAGTCCAGTTACAGGAACAAACCTGATTCAAACTGAATGTGTACCAAATGCCTTCAATGTACTTAGTGTTAAAATATATTCCAGTTATGGAGACTAAACCACCAGACTTGCCAGCTGTGCCTAATATAAGATCTCAGAAACATATCCAGATGTCAACATTTCAACATAATAAGGGTAGGCAGAATGCAAAGGACTGTGGTTAACGTACTCTTCAGCAGCAAGAAAATGAAACTCTCCCAATGAAAGAAAACTCAGTAACTAAACTCAGTGCTAAATGCTAGGAGCTTAAACCAAAAATTGCACTCCCTGGAAGCAATTCTATCACTAGAAGATATAGATGTAGATGTCCGTGCAGTCACAGAAACCTCGTTCAAGGCCTCAGAGACTACCCCGGCCCTGCAAGGCTACAATGCCTTCCACACCTTTAGACTGCAAAATAACACGTGAAAACCAAAGGAGGCAGTGTTTCAGTCTATATTAAAGATAAATTTACTTTCCGTCTATTTAGACTGGACAACTCCGTGGAGTTGTGCTTGCTCCAGGTTACAGTGAATAAGACTTCCATTCAAGTCATTGCCAGTTATAAATCCCCTTCATGGGTCACAATACCTATGAAGCCTACTTGTCCAAACTAGGGACAATCCATGTTTTACCTAACACACTGGTTATGGGGAATGTCAATTATCCCACCATCAACTGGGAAACCTAAGCTAGCCCTAGCTCACTAGAGCAAAAGTTCCTTGACTTTGTTAATTCAAATGCCCTGCAACAAGTTGTCCATACCCCGACAAGAGGAACAAACATTCTAGATTTGGTCCTCACCAACATTTCAAACAGGTGCATTGCTGTAACTGTCTGATCCTCATTAGTTAAAAGTGACCACAAATCAGTCACCTTCAAGCTGGGATTAACACCAGAACTCACAAAGAGTGAAATCAGACTAAAAAACTTCGCCAAGGCAAACTATACCCTCCTAGGTGAAGGTATAAGTGCATGGAAGTGGTAACTACACCAAATCTTACACTAAAGCTTTGTACAATCACCTGCATGAATGTATAAACTAGACTGTACTAGAAAGAATCAAAGCCAGAGCCTCAAGTAAAAACAAGCTGCCATGGTGGACATCCAGCATCAGCAAACTTTACAATAAATGCAAAAAGTTGCTGTCCAAGAAAACAAAGGCAAGGCCCCAACAATGGAAAAGTGCCCTCCTCAGCCTCAACAGGCAAATAAGACAACTTGTCAAATCCTCCAAGGGCACCTTTTAGAGAAACTAAGCAAGTACAGCCAAGGATCGCCATAAAAAATATAAGAAATGGAAGAGAGGTCAAACTACAACTTTGAAAACTGAAATAAACAAACTGGACAAACAGATTAAGCATAGTGTGAGACAAGATCAAGAAAAAAATGAAGAAAATGTATATAAAGATATTGAGCATAATAGGAAACCTTTTTATAGATACATAAGATGTGGAAGGAGTAAAGACACACAAGCTGATAAACTGTGTGCAGATTCTAAAATGTATTCTCAGACACAACAGTTTATAGATATATTTACAAAATCTCATGCAAAACAGTTTGGCTCCACAAAAAGGGTGGTAAGTTGTCCTAGTGACATCCAGGTAACCCCAGATACTGAAATCAAATTAGATTATATCGAAAAAGAACTGCAAAAAATAGATCCAAGCAAAGCGCAGGGAGGAGACAGAATTAGTAATGATGATCTGAGAATACTTCAACAAGAACTTACAGTACCATTATATCTGTTATTCACTAGGTCATATAAATATGGGGAGATTCCTCAAGATTGGAGACATGTGATTATTAAACCTGTTTTTAAGGGAAAGGGGAATACGACAAACCCATAGTCATATAGACCCTTAAGCCTACTTTCAAGTTGTGGAAAATAATGGAGAAGGTAATATTGGATAAGTTATTGTCAGAACTGGATAGGTTGGGACTTGAAACCATATATCAGCATGCATATGTTGAAAACGGATCTATTACCAACTGTAACATGATGTTATACAACAATATAATAACAGCTATGAATGAAAAAATGTGCTGTGATGTAATTTATATATATTTAACTTCAGTATTTGACAGAGTCATGCACATAACGCTGATCAATAAATTAGTACAACTAGGTATTGATGTACTCTTGATAACATGGATAGCTGCATGGCTTACAAATAGGACATGGCAAGTATCATACAGCAACTGGACAGGTGAAATCCTTGGTTACAGTCAGAGTGTCCCACAGGGCTCTGTCCTAGGCCCTTACTTGTTTAGATTGTATCTTTCAGACCTAACTTTTTCATCTGAGGTGTTCTACAGTCTATATGCGTATGACCTGAAATTGGGTAAACTGATTACATGTGTTACAGATATGGCATATCTGGCACAGGAGAATAATATGCTGATAAATACATCAAAAACTAAGCATATGAGATTTGGTAGGCATAAATTGAAAGGTGAATATTTAGTACAGCACACAGTGATTGAAACTGTAGAATCATTTAAGGACCTTGGTATATGGATAGATTCAGTTATGACTTTTTCTAATCACATCAACCAATTGGTTAAATAATGATAGTTATAGAACTATAGGTTGTATAAAAAGATTTATAAAGTCTAGGAAATCAAAAATGATGAAGTCATTGTTTGCTAGTTACATTAGACCCAGACTTGAGTATGGAATAACAATATGGAAACCCTATAAGAATACAAGCATGAGTAAACTGGAAAGAGTACGATGGAACTATACCAAGGGCATCCATGGATGTAAAAATGTAAGTTACTATGAAAGACTAAAATATCTGAACTTGTACAGTGTCTCTTTTAGATATCTAAGAGGAGATCTTATTCAGGTATATAGGGCATTCAGTGACATCTACCTCTGGGACTGGTTGGGGTTAACAAAAAGTACTAGAGAATCATCAGACAACCCATGTAGAAGATTCTATAGGAATGAGAAGTGTACTAACTGGTTCTCTGACAGAGTAGCTGATGCATGGAACAGACTACCAAATTACATTAAGGCAAGTACTAGTTTAGATATTTTTTAAAAACAGCCTGGATACTTATTATGCGAACAAGTGTTCTGGAATATTGGCAAGCCAGAAGGACATTAATGACTGTGCCTGAAATATTTGTATGTATGTATATGTATGTATAAGGCATTTTACAGCTAAGTACGTAACCTAAAGGGCAGAACCCAAGCATGTGCAGAACTAGTGGCCAATGCTATCACACATACTGACCCCACAGAGACAGAAAACCTGCTAGCGGATAGGATTCATGAAAATTTACTCCCTTATCCCCTCCTAACTTACAACAAACCTTCTCCCAACATCCCCCAACCTGCATATCTGAAGAGCAGGTCCTCAAAGCCCTGTCCAAGGCAAAAAACAAAACACAGCCTCTATGAGACCAGACAACATCCCAGGCTGTCTTCTAAACAGGCTAAAACATGAACTAGCATTGCCACTAAGTACCCTTTTTAATCATAGCCTAACCACAGGCTTTGTTCCCGTAGAATGGAGAACAGATACAGTTATTCCCCTCCATGAATGTGGCCTAGCAACAGATCTGGGGAACTACAGATCCATAAGCCTGACCAGCCTCATCTGTAAGGCCATGGAACATATCCTTATCGACCTCATAAATAAAGACATAGGTGACCTCCAAACCCTGGATCCTACCCAATTCTGCATTGTGAAGGGCAGATATTGCCTGTTAAATCTGGTGGATTTCTTTGAAAGTGTGACCAAGGCCATTGATGAGGGCAAATCTATGCACACAGCATACCTCGACTTGCAAAGACTTTCGACATAATCCTACATTCAGGCATTACTGATAAACTTAGCAAACTAAATGTAAATCCCTTCATTGTAAGATGGGTTGCCAACTGGCTCATAAACCAGATGCACACTATCAAAGCGGGTGACTCCACATCAACCAGCAGACCTGTTATCAATGGGGTGCCACAGGGGTCAATGCTGAGAACCCTACTGTTTGGTATATACTTCCCAGAAATTCAGATCAAAACTAAAGGGTTGTGGCTGACCAAGTTTGCAGAGAACTGCAAACTAAGTGCAATCATTGAATCCACAAATGATGTCAGTATACTCCAGGAGAGTCTCATGCAGACCAATGACTGGTGTATTAGTCATGGTCTCAAACTGAATGCAAAGAAATATATCATCATTCCCTTTGTCGCAAATAATGTCCTTTCACATTATCAAATCAACAACAGCCTAAGTACCCATGAAGTGGTAAGAGACCTGGGATTACAAGTTGACTGTGACATTACCTTCGACCACCATGTGTCTACTGTAGTAAGGAAAGCTTTCCACGTAACACTCCAGAAAAAGTAGGCAGAAGACAGAAACTCAGTAATAAAATGCACCAAAATAGCGTACAAAAATATTATTTAATCACCGCTTTCATCTCACGACTTCATCAGAATACAGTATAATAATACAATAATATTTTTGTACGCTATTTTGGTGCATTTTATTACTGAGTTCCTGTCTTCTGCCTACTTTTTCTGGATTATAACTTTTTGTGCCGTTTTTGGTTATTTGCTGTTTTTTTTCCACGTAACACACTTGATTAGTAAAGGCATTACCTCAAGAGCAAAAGAAGTTATAACACACATATACTCAGCACTTATCCGGCCCTTAATTGGGTATAACACCCCATTTGGCATGTACTGTACTAAGCACTTGCAGCAATTAGAGAAACCTCAAAGGTTTCTAACAAAGAAGATCAAGGGGCTGCAGCATGTATCTTACACAGACCAACTAAAGTCCCTGTCACTATACTCCATATTGTATACTCTTCTTAGGAGTGACTTATGCCTGCCCTACAGAGCAATCCAAGACCCAAACCTAATGAACTTGCTGCATAACCATAAATCAAATGGGCTAACCATTCCAGGGACCTAAATATGGCCTACGAGTTAAACAGGAGATGCTGGAGGACAGATTTGTCTCCCAGTGGCTGCCACATCTTTGAATGAAACAGACTACCAATTCATGTGAAACAGAGCACCTCTATGATACTGTTCAAAAGGAACCTGGACGAGTAGATGGGGCACTGTAAATTCTTACAGGGGATAGTGGCCACAACCCTCCTTGTTGGTGGGACAGATTTGTGTCCCAGAGACTCCCCCTTTTGTGGAATAGACTTCCTCTCCACGTCAAGCAGAGTACCTCATTAACCCTTTTTAAATGCAACCTGAATAACTGGATGGGGAACAAAAAATAGACTCCTGGGATTCCACCTGTGTCCCTGCTGGACAGGGGCATCAGGTCCTGACTTGTTGGAACATGGGCTAAATTCTTGGCTAGGCTTGTAAGGGCCTCGGGGCCAATAGTCTAGTAACTTTGTATGATCCTATGATCCTATGGACATGGGCCGTCATCACTAAATGCAGTCTTGGGTATTGACTTCTATGGTATTATATTGGCATGAAATAGCTAGGCTTAAAATGACCTCCGGGTTGATAGCCTAATAATTTCCTATGATCCTATGAAATGAACAAACAACTGAGATACACCATGTAGAAGAAAGAAATATGAGCATCAAACAGTATGATGTCATAGGTTAATAGCAGGTGGGCCATTTTAAGCCTAGTCATTTACCCCATGGGAAAATCAAACCCTATACATTGTGTTTATAGGTAAACACCTTAACCATTATGCCACCCTCCCATAAATGGTGACTATACTTCTATGAAAGGAAAATAGAAATGTAGCCAATTATGTACCTACCATAGAAGTCTAGCGTTCCTACAGAGAGAGTGCCACACTGATGTTTGAAATGGAGGAAAAATGCACAGCTGAACCCTAAACAAGAAAAGAAAGAACTAGTCAGCAAAGTAAGTGAGACAAAAATAGTGCCAACATATACTAGACAGAGGTTAAGCAGTGGAAATTGACACCATGACAAAGGGCACACCTTCTGGCTCTAGACAAGTAAACAACAGACGTCTGACATTTGTTTCACTTCATAATGTGAACACGATAATTAAAAACAGAACTAAAACATGTTCTAAATCTACCAGCAAAAGAGCTGCTATAGAAATGTAATTTTTTGATCAACATGTTGACCCAAAAAGAAAGCCCATGGATAAAAGGACTGCATATGGGCTAAAAGGACTATGCTTCTATACTTGTTCTTAGATTGCACAGTTTCCTATACAGTAACCCAAATGGAAAACACACATAGAGAAAAAGTAACTCTGTGTCATTGCGTTTGTGGGATCTGGTTAGTCAATGTTGCTTGTATCCATAAGTGTGAGATGGAGATAGTCATGTTAAACAGTTTACTCCTCTGGCCACTGGAGGGTATGTGGAGATGTAGTGATGCGGCATTCTGGGAGGAAGATCCCACATACACACATATCCCAAATGGTGGAAAACACATTCCTTCTTGTAAAACAGGAGGGTCAAGAGAAAAAAAAAAAGGTGCCATCCTTTCATAGATGCAAACTTTCAAGATTGGTGAGTCTTGCAATGACAAGAAGAAGAAGCTGTGGAGTACCAGAAGCTTTGTATTTGCCTGTAGAGTGCTAGAAGGTTGGGATTTATTTATTTATTTTATTTTGACATTTGTTAACCGGGTATGTCTGACTGAACCAAGTCCCATTTTCAGCAGAGGCCCGGGGGGAAAACTCCAGTAAGAATACAATGAAAAACAGAATTACAGAGTAAAATATTATACACAGGATAAAATATTTTACAAAGAAAAATAAATATACAAGGCAAACTCTCATCTTAACTGTGAATTACTAGAAACTGTGGAAGGAGTTATGTGTGGAGTACCAGAAGCTTTTGATTTACCTATGGAGTACTAGAAATTCTGGAGTTATTTGTGGAGTACCTGAAGCTGTGGATTTACCTGTGAAGTACCAGAAGCTCTGGAGTTACTTGTGGAGTACCTGAAGCTGTGGATTTACCTGTGAAGTGCCAGAAGCTGTAGAGTTACTGATAGTACACATTGTATATCAGTCTAAAGGTTATGAAAAGCTTGTTGTGAGCTGCAGGTTAAAGACTTTTTTGAGAGATTTGAACTGTAGGTGATGTGAATTGTGTACTTTATTCTTCTATGCTTGTCATTAATAACTTTGCATTGACATACTATCACAGTGGATAACCTAAATATCAAACATAAAGACACTCTCTAGTCTGTTAAATGTGTTATTGTACATACATTTATATGCATATAATGTACATATAGCACACACAGACATACAGATTGAAAGACCCACATGTACATGTGCGTGCGCGTGCACACACATACATACATACACATACACATATTAAGTGCCCACTAAGTGCTGTGAACTGCCTGAAAAACATTGAGGCTGAATGCCACTACCCAAATCCCTTATCAGCAAGTGCAAACTTTAGTTTCACTCATGAAATGCGGTACCATCCTTGCTGTGTACCGAAACATTTGTTACCATCCTTGAACTATCATCATGAGTTTATTGTCATCACTGTTGCATCTTCACATTTACTAAAAATCCTCTAAGTGCACCATGTTTATGCTGTTCATTCTAAACTAATGATAAGTTTCAAAAACTGCACAGACAAAACAGAAATACACGTAAGTAAAGCACATGAGCTCACATAAGCAAGCCCCAGAATTCCAAACTAGACTGACAAATAGAGCACACATGAGCTAGGGACCAAAACCTTGTCAGCACAATAAACAGAATATGCTGGAGGGATAGAGTCCTGTCCCAGAGACTTCCCATACTCTGGAACAAACTACCTATCCATGTCAAACACAGCTCCTCATTAGCACTCTTCAAGAAAAATCTTGATGGTTGGATGGGTAATAGGAAATTCACCCTGGGGATCACTTCTGTGGTTCTGCTTGACAGGGGCATAGGAAAATAATTTTCTTGGGTGGCGAAAGCCAGGGTAACTTTTTGGCTAGGCTTGTGTAGGCCCTAGGGCCAATAGCCTAGTACCTACCTAGGAACCTATGAACCAAGTGTTTTAGCTCATTTCACTAGGCACACTGTATACTAACAAACACTTAGTGCTATCTGCAACTTTCCAATGGTAAACATTTAGACAAGTGAGTATAACTAAGAAAACTACTTAGCACCATGAGGCAGAATACATATTGAGCAAGATGGCCACAAATGAGTGTGCAGTGGCTGTAAAATTAAAGGCCATCAGATGCACCATCAGTCCTTGTCTGTTGTTAATGCAAAAGCAATGGAAGCACTTAAAAATATGTTTGTTTAAATTTGCTTCACATTGTGATTCACTGATGATCCAAATCAAAGAAGCACTCCACAAGCAATGTGTGTAACGGTATGACCAGTGCTGCACATTAGCAATACAGTGTGGGACTTTTCAAGAAGTCAAAATGTTGTCTCAGATAACTGAAGCAAAAGTAAAATATGTCAGGAAAGGAGCCTGCTGAAATTACTCTTGGATCACAGAGCTCCCCAGATAACTGGAATGATCAGATCCTCAGGGCTTTATTTGTAAGGAGATGCAGCATCTATTAGGAGAATATGTATGCCAGGTAATCCCCATGGCAAGAACTCGTTACTCCCAAGTCACATTAAAATGTTTAGATTACAAAAGTAGGAAATGGGAATGGAATCTGCCAAAAAAGTCTAAAGCAATTAGTAAAACAGCTGAGCATGAAATCAGTCTATTATACCAAATGTGGAAATGTTTTACTCCCTATGTGAGGTGTCTGAGAGAACTGAGAGATATGGAGTGCAGTGGTGATTTTCTGAATCCATAATAGTACTGAAAGGATTCCAGGTTCCCTTGCTCCGGTCGTCTATGGAAGGTGAGTAGTTTGTATCTACTGCAGGGGAATGGGATCATTTATCTTATGCATGATTGCTTCAGGACCATCATCAGCAGTGAAAAATAATTAAAGGCACTCTCAAAAGAAAGGGAACAATCATTTCTTCCACACTGACTAAATCACATGAAAATAAGAAAGAGAACTGCTGAGCAGTGGCACACCTATTTCTAAGGGATATTGTAACTAGATCTACCTCCCAAAAAATGCAGTTTGATTTTTGCTGCAAATACATTTAATAGGTATGAGATGTTGGCACTGGATGTTGCTGAAGGAGCTGGTGATTATACAGATCTCAGTGCACCAGATTTCACAGTACAAGACACACCTCTTTGTCAAATCAGTACAAGTCAATATGAAAAGAAAAGGGGAGTACCTTGGTTTCACATTTCCTCCAATCATTGATCACATCCATCAAAAGGATTACATTTTTACTGTTATTCCTTTTTTAATTGATCTCCTCCATGTGTGTGTGTGTGTTATCCAGGGTTAATGGCAGCTTATTCTGTTAATCATCTTTGTATTCATGCAAATTCTCTACATACACTCTTGTTTTCTCCCACCTCCCAAAGAGTCTCCCTTGTGTTGAAGGTGGTGAGAGATAACTAGTGCATGCAATCTTTAGCAGCATGGCTGGCTGATGGTGATGGGGGCCTCTAACTTTTAAAGTAATGGTTTGCATGTTCAGGACAAGGTCTCATGTTGGTATTGGGTGAACTGCAAGAAGAACATACGAATATAACTCGTGATGTATACACATGTGTTAATTATATGTCTGTGGGGTGCAGAACGCACTCTGTCCTTTTAAGGATTAGAATTTAGTAAGTTACATGAACTGACTCTAACATGCTCCATCTTAGAAGATCGTGTACATTTCCATGGACATGATATTTGCATGCTTGAGATGGATAACTGCATGCCACAGGTTTTATGGAGTAAAAGTGCAGCATAGTATCATAGTCCTTTTTGTTCTTGTATTATGTTTTTTTTTCCAGGATATTAAAACAAAGGATTATCTGAAAGGCAACTGCTGATGGTGAAAGTACAGAGGTAAAAAATATATGAACACAGCTTTTCTTCTATTGAATGCAGCAATTTTAAGTAATTCACTTTGTCTCTGTTCAGATGTTATATCACTCATAGAGTTGTTAAAAACACGCATTAAACAATGAGTTGTGTCTTTCGGCTTTTTCCTGGTTAGGGGTTGCCACAGCGGACCTCCAGTCCACTAATGATTGGTAGTTGATTTTTACGTGCCGAGTTACCAGCCCTGATGCACAACATTTAATGAAGGTAAGCCCATTCACGCATGTCTCCACACAGAAGATGCTCTAGCTGAGAATCGAACTGGAGAGCGTCTTACTGTGAGGCGACAACGCTACCGCAGCACCACCACCATGGGATCACGCATTAAACAATGAGTAATTATGTAAAATATATTAAGTTAAGCATTTAAAGTTAAGAAGTATTCTAAAATTCAGTGATGTGTTAAAGTTATGGGGCTGCTGATAGGTAATTCTGGTCTTCTTCTTTTCACAGATGGGTGCATGTTGATGGGGGAGAATAGAGTGAATGAATTTAATTATCTTTTCATCACATTTTAGCATTTCCCAAATAATGTTAATGGTCAACTGTATTTCAGATTGTTATCATAACATCCTAGCTATCCATGCTTATGAGTCACATCCAACCACTATAGTGACCCTCTGAACAGCCACCACAATCCATACAGTTTACTAGGCAAGTAGGGACAGCAAGTAGATGGTCAGCCTTTTCCTTCATATAATGCACACACATACATACATGCATATACACACACATGTAGGGAGAATTCAGTCACCAATCAGCCTACCACATGTCTGTGGGAAGTGGGAGGATATTGTAGTACCCAGAGAAAATCCACATGAACACAGAGGACATGCAAACTCTACACAGAAAGTATACCAGCAGAGAATCTAACCATTATCTCAGGAATATTGATTCTGTGTTGGCCGTTCTTATTAAAAGTAGTCTTTAGAAATTGCTGTTGTGATAACCTTACTTAATATTTTTCACTGTTTAATAAATTGGTAATTAATTATGACCAAGACTCAATCAATCCCCAAATGGATTCAAAGTTACACAATTTGACATCTGCAGGTATTCTATTTATTGTTATGATGATGATTATTATTATTAGAATGTAAAAGGGGTGCCATCAGCCACGAAGGCAGGTTATTTTACAAAAGATCAGCTGATGTGACTAAACTTACTTTACTCCACTAAATGAACCAAATGAGAAGGAAACAAGTACTTATGTAGGGTTGGAAGGGCTTGGAAAATCATTTTCGAGCTAACTTTTCCAAATGAGGGGCAATATTTTCGGTGTATAAACCAGAAGATTTGTCTGTAGGCTGGCCTCAATAAATGTGGTAGCCAACATGGTAGAAGTAAAACATTGTTTAATAACATATTCAGATCATAAGGTGATTGAGAATTGGACCAGGTGATACAAGACGTGTACTGGGGCCTAAATCCTTAGTAGCAAGGAACGTATAAGGGATTGGCAAATGTGGTTTTAGGAAGAGTAAGACCAAAAAATGTACCATTCTTTAGCTAGATTTATTATGTCTCAGAAGCAAAACCTCCAGTCTAGCCAAATTAAAGAAGGAAAAAATTGGAGACAGTATTTTGAACATGTGCAGTTTGTCATTTGACTCAAAGCTGGCAGCCAGACTGTAAGTTACACTGTGAACTTGTCTGCCAAAGGCAATATTTTTTTACTTCATTTTAGCTAATTTACTGTTTCTACTGCCAATAATGTTTTCCTCGAGGAGCATAATTGGTCTATCAGATTGTGACTGCTAACTTTGATGAGTGTTCTTATTTACTTGTGCACTTATTTTTCCCCTTGAAACTGACTACTCTTCATAGTTACTGATGTCAAACTTACGACTGCAGATTGGCCAATTCCTCATCCTTGCACTTATAGGTTCATAGATTCATAGGAGGTAACTATTCTAATGGCCCAAGAGCCCTTACAAGCCTAGCCATGTTTATCCCGGGTTGCCCCAGTTTTCAGTGGTTACGTGAGTGAAGTTCACAGAGGTAAGGATCTATGGTAGTTAATACTGACTTCCTCTGTCCAGGAGGGACATGGACACCACCCCAGGAGTGAATTTGCGGTCACCCATCCATTGCTCAAGGTTTCATTTCAAGAGGGTCATGGAGTTGATCTGTTTCATGTGAATTGGAAGCTTGTTCTAGAGAAGTGGCAGTCTCTGGGAGATGTAGAAATTTCTCCAGCATGACCTGCTCATGTCAGAGGCTAGGTTAAGAGCCCTGGAGTGAGTAACCCTCATGCAGTTTGATTTACAAATGTGTAGCATTTCTGTCAGGGCCAGGTCAGAGATGCTCTGTAAACCAAGCACAGGTCACCCCTTAGCAACATGAAGGAGATGGAATACAGTGACAGAGCTTTCAGTATTTCTGCATCAGAATTGTTTTATGTATCTTGTAACTTCTTGGTGAGAAACCTCTGTGGTCTCTCCAATTGTTGCAGGTGCTTGGTGAGGTATATGCAAAATAGAACATTGTACTCAATTATTGGTCTGATGAAGGCTGAGTATAATGGATTTATAACACCTTTACAGCTAGATTGAATGCCTTTACTTAAGATGTGCCACATAGAAGGATTTCCTTACTACTGTGGATATGTTGTGGGCAAAGTTCAGATTGCTATCAACCTGAGTACCCAGATCATGTACCACTGGGTCTATACTGGGGGGGGGTGCTATCTATAATGTAATTAACAGGATGCCAGCTTTCCCAAAGGGAATAATCATGCATTTTTTGCATTCCACTTTAATCCATGGCTTTGGCACCATTCATTTGTCTATGTTAACCCTGTCTGCAGTATATTAACATCATTGGGGAACTCAATGCTTGCTCTTAATTTGCGATTATTGGAGAATTTGGTCTGCCAAAGGCTGTCCAAGTTTGCCTGGACTTCTTAGAAATAAATTCTGAACAGTAAGGGGCCCAGCATAGAACCCTGTGGTGTGCCACTGGTGGCTGGTCATTTGCTAGAGGTGAAGTCACCCACTTTGACAGTATGTGTCCTGTTTCTGAGCGGGTTGGCTACCCATCTGGTAATATAGGCATTAATTCCCAATTGGGAGAGTTTCTCTATAATACCTGAGTGGGGAATTGTGTCATATCCCTTGGCTTGGTCAAGATAGGCTGTATACACTGTCGTTCCCTTGTCCAGGGCCTTGGAGAGTTTCTCAAAGAAGTCAACCATGTTTAACAGGCATGATCTACCTTTAACAAATTCAAACTGGGTTGGGTCCAGAGTTTGGCAATTACCTATATTCTTGTTAATAAGGCTCATAACAAATCTTTCCATGGACTTGTAGATGAGGCTAGTCAAGCTTGTGGGCCTATAATTCCCAGGGCAGTTGACTGTCCCCCTTTGTGCAGAGGGATTACTATTGCTGTCCTCCATTCTGCTGGAACGTAGCCAATTCTCAGGTTGTGGTTAAACAGGGATTGAAGTGGGTCTGCTGGGTCATGTTTTAAGTTGTTTAAAAGGCAACCTGGGATGTTGTCTGATTCTATTGTTGCCAAGTTTTTTGGCCTAGGAGAGCACTGGGATGACCTGCTCTCTTGAGTAATAGGCTGAGGACTGGTGGCAGGTATACTTTGGGGGATAACTGGAGGGGACAGGGGTGAAGTTTTGCCAAATCTGTCAGCTAGCAGGTTTGATATTACCTCCAGATGAGTATGGGTGGTGCCATTCGCTACCAGTTCAGTGCATAGCTGGGCATTCCTTTTTAGATTTTGGATGTAGTTAAAGAATGCCTTGTGATTATCTTTAGCTAGGGAGGCTACTTTTGCTTTGTAATTAGCTTTGGATGACTTGACAAGATCTCTTATGTGTTTGTTTAAGCTAGAGAGGGATTTCTTCCTCTTCTGAGCCAGCTCCCCCCTGTTCTTGGACATTAGTTTCTTTCTCTTGTTGTATAGCCTGTTTATAAGTAGGGGTCAACATGTTTATAGTAGGGGTCCACCAGAGTGGCTTGTTTCTTTGGCAAGACCTGGTTTTAATACAGTCAGGTACAGCTGATTCTGTACAACTGCTTAAGGGGTTATACAGGGCATTGGTGTACACCTCTGCATAGGAATCTGTGTTATCTGCGTTTGAGGGGGCTTTGAAACTTCTTATACCATCACTTAGTAGGAGGTCATTTGTCTTAGAAAAAGTCTTGAACATTTTTGTGCTTGATGCAGTATCTGGTCTTATATTTGCATCAAATGAGACTGATTTATGGTTGGTTATTACCAGGGAGGACATCATACGGGGGGAGGGTGCAGTGCTGTCCCATGTTAACGAGTACTATGTCCAGGACATTTGAGCCTCTTGTGGGTGTACTGACCAGCTGTTCCAGACCATTTGTATTAACAAAGTTGAAGAATATCGGAATCAGCATATTTGCGGTCGTGTATGTTTCCCAGTCAATGGTAGGATAATTAAAAATCACCCATGAGTAAGGTGCTGGGCTGTATGGAAAGTGACTCCAGGTATGAAGTATGATTTTTCAGTTTCATGTTGGGAGACCTTCAGCTAGTTATGATGTGGTAGGGGACTTTGTCTATAGTTAACTGGACATGGAGTAGCTGAAGAGAGTCATTGGACCAGTCTCATGGTGTACTTATCCTTAATAAAGATGGATACACCTCCTCCTTTCTTCTTTTATGCTCAGTTTGTGGTCTGAGCATATAAAAGACTTTCTGCACCTTTGAACCATGTCTTGGTGACTGCACAGATGTCAGCATCTCCCAAAGTGAGGAGTGCTTCCAGGGAGTGCAGTTTCTTGTTTAGACTCCTAGCATTAAGCAGCAGTACCTTGAGTTTATCTAGAGAGGATTTTGTTATGTTGGCAGGTTGGTTATTTTGACACTGCCTATAAAAGGCACAAGAGGGGTGCCTAATCCCTTTGCCAGTATCTGAAAGCCTAAAGGAGACAGGTGCAAACCATCTCTGGCAAAACAGCATGACCTATCAGCCATGTCTTTCCAGGATGACAGATATTGGATCCCCTTGGACTGACACCAAAAGCTAAGACAGTTGTTAAAGTCAACCATTTTTTGTTTGTATTTTGATATCATCCTTGGAGAAGGTAGAATTATGCTAAAGGTTAGGCTTATACCTGCCTGTGACACACAGTCTGAGAACTCAGTCATATAATTCTTCATATAGTCCAGTGAGGTATGTCTCAAGACATTCACCTCCATATGGACTATGATGGAGTCATACCGGTACTTGTGGCTGAGTGACTTGAGTGCTTGAGTGACTTGACAGATCCTAGCACCCGACAGGCAGCTAACCATAACCTGCTCCCTATCCAGCCTGGTGAGGGGAACATTCTTGTGTCTCACATTGGAGTCACCAATGACCAATACATTAGGTTTTGTGGTGTTATGCCTTATGGGCTTATTGGTTGAGACACAGTGTGTGCGTGATTATGTGTTATGGTTGTTTTTTGCATTGTTCTGTGTGTAAGTGGTTTCCATTTGGTAAGCCTCTGATCTTTTGGTTAGTTACTAGTGAGTACCACCACATATGTGGGTTTGTGTCATGTCCTTATTTAATGTGGGAAGCGCGTGTGCTGACAACCTGTTTGTCATTCAGTTTGTCCTTATGTGAGAGTCTTGCCTCCAATTTCATAGTGTAACTACATCTCTTACATTAAGTATTTGTTTGTAAGTAGTTGTCAGTATACATGAGGCATTTGCTACATTGCCTCAGAATGCCCATGTCTATCAGGCTGGCCAAAGAGATAATGGGAAACTGACCAACCATGATAGCAGGCTCTTACTGTATACTTTATTGAAGTGAAACTTCTTATGGGATGGTGTGAGAGATCGGAGTATAATGGAAAAGTGAAATGGAAGTATGTAAGTCAAACTCCACCCTTATGGGCAGAGTTTGGCTTCTACTTCAGCTTTTCAAACACACACACACACACACACACACACACACACACACACACACACACACACACACACACACACACACACACACACACACACACACACACACACACACACACACACACACACACACACACACAAAATGAAGAGTTAGAGTGAACGAGGAATCCCACACGTGCACACACACACACACACACACACACACACACACACACACACACACACACATACACACACTGAGAGTGGAAGAGTGAGAGCAAGCGAGCGATCCCTGGCAAACATCGTCTAGATAAAACTGATGCAAATATCACTCTATTTGTGCACATTTATTAATGTATTCATTATTAGATCGCACTTTGCGTTTTCAGAATATGGCATAAAGTCAGTAAATTACACTGTATTGAATCTTAAAACCTGGAATTCTAGAATACAATTGGAACACACAGAAATATGCGCAATGTATTGCAAGGATGAGTTTATGTTATTAAAATAATGCAAGTTGATATTGGCTAAGCATAGACCAGCAACCTTTTACCTACTGTTTTCCTAAACAAGCAGCTTCAGTGATAGGTTTTGCTTCACCAGAGCTACAGGGTTCAGTTTGCTTTATCTCTTGATCACCTTGCTAGGGTACCACAGCAAATGTATCTTAATAAATTAATGTACTATGCAGAACTACTGGGGAATGAATGGTGAATCTGCAGAACTAGGTGGTGCAAACTGTGAGTAAACTTGGAAAAAGAGTAGTACTAACTTCTGATTAAGGTATTGCTCTACCAAACCATGGCAGACAAGGCAAAATGAACTCCCTCTCTTACACTCTACCTGGGGAGGTAGAAAAAAAAGAATGTGTGGTCGTGTCTACTATACATGATTGAACTTTCAAATGTTCCACTTTCGTATGGCCGAGACCATATGATCGAACATTTAAAAGTCCGAACATGTAAAAAAAATAAATAAATAAAAAATAAAATAAACATTTCTAGCAGGGGGGCACCCCCCTGCACCCCCCATCCCCCGCTGTTTAAATATACCAACTGCAAGATTGCACTACATTGCGGAAAAGGGAAATTTTGCTGTTCCGCACTGTATGGTGATCTCCATTCAGACCGTTTGAACTTTTAAATGTTTGATCATATGGTCTTGGCCATATGAATGTCGAGATTTTAAAAGTTCGATCATCTGAAGGGGACCCGTGTGGTCACCACAAGAGGTAGAAAAGTGCGAAGGAGTTTATATTGTCCTTTGCACTTCCTTACAGAAGTTTCACGTCTACCGCACATGGCAACCACACACATATTTTTTAGGGAAGGGAATGGGTTAATTTGACATGACTATGTTGGTTGATCAATAAGGCAACACTGCATAGTGCGCAACTTAGCTGCTCCTACAGCAGCATAAAAGCTTGGAAGGGTTTCACTGAAAACTGTTTATGGAAAAACTGAGCTTCTAGGGTTTTGCATCTATAAAAGGGCACTATGTGAAGATCAACACCATGCAAATGCAAGGCTTAAATATGAACAAAGAAAAAAAAGTTTTAAGCTATTAGTCAGGAAAGCACACATTAAGTCTTCCAGCAGCAACTCCTAACTCAGACAAGTTAGATCAGCACACTTCTGCCACAAGGATGCAGAAAAACACCTTCTTAATGTAGAATAGCTGGTTTGGAGCTCAAGTGTAACAGGACCACACAAACTACCTAAAACAGCCCTACAACTAATAGATAACAACATAATACAGTGCAGTTGACTGCTTTAACCAGCAGCAGACACTTGGAGCAGTAGTAAAGCTATGTTGAATATTTCTGCGGTTGCTAAGGATTCAGTTGTGCTGACTTACTGGTGAGTTGCTTGACATCACTAAAACATTTCATCAGTAATTCAAACACAGTGCTCTGCACTCTAGTCATGTTGCTGACATAATTAGTGGAGCTGTTGCTGGCAGGCAGTCAGTCTTTCTTAACACCTCTGAAACCAGCTTTGGTATTATTGGGGAGTGATTTTGTGCTAAACCCATCTTTACTGGATCTTTACTGTGCAAATTGTGTCTAGTACTTGTAGGTTTGAGGTTAGTCCAGACAGACTTTGTCTATCATCTGAAATTTTGGACTTGGATACCCCCCACATGGCCTATTTTCTAGTAATTTGGAGGTTGCAATTTTCACTGGTAATTAAATTTTATATTATAAAGTTTTTAAGTGACTCTTGTTACTTGGATGGGAACTTACTCAAATCTGGTTATTTGATTGACTGAGTGGAACTGTTTTCCATTTCTGCTATTGCTTATTCTTCAGCCTTGCTTCTTGCGCTTCTGCTTTTGCTTTGAATGGCTGATTTAAAATATGGTGTCTGAGATTATTAGAGCCTGACTTAGTTACTGAAGTATTCTGGTTCTCTTTGATTTGCCTGTTCCCTGATTTGAACCCATGCAGAGCCAGAACTTGGTCAAATGGGGTCCCATGCAGGGTAATGAACCAAGCCCCCCCCAACCATATATCCCATTGCTTGTCTCTCACTAAATACCATAAACACTGTTCGAACCTGTCGGTATGCATGCTATCTTCTTGTTTACACTTACAATGATCATATAGATTTTGATTTAATTTGAAACTTTTATTTTAAATTTTACAGCACATTGTAAATAGGCTTAGCACGAGCAACAGTAAACTTCTCTTCCCTTGAAACTCACATTTAGTGAAGATTCATCTGGCAACCCATTAAACTACAAAAGATTTACTGGGATTCATGGACTAATAGCTTATAGTGACTAGCTTATATATTCCGCCTAAAACACAATTTTTTTACAGTTTCTATGATTTAAAAAGCTTGTTTCAGCTACATATTGTACTTATTTTACTACCTGCACTTTAACAAAGTCATTTTTGTGTTGAAATTACCTGTTTAACTGTTGTAGGCTATACACTCGTGTGATAGCCATTTCTGTGCATTTAAAGTGTTTTTTGATTGCATCTGCTTTATTTTCTGAAACAAAAAAAAATATACTTGTTTTCCCACCTTTCTAAGCTAGTATAGTCCAGTTTTTAGGTTAGTGCTGAATTCAGGGCTGTGTTACAAGTTTCTGTGTTTGCCCATACCTTACTTGGATGGAAGGAAGTTTATCTGTTCACCTGTGAGAGAGGGGAGTTTTGAGCAGCCTATCTGTCCCTGGAGGAGTGGTTTCAGCCCAGAAATTAATAGTTTATTGGCCATTTTGGGCTAATTTCTATCTCTTTCATTTCCCTGCTATAAAACTTGCATTTGCATGCTTTTGCCCGCCAGTTAGCTAGGGTATAACTATTTCTGGCTCCACAAAGTCTACTCTTCCATTTTTTCCTTGGAACTAGACAAACTTTCAACTTAAGTACTCAAATCATTCACTTTTCAGCCCGGCACTTGCTCAAAACTCATAGCAAGTACTAGTAAACCTTAGCACTAGACCCCACTATACTGTAGAGAAGGAAAAGGTTCTCTATTCAACCTTACAAGCCAGTCAGTAAACAGTTCACTGTACCTATCCAGGCATGTCCAAAGGGCAGTTTCAGGTGTACTCTTCGGTCCAACTGGTGAATCTGGGCATTTTGAGGCAATGTTACAACTGCCTCATGTACACAGACAACCCTCTCCTCCTACCGCCAAACACTAACACATGCGAGAGATATAATTATACAACCAAACTGGAGGCTAAGCTCTCTCAATCTAAGACTGGACCAGACAGTCAAGAGGAGAAGGGAATTACTTGCATCACACCACCAGTCTCACATAGACCTATGAAATCAGCACTGGCAAAAAACACACATAAATACACAAAGACATACACGGAAGCTCTAAATAAAAATCTGCAAAAGCAAGAGAGACCTCCAAAGCAGACACCCAAGCAACCTCCACCCCCCAACACAAACCATGAAACACATACTTCACAAAACCAGTGTGCCATGCAATCACAGCCCTTAAGGCAAAATAACATACCCAACACACTAATAATAGGTGACTGTATAGTCAGGAATACTGATGCCCCACTCTCCAGGTTGAACAAGGAGAAGGTTACTGTTAGCTGCCTGTTGGGTGCCAGGATCCGCCACATAACACAAGCAGTCAGATCACTCCAGAATAAGTACAAATATGACTCTGTCATTGTCCATGTTGGTGTGAATGATCTGAGCTGTACCTCCCTGGGCTACATGAAAGGAGACATGGAAGAGCTCTCTGAAAACGTAGCCCAGGCCAGTATGACCCTGACCTTGAGTAGCATCCTGCCATCACCAAGAATGATACCACTGTATAAAGAAATAATTATCAATTTCAACAATTGGCTAAGCTTCTGGTGTCATTCAAATGGGATCCAGTGTCTGTCAGCCTGGGATGACATGCTCAACAAGCCATGCTGCTTCACTAGAGATGGCTTGCACCTGTTACCCTTAGGCTTTTGAATACTGGCCAAGGCTCTTGCCACCCCCATAGTGCCTTTTTTAGGCAAGGCTCAAAAGACAAACCCACCACCGTAAATAGCACGAGTAACAAAAAACTGAGGGTAATACTACTCAATGCCAGAAGTCTAAACCTCAAAATGCACACACTCGAGGCACTCCTCAATGTGGAGAAAATCGATATATGTGCAATAACAGAAACACAGTTTAAGGCTCCAGAGAGCACCCTAGCACTACCAGGCTACAACTCATACCATATTTTGGCCACAAAACCCAGACCGAAATACAAAAGGTGGGTGCGTATCCATATTCATCAAGGATACCCACACCTCCAGGTTAGTGGCACAGCACGATGCTTTAGAGATCATCCACGTGCAACTAACAACAGGCAAGACTGAAATTCGATTGTGGCTTGCTACAGATCACCCACCATGTCCCAGGACCCCCATTTCGCATTTCTGGAAACACTGGGAAACATAAAGTTCCTACCAAACACCCTGATATTGGGTGATTTCAATTACCTAAACATTAACTGGGAGAACTACTCAAGTACTAACTCCCTTGTCCAACATTTTCTAGAATTTATAAACTCAAATGCCCTGGATCAACTGGTCAACACCCCCACCAGAGGTGACAACATATTGGACCTGGTCATCACCAACATGGGTGACCGGTGTTCCACAGCGGAAGTCAACCCCTCGCTGGTTATATCTGACTATAAACTAATTACTCTGGATATCCACATTCCACCCCCAGCCCCGGTCAAAGAAATCACCATGAAAAACTTTTCAAAGGCAAACTTCATGTTACTTAAGACCAAGGTGGAACGTTTCAAAGCCTCCATGCTAAAGGATAACGCTGCCCAAGCTGCAAAATCCTTTACTAATGCACACTACGGGCACCTACAAGAATGCATGGATCGTGCTATCCCAAGCAAAACCAAGACTCACTCCTCCAAGAAAAGGAAACCAGTCTGGTGGACCCCTGCCATAAACAAGCTATACAATAGAAGGAGGAAACTAGTACAGAAAAGAGTAAAATCCCAGTATCAGCAAGAAATTACGATCCCTCATAAAATCATCCAAGGCTAGCTTCAAAAGAAAAATTGCCAAGGACTCCAAGGATAACCACAAGGAATTCTTTAGCTATGTTAAGAATCTAAGTGGCGATTCTCAGATCTGCTCAGAGTTAGTGCAGAATGGCACAGAATACACTGAACCAACCGATATCACCAACATCCTGGCAGACAGGTTCAGTGCAAACTTCACCCACCTCTCACCCCCAAAAAGGCCCATAACCAGACCAGAAGAATGTAGTGCCCCTGAAATCACAGACATTCAGGTTAAAACAGCTCTCTCCAAAGCCAAAAATACAACATCAGTGGGACCGGATGGTGTTCCAGGCTGCATCCTACACAAGCTCAAAGATGAACTAACCCCTCACCTAAACACACTGTACAAACATAGCCTCTCCACAAGCTACATGCCCATAGAGTGACGCACAGCAATGGTTATTCTGGAGCCACAACAGACCCCGAGAACTATTGCCTTATAAGCCTGACTAGCTTGGTCTGCAAGGCTATGGAGCACGTCATCATGGATCTCATTAACCGAGACATTGGGAACCTCTAAATACTGGACCCTACCCAGTTCGGCTTTAAGGGCAGATCATGCCTCCTAAACCTGGTGGACTTCTTTGAGACAGTTACCAAGGTTATAGATGAGGGAAAGGTGGTCCACACAGCCTACCTAGACCTTGCAAAAGCTTTCAACACCATTCCCCATTCTGGTATTATAGACAAGCTCGCCAGGCTGAACATAAACCCTTACGTCACAAGATGGGTTGCCAACTGGCTCACAGACAGAACCCACATGGTAAGAGTTGTGGGAGCTAGGTCTGACTCTAAACTGGTTACAAGTGGCATTTCCCAGGGCTCAGTCCTAGGACCCCTCCTGTTCGGCATATACTTCTAGAGGTACAGGCAAGCACAGGAGGTCTATGGCTGACCAAGTTTGCAGACAACTGCAAACTAGGGGCTATAACTGACTCTCCAGCTGACACAGACATCCTCTAAAAGGGTCTCACTGAGACAGATACCTGGTGTCAAAATCATGGCCTCAAGCTAAATGCCAAAAAGTGCATAGTGATCCCCTTTGGAAAAAACAAAGTACCCACAAACTACCACATAAGTGGTAGCCGCCTAAATACGAAAGACATAATAAGGGATCTGGGGACCCAAGTAGATAGTAATCTCTCCTTTGAAAATCACATTGCCAAAGTGGTTAGAAAATCATTCTATGTGGCCTACCTAATCACAAAAGGGTATGCATCCAGATCAAAAGAGGTCATTGTGCCCCCCTACGCATCACTCATCAGACTCATCATAGAGTACAACACCCCATTTGGGATGTACTTTACAAGACACCTGCTACAGCTGGAAAGACCACAGAAGTACCTCACCAAGAAGATCACTGGCCTCAAACAGATGCCTTATGCAGCTTGACTGAAGAAACTTCAGCTGTACTCAGTTGCATACCGCCTACTCAGAGGTGATCTATGCCTGACATACAAGGCCATGTCCAACCCAGAATTGATGGACATGTTTCACCTAAAAAAACATATCCCCTCGAGCCACACGCTCTAGGGATCTAAACCTCACCACAACATGCACTGGAACAAGATACCTATCTGCATTAGGCAGAGCTCCTCACTAACACTCTTTAAGAGAAACCTTGACAAGTGGATGGGTAACAGAAAGTTTACCCCGGGGATCACTTCAATGGCTCTGCTGGACAGAGGCACAGGGAACTAATCTAAGGGGGTGGCAAAAGCCAACACATTCCGGCTAGGCTTATAAATGCCTTTGGGCAGATAGGCTAGTACTTACCTATGAACCTATGAACCTAAGTACTAATTAGTGGCTATGTGAAGGGTACAGGAATTCAAAAGACAAATGTGCAATACATTTGCTAACAGCTTGGGACAGACCACTGGATTCAAATCTCCCAGGAGCATGTTTGATGAAGTGACTTGGTCAGAGTCACAAAAGACAAACACTGAGGGGAATCAAACCTTGCACTATAGATACAACTGATTAACAGCTTATAGGCCTTACTCATGTGCACAGTATGTTGTCACACAATACTGCATTTCATACCACTGTGCCTCCACAAAACAATCTTGAACACAAACAACCCTCACAGAGGATCCACGCCAAACCAGAATGTTGGCACAGATCTACCAGTAAGCAAAAATAAAAAAACAAGCTACATTGAAAATATATGCATAGTTAAATTATTAACATTAAACTTCATGCTACCCAGTTTATTCACAGACAAACAACTCATTACCAACAGCCAACAAAACAAGGAAACTGATGATTGTGGGTCATATGATGCTGCTCCTGTTTACTTGCAACTGATTCTTTCTTTTACACCATAAATACTGTGGGATGCAGGTACTAAATATTTACACACACACACACACACACACACACACACACACACACACACACACACACACACACACACACACACACACACACACACACACACACACAGTCATAAATGTCTTAGCATTTTGTGATATATACTGGACACAGTATGCCAATATTTTAGCATTTATGTTCCATAGCGATGTGACTTTTCTTCTCTATCTGGTAGTGAAGTTTTTGTTTGTGTTTAAAGAATTATAAATTGGAACACCCCCCCGCCCAATGGTTCCACCTAGCTGAGTTTGTCGGTACTACTCCTGTAGCTTTAGCTATAAAAAAAAGTAACAGCTGCTATGTAGTACCACGAAAAACCCTGTTCTACACATTGCACTGCCACTGACTGCACACTACACATACTGCATTCCCAATGTCATTATTATTGCTTTTTTTTTTTTTTGCTACAAATAACAAAAATAAACAGGTCGGACAAATTGGAGTCGGACCTCTGGAGGGCTCACTTACTTTGTGTGTTAGCCCAGCACTAGAATCAGAATCCTCACTGGGCGGTTGAACTCTGGCATAAGGACAGGGCAGCATGAGCACCACTAACATTACTGGTTGGCACTTTTTGTCAGTTTTCTTGGCTGTGAATCAGACCATGTGATGCTAAAATATATGTGTGCACTGCTGAGTGAATTTTCCTGCTGATTTTTTTTTTTTTTGATTGTCAATCCTCCTGTTGCAAAAGTGAATACAATTGCTTCAAATAAGGTATGTTAAATCATTTATAAACCTGCTGACAACTAAATTTGAGGACTACTTGGGATCAACAGTTCAGAGTAATGACTGTGGCAGAGAGGTGAAGAAGAGAGTACAGGCAGGATGGAGTGGGTGGAGAAGAGTGTCAGGAGTGATTTGTGACAGACGAGTATCAGTAAGAGTGAAAGGGAAGGTCTACAAGAGGGTAGTGAGACCAGCTATGTTGTATGGGTTGGAGACAGTGGCACTGACGAAAAGGCAGGAGTCAGAACTGGATGTAGCAGAGTTAAAAATGTTAAGATTTGCACTTTGTGTGATGAGGGTAGATAGGATTAGGAATAAGTATATTAGAGGGTCAGCCCAGGTTGGAAGGTTTGGAGACAAAGCCAGAGAGGCACGATTACGTTGGTTTGGACATGTGCTGAGGAAGGATGCTGAGTATATTGGGAAAAAGATGCTAAGGATGAAGCTACCAGGTAACAGGAAAAGAGGAAGGCCTAAGATAAGGTTTATGGATGTGGTGAGAGAGGATATGCAGGTGGTTGGTGTGACACAGCAAGATGCAGAGGACAGGAAGAAATGGAAAGAGATGATCCGCTGTGGCGACCCGTAATGGGAAAAGCTGAAAGAAAAAGACCACATGAGGCAGATCGAACATGCCAAATGAGTTGGGAAAGGAACAGGGCAGAAGAGGGAGGACAAAAAGAGAGACAGGTTTAAAAAACTCAATTAAGTCCATTTCTGATGGATCCAAATGTTAACAATAAAACAGTCATAAAAAAGGGATAATTCCCTCTCCCACCTAACCCAAATGGAAGAAACAATTGCTAATCAATCACTGAGTGTAAATGAAAGGGTAATTTCCAAAGAGAAAACAGTTATTTAAAGGAGAGGCCAGGTCTAATGGAGAAAATGGAACAAAATGTTTTTTTTTTTTTTGACAAAATTTGGGCTTCCTAAGCAACAGTTGACCATAAGCAGCTGCCTAGGTCACCTTATACTTGATCTTGCCCTGAACACATAGGCTCTGTCCATCTATGAGACAACAAAACTGTTTGGATTAGCTGGTTTAGATGTTACTACTCAGCCTGAATTTTAGTATTTGCCTTAATATAGTAATTTGGCTTCACAGTTTTTGGTAAATCCAGCTTGTCATAGCTAACTGTAAGCTTTAATTTTACAATGATTGTTTTATTGGCCTAATAGAATAGCTTAGGCTATTATATTCCTTGGTCTATGCCTTCTAAATTTGTACTATTTGACTACATTTATGTTTCTCAGTGTGTCTTCTACATTTGTACTGTGTGACTACATTTATATTTCTCACTATGGCTTTTATATTTATACTGTATCAGTACATTTATATTCCTTGTTGTGTCTTTTACATTTATACTGTATGAGCACATCATCAACTCATATGATCAGTATTATCATTTATAATTTTAGTATTGATTTAATTTTCTGTTTCTGTTTTTTGTTGTCTTTTTAATCATTTTTGGTACCTACATCATTCTACAGTCTTGCTACCCAGTGCCCCATGTCCACACTTGGTCTACTAGCTACTCCAATCCCCTGGACAGTCTCTGATTCCACTGGTGCTAGTCATGTAACCTAAGGGCATCCTCAAGGTCTTGGCAATCAACATTCTGCCAATTGTTTTTTGGCTCTAATCACTATTTCACACCACCTTTGCCAGTCTTCTTAGTTACAGTTGAAGGGTGGGTGCGCAATGGGGATTTGCTGATGTATCCTCCCCACGTCCATGGTAGCTCAGTCAATGTCCTCAAACTTATATCTCTCTCTTTGAAATATGTCCCCTTCTAGCCATGTCCCTGGCCTGAACTATAGATCATGTGTGGAATGTTCTCTACACCACCTTCCCCCCCTGAGATGGGAACATCC
Organism: Protopterus annectens; assembly: GCF_019279795.1. Taxonomy (NCBI): domain Eukaryota; kingdom Metazoa; phylum Chordata; order Ceratodontiformes; family Protopteridae; genus Protopterus; species Protopterus annectens. The sequence continues at coordinate 1,658,979,271 of NC_056725.1, read as the reverse complement.
ATCCCTCCTTTGCTGCTCTGTCAGTTACTTGAGCTACTAATTAAACTTGGGTCAGCAGACCCATAATGAGGTGTTTATCTCTTCTACAATACCAGCGCTGTTCTTTGTTTCTTTAATTTAAATATTTTGCAAAGATTTTCTTTACCTCTCTTGTCTAGCTCAAGGATTTTACTATAGTAAAGATCTTTTACTATCCCTGAAATATTCTGTCCTTCTCTGGCTACTGTCCAGTAATATATGTGCCTTTAGAGTATGGTTATTGATATGATGCATAGGGTAGGTATTCAACAGTGTGAGTGTCAGGGTCTTGACAGGTATATGCATGGCTTAATATCAGCCATCCATATTATCATCTGTGGGGTAAAATGTGTCACTAATACTCACAGTACTGTTCACCAACCCATAGCCACAGATTCCTGTTTTCCCTGGGACAGGTATGTGGGACCTGTCTTCCTGGTACTCCAACTGAATTGGAATGCTTTGTATGTTAAAAGAAAGTACATTATTATATCAGACTTGTTTTGTTGCACTAATCTGGCATTGATTACTCACACCTGGCTGGAAGAGAACTGCTGGACTCTTCTTGTAGCCATTGTGTCATGTGATTATATACTTAAGTCTGGAGGTGAGGCCACCATTGGACTGAAGGATGTTTTGGTTGGGGCCACTAAGGCCTCAGAATATGTAAATGGAGCAGGAGAAAACTGTTAGTACCTCCTTGTCTATCATTCATTAGCAAGTGCAAGGATTTTCCTTTAGGAGTTTAGTAATTTTTTTGTTTCTTTGTATTGCCGTTATCCATATGGAAGCCAATAATATGCCTGCAGAAATAATCCAGATAAAAAAGCAACTATATATGCCAAAAAGTAGCAGCACAAGCTTTTAATAAATAAGCACTTTTGTCCACTTAAACTTTACTGTGAACTTCTTCAGATATTAAACTCCTCCACCACAAACATTTAAAAAAAATAAAACGTTATACTGCTATCTTGTGGCTAAGCATAAAACCTACATTTAAAGCAACAATTCATCCAAAATACATGTATCAAAATTGTAACAAAACTGTATCTAAATATTTGTTACAACTAGAATATTTTATGAAAATCTAAAAAGTCTTAATAACTCACTCAAATTCATAAATAGACCAATATAAGTATATTAAAGTATTAAAACTAAATATAAAATATTTTAACTGAGTGACACCTCCAGGTGCATCTACATTTAACTCCTACTGACACCTCTAGGCGTCAAATATTGCTTGTTCATGTTTGCATCAATAATTCCAAAACCATGGTATGTACATACAATGTTTTAAAGGATTTCACTGTAAAGCTTACACAATGGCAAACTCAACTGTATTAATATTTGACCTCTGTCTAGTGCACGTAAATAGATATTAACTATTGTTTTTGTGATATTCATTTATATAGGTATAATTTTCGCATTTTTCTAAATATCTCAACAACCAGGTAACTCAAACAGAAATCCTTAGTCTCATATGAAAGTTCTCAGCTATATGAATAACATTTTACTGAAAGTATGTGTGTAACTTGAGTGATTGCTGAGATATTGTAAGTCATTTACAAAATATAAATGTAATAGTTACTGTGTTTATTGTGACTTATAAAATTTGATTTGAGACCTAGAACCTAAATAATACTACCACTATAAAAATAGTTTGTGTTGAAGAGTTTGCCATTTATACTTTTTTCATAATTCCTGTGGTTCCTGAGATATGAACTTTGTTTGAAATGTGACGGCATACTTTGATTCTGTCAAAAGGCTTAGGCTCCACCCATTGGAAGTTACAGTGCAAACTTCCTGAGCTCCATTGGATTAAATGAGTTAAGTAATAAAATATGTATGGATATCCTATCATTAATATCTGGTGGGCTTGATGCATTTAATAGCAATTGCCAGTATAATTCACACTTCTCTGTATGGGCTTTGCAGTCACTACCGCTCTCAAAATAGGGTACCTTTTCTAAAACAAAAAATATATATTTTTTAATTCTCACATTGCTCTGAATGCTTAAAGAGTTATTTATATCCTTTCTCTTAATAGCATATATATACTAATAGATTCTAAGTTTCAGTACCTTCAGTGTCTTGCCTGTGTAGAATGCTGGACATTTTACATTGTACTAAATATACCACCCCTGAATTATTACAATTACACTTCCCATTAGGGTACACCATTCTTGGAAAGGTATCCACCATAAAGCTTGTACCTTCAAAAATGAACCTGCATTGGCTGCATGGGCCACATTTGCACATACCCTTAATAGCCATATTATTCTCCCATCTTCTCTTAGGTCCATTTTCAAACCTCCTTTTAAGATTAATCCCAGTTTTAAATAGCAGGGCAGGACTTTTATCCAAAATAGCATCCAAACTTTAGGCTATGATAAAACTAGCCCGGTTCTTTGCTATAATATTTTTTTACATCTTTATTAACACTGATCAAGCCACATACATAAGCCCTAGTAAAGGGGTTACAGTTTGCAGTTACAGAACCATCTCCACTGCTAATCACAGCAGACAGTTGATTACCCAAACTAATTGGGATCTACGGTAGTTCGGATAATCAAACATATAATTTATACTGGATAAAAAAACTTCTAAAATCTTGCTTTTTCTGCAACAAGGGAGTACATTTTTCAACCATTTAGCGATTTCAGTAGACAATAAAGAATATTTTTCACACAAGAGCTGGCTACAAACTCAAAAAACACTCACAAGCGAATATGTATAATGTTTACATATTCAGAAAATCTAATAAACTGTGTCTTCACAACATTTCTCTTTTGTCACACTGGATGGTGACTGTTGAAGTATAGTAAACTATTAGAATATGTCTCCTTCTTAAAGATTGTTGAAGGAAACAACTTTGTTCAATCCCCTTTGAAATTTTTACATCCAAAAAATTAATAGCAAATTCACTATATTGTCCTTTAAAAATCGAAAAAGAAGTGGTGCTGTTAATAAAATTCACAAATTCATCTATTCTATCATCCAAAAACCTCAAATATGCCTTAATATTACTTACAAAAGGGGAAGAAAAAACATAGGTCCAGGTTCAATAAACACAATAATCCAAGAAAGAATGTTCCCCAGTAGGCAAACAGTCCCCATTGTAAAATGTCGGCAAAATAGCAGAAAACAGCAATGGTAAACTGAAACATGACTTGTTTCACCATTCAGTAAAATAAAATCATATTTATTTTCAGGTAGGTAAGCGCTTTCACCACAAAATGTGGCTTCATCAGACCATTTACAAGTAAAAGTGCATAAACTGCCAAACGTTTCCATTTATACTTAACACCTCCTCCTAATTAAATTCAAATGTTTGTTGTAGCAAATCAATTCAGCACAAAATGCCCCTAGTTGCTTGACCTCATGAACAAATTAAACAGCAACAAATTAGCTATTCGTTGCTCATTCATAAATAAAATCCACATTATAATACTCAAAATTCATCACATAATAAAATAAATTAAATAAATAAAATAAAATTGTATGCACACTCCACTTTAAAATACATACATATCTTAGCAGCATAAATTATATATATTATATTATAATATAATTTATTCTGCTAAGTATGAGATATGTATATATTTTAAAGTGGAGTGTGCATACAATTTTATTATGTGATGAATTTTGAGTATTATAATGTGGATTTTATTTATGTATGAGCAACGAATAGTTAATTTGTTGTTGTTTTAATTTGTTTATGATGTCAAGCAACTAGGTGGTGTTTTGTGCTGAATTGATTTGCTACAACAAACATTTGAATTTAATTAGGGGGAGGTGTTATGTACCACCCCCCATTAAGGAAACCATGTTGATTTCTCCAAAGCCAACTTCATGCTTCTTAAGACAGAAGTGGTGAACTTCATGACACCCATGCAGATGGACAATACAGTTATGACTACTGAATCCTACACAATTGCACTTTATAAGCACTTACATGAGTACATGGATCGTGCTATCCCAAACAGAACCAAGATGCTATCCTCCAAAAAAAGGAAGCCAATCTGGTGGTCCCCTGCCATAAATAAACTGTACAACAGAAGGAAGAAACTCTTGCAAAAGAGAGTAAAATCCCATGAGTGGAGGAGCTCCCTGGTCAGCCTCAGCAAGAAGCTGCAATCCCTGATAAAATCCTCCAAAGCTAGTTATGAAAACAAAATCAACACTGATTCTAAAGACAACCACAAAACATTCTATAGCTATGTCAAGAATCTCAATGGCAACACTCAGATCTGCTTTGAGTTACATCACAATGACACTAAATATACAGACCCAATTGATATTGCCAACATCCTGGCAGATAGGTTCAGTGCTAACTTTGCCCCCCTCTCACCCCCTAAAGAGCCCATCTCTATACCGGAAGAATGCAAAGTTCTTGTAATCACGGCTGCACAGGTAAAAAACACACTCCAAAGCCAAGAACACAGCATCCATGGGACCAGACAACATCCCAGGCTGTGTTCTACATGAGCTACAGAACGAACTGGCACCCCACCTAAGTACCATGTTCAGTCATAGCCTCACCTCAGGCTTAGTGCCTGCTGAATGGTGCACAGCAATGGTTATCCCACTCCACAAGGGGGGGGGAAGCCACCACGGACCCCAAGAACTACCGCCCCATTAGCCTGACGAGCCTGGTCTGCAAGGCCATGGAACGTATCATCATGGAACTTATAAACAAAGATATTGGTAATCTCCAAACTCTGTATCCCACCCAGTTTGGGTTTGTAAAAGGCAGATCATGTCTCCTAAACCCGATAGACTTCTTTGAAGCAGTCACCTAAGCCGTAGACAAGGGTAAGGTGGTTCACACAGCCTATCTAGATCTTGCCAAGGCTTTTGACACCATCACCCACTCTGGAATTATAGATAAACTCACTAAACTAGGTATAAATCCCTATGTCACAAGATGGGTTGCCAATTGGCTCACTGACAGAACCCACACTGTGAAAGTAGCAGACTCCAAATCCGACTTCAGACCAGTGACAAGTGGAGTACCACAGGGTTTAGTCTTGGGTCCTCTCCTGTTTGGTATCTACTTCTCTGAAGTACAGGCTAACACAGAAGGTCTTTGGCTAACGAAGTTCACAGATGACTGCAAACTAGGAGCCACCCCCTAAGGCAAGACAATGTACCCAACACTTTAGTCATAGGTGACTCTATAGTCAGGCACACTGATGTCCCACTCACCAGACTGAACAAGGAGAAAATTACAGTCAGCTGACTGTCGGGTGCCAGGATCCACCACATAATGCATGCACTCAAGTAACTCCACAACAAGTACAAATATGACTCTGTCATTGTCCATGCTGGAGTGAACGACTTGAGACATACCTCCCTGGACTACATGAAAAAAGATATGGAAGAGCTCTTGGATCATGTAACCCAGGCAGGTATGACCCTAGCCCTGAGTAGCATCCTGCCTTCGCCAAGAATGATACCACAGTATAAGGACAAAATGATTGACTTCGACAATTGGCTAAGCTTCTGGTGTCATTCAAAGGGGATCCAGTATTTCTCTGCCTGGGAAGACATGATCGACAAACCACAATGCTTTGCCAGAGATGGTCTGAACCTGTCACCCCTGGGATTCAGGTTACTGGCTAAAGCTCTTGCTACCCCTATAGTGCCTTTTTTAGGCAAGGTTCAAAGGATAAAACCACCACCATAACAAATAGAAGCAGGCAAAATCTGAAGGTAATGCTACTCAATGCTAGAAGTCTAAACCTCAAAATGCACTCTCTTGAGGCACTCCTAAAAATGGAGAACATAGATATCTGTGCAGTAACTGAGACCTGGTTCAAGGCTCCAGAGAGCACCCCTGCAATACCAGACTACAATTCTTACCACACTTTTTGGCCACAAAACCAGGACCGAAACACTAAAGGTGGAGGAGTGTCCATATTCACCAAGGATATTCACGCCTCCAGGCTTGTTGCCCAACACAATGCATCTGAAATTCTCCAGGTGCAACTAACACTAGGAAAGACTGCAATCCAAATTGTAGCTTGCTACAGATCCCCATCCATGCCCCAAGATTCTCACTACACCTTTCTAAACATACTGGAAAATATTAAGATACAACCAAACACCCTAATACTGGGTGATTTAAACTACCCTGTCATTAATTGGGAAAACTACTCAGGTACCAACTCCTTTTCCCAACGGTTCTTGGAATTCATAAATTTCAATGCCCTGGATCAACTAATCCATTGTCCCACCAAGAGCTCCAGTATCCTAGACCTGGTCATTACCAACATGGGAGATAGATGCTCCACACCAGTGGTCACCCCCTCATTAGTCAGGTCTGACCATAAGCAAATCACCTTTGACATCCACATCCCATCCCAACCCCCCAGTAAGGAAACATCCTTAAAAAACTTATCCAAAGCCAACTTCAAGCTACTGAAGTCAGAAGTGGCAAACTTCACAACACCCACACAGACGGGATCTGGAAGTTCGACTGCAGAATCCTACACTAAGGCACTGTACGAGCACATCCACTCGTGCATAAATCGTGCCATCCCAAATAGAACCAAGATGCTCTTCTCCAAAAAAAGGAAGCCAATCTGGTGGTCCCCTGCTATAAACAAACTATACAACAGAAGGAAGAAACTGTTGCAAAAAAGAGGAAAATCCCAGGATGCAAAAAACTCCCTCACCAGCCTCAGTAAGATGCTGAGTCCCTCATAAAATCCTCAAAAGCTAGTTACGAAAATAAAATTGCCAAAGATTCGAAAGACAACCACAAGGCATTCTATAGTTATGTCAAAAATCTAAATGGCAATGCTCAGATCTGTTCTGAGGTACAACATAATGGCATTAAATATACTGATCCCAAGGATATTGCTAATATCCTGGCAGATCGATTTAGTGCCAACTTCACCCCACTCTCACCCCCTAAAGGGCCCATCTCAATACCAAAAGATTGCCAAATTCCGATAATCACAGCCACACAGGTAGAAACCACACTCTCCAAAGCTAAGAATACAACATCCATGGGACCAGATGACATCCTAGGCTGTGTACTACATGAACTACAAAATGAACTGGCACCTCACCTAAGTGTCATGTTTAATCATAGACTCACCTAGGGCTTCGTGCCCACTGAGTGGCGCACAGCTACAGTTATCCCGCTCCACAAGGGTGGATCCACCTTGGATCCCGGGAACTACCGTCCCATCAGTCTGACAAGCCTAATTTGCAAGGGCATGGAATGCATTATCATGGAACCTATAAACAAAGACATTGGCAACCTTCAAACACTAGACCACACCCAGTTTGGGTTTGTGAAGGGCCGATCTTGTCTTCTGAATCTGATTGACTTCTTCGAATCAGTCTCCAGAGCTGTGGACAAGGGTAAGGCAGTCCACACAGCCTATTTGGACCTTGCCAAGGCCTTTGACACCATTCCCCACTCTGGAATCATAGATAAACTTACTAAGCTGGGCATAAATCCCTACATCACTCGATGGGTTGCTAACTGGCTTACTGACAGAACCCAGACAGTAAAAGTAGCCGACTCCAAATCCAGCTCCAGACAAGTGACAAGTGGAGTACCTCAGGGTTCAGTCCTGGGACCACTCTTGTTTGGTATCTACTTCTCTGAAGTACAGGCCAACACTAAGGGACTCTGGCTAACAAAGTTTGCAGATGACTGCAAACTGGGAGCCATTATTGAATCCCCAAATGATGTGGATATTCTACAAAAGGGCCTTACAGAAACAGATGCCTGGTGCCAGAGCCATAGGCTCAAGCTTAATGCCAAGAAATGTATAGTTATCCCCTTTGGAAAAAAAACATGTACCCATGAATTACCACATAGGTGAGAGGACACTAAACATCGAAAGTGTGATGAGAGACTTAGGGACACAGGTGGACAGTGGTCTCACTTTCGATAACCACATTGCCACAACAGTCAGAAAATCCTTCTATGTGGCACACCTCATCACTAAGGGCTTTTCATCCAGAAAAAAGGAGGTCATTGTCCCACTGTACTCATCCCTCATTAGACCCATTATAGAGTATAATGCCCCGTTTGGTATGTACCTCACAAGACATCTGCAACAGCTTGAAAGGCCACAGAAATACCTCACTAAAAGAATCACAGGCCTAAAGCAGATGCCATATACTGACCATCTAAAAAACTCCAGCTATACTCTGTGGCATATCGTCTACTCAGAGGCGATCTCTGCTTAACATACAAGGCCATGTCAAACCCTGAGCTGTTGGACATGCTCCACTTAAAGAAATCCCAATCCCTCAGAGCCATACGCTCCAGGGATCTAAACCTTGTCATCACAATGAACAAAACATGCTGGAGGGATAGGTTCTTGACCCAGAGACTCCCCATACTCTGGAATAGACTGCCCATACATATCAAGCAGAGTGCCTCTTTGGCCCTCTTCAAAAGGAACCTTGATGATTGGATGGGAGATAGGAAATTCACCCCGGGGATCATGTCAGTCGTCCTGCTAGACAGGGGCCTGGAGAAGTAAATATTGTGGGAAAAAATATCCAGGGAATATTTGTGGCTAGGCTTGCATAGGCCCTAGGGCTGATAGCCTAGTACCAACCTATGAACCTATGAACCTATAATTGAAACTCCTAATGATGTGGACATCCTACAAAAGGGCCTCACTGAGACAGATGTCTGGTGTCAAAGCCATGGCCTCAAGCTCAATGCCAAAAAGTGCATTGTCATCCCCTTTGGTAAAAACTCTGTACCCATGAACTACAACATAGGCGGTAGTATACTAAACACTGAAAGTGTGATAAGAGACCTTGGGACACAGGTGGACAGTAATCTCTCCTTTGATAATCACATCACCACAGTAGTTAGGAAATCCTTCCACGTGGCACACCTCATCACAAAAGGTTTCTCATCCAGAAAGAAAGAGGTCATTGTTCCCCTCTACTCATCACTCATTAGACCCATTATAGAGTACAATGTCCCTTTTGGTATGTACATCACAAAACATCTACAATGACTGGAAAGGCCGCAGAAATACCTCACAAAGAAGATTACGGCCTCAAACAGATGTCCTATGCAGACCATCTCAAAAAACTCCAGCTTTACTCCGTCGCATATCGCCTACTCAGAGGTGATCTCTGCCTAACATACAAAGCTATGTCAAACCCAGAGCTGTTGGATATGCTCCACTTAAAGAAATCCCAATCCCTCCGAGCTGCACGCTCTAGGGACCTAAACCTTATCACCACATTAAACAGAACATGCTGGAGGGATAGATTCCTGTCCCAGAGACTTCCCATACTCTGGAATAAACTACCTGGCTATATCAAACAAAGCTCCTCATTAGCACTCTTCAAGGAAAATCTTGATGATCGGATGGGAAATAGGAAATTCAACCTGGGGATCAGCTCTGTGGCTCTGCCCAACAGTGGCACAGGAAAATAATTTTTTGGGTGGCAAAAGCCAGGGTACCTTTTTGGTTGGGCTTGTACAGGCCCCAGGGCTGATAGCCTAGTACCTACCTATGAACCTATGAACCTATAAATGGAAATGTTTGGCAGTTTATGCACTTTTACTTGTAAATGGTCTGATGAAGCCACATTTTGTGGTGAAAGCGCTTACCTACCTGAAAATAAATGTGGTTTTATTTTACTGAATGGTGATACAAGTCGTTCTTCAGTTTACCATTGCTGTTTTCTGCAGATTCAATAAAGCCTGCACAGTCCGCTAAAATGTATGCATGTCATGGCGCTACACGCACATGATAGCGCACCATTTTGCAGTCAGTAAGTGGCTCTACACACCATGTAGAGCTGCTGAAACACAATAAACATTGTGGCATGCTAATTACAACATAAGCAGCTGAACTGTATGCTAATCAACCAATCCAAGATAGAGGAGCCATTCAACAAGCTATAAAGCAACCGTATAGACTAAGTGCTGGTTTTCTTTTCGAATTCCAATACCTATTGGAATGCAACCACAGAAACTAGGCTACACAGAACAAATGTTAGGGGCTGCTGTTGCTCTTATTCATGTGTATGTGAGGCAGGCCCATATCTAAGCTGCTGCTGCTACTAATAATCATCGGCCATGAAGAAGAAGGGTTTTTAGACCCCATTTAACTTTTCATAATCTGCATGAGGTGTATAGATCAATGTGTGTGTATGTACCTTTAAGAAGCTATCCAAGAGCTTGCACAAGTGTATAAATACTGAGCACATACAATCTAGAGTGTCACTTCGTAGTAAGCAGTTGAGATGTAAGCATGTATGTATGTAAGGTCTGTCTGTTAGCCAGTTCGTTTACATTTTGTGATGCTGCTATCCATCCTGATGTGTTTCAACAAAATACCCCACCTGCTTGTCATCTATGTTAGAGAAGGATGAGCAACAGGGTGGAAATTATATAGCACTACAGGGTGGATAGAGACACACTACAGAAACTCTGCAACCTCTGTCATCCTCAACTGAGAGCAAGGGCAAACCAGGGAACCAATACCAGTGGTGACTAAGGTATGTGTAGCACTTGGAATTTTAGCTACAGGAACCTTCCAAAGACCAACAGGGGACATGTTGGGGGTGTCACAGGCATCAGAATCCAGGATCCCCCATCAAGTCCTGAATGCTATGCTGCAACATGCCATTGAGTGCATACATTTTCCCTGCACACCTGAGGACAGAGCCAGAACTATGCAGGATTTCTACTCTGTAGCACACTACCCTGAAGTCCTGGGTACTATAGACTGTACACATGTAGAAATCAAAGCACTACCTGGGGAACAGAGAGGGGTATACATAGATAGAAAGGGTTACCATTCTATTAATTGCCAGGCTGTGTGTAATGCTAAGGGAATCATACTGAATATTATTTGTTTATTTATTTATTATTTTATTTTACATTTGTTGACCAGGTTTGTCCGACTGAGCTTAATAGTCCTTTTTCAGCAGAGGCCCGAGGAGAAAAGCTCCAACATAGTTTAACAGACTGCCTGTGTGCTGGCAACCCAGGCAGTTACCATGACCCACATATCTTGCACACCTCTCAACTGTATGAGATATCTACTAGGGGTGATATCTCACAGGGTCATTTACGGGGGTGATGCAGGTTATGCACTGGAACTGTGGCTGATGATGCCCATCAGAAATGCACAAACACCATCTGAAGAATGTTATAATGAGACACATGCGCAAACAAGAAATATCATAAGGCATGTGTTTGGGCTGCTGAAGTTATGGTTCTGGTGCCTAGATACATCTGGAGGAGCCCTGCAGTTCAAGCCCCGTACATGTGCTGAAATATTTACCATCTGTATCACACTCCACAACATTATCCTAAGAAAACTGCTTCAGCAGGAACTGCAAGGGGAAGGGCCACACATCCCACCACCAGTGGCAAGGTCACCACAGCCAAACACAGGTAAGGAGTCAGAGGGGGAACCAGCAGCTACTGTGGGTGCAGGCAGATGTAGACATGCACAATATTGCCTTGCACTGGCCAAGAAGCCATGGATAGCACACATGCTCACCACTTATGGGGTTAAAACCTTCATCCTGCACACACATATATACAGTAACACTGATGCCAGGCAACACTCACAGCCTTTACTTACCCGTATAATGGCTTTATATTGCTAGCATCAGGCAGAGTCAGCCCTGAACTAAAACTCTTACAACTGCTGGATTTCCAAGGTAAGTGCTGAACTTGGTATAGAAAAATAAATGTTTAAGAATACAAATGTATGGCATATCCTTGCATACTGTTACTTGCTAATGCAAGTAAGTATAAGGTGAGTGATTTTTACAGCAATTACATCAAGCTGTGATGGCAGAGACTTATGTGAATACATGTGTTCTCTATCAACTAATAGGACTTAACATCTAAAATGCACAGATTTTCACTGAATGTCCACAGTTTGGCCACATATGTTTGTAATGGTAAAGCATTAAAGAGTGAAGTTAGAAAAGAATGACACACATTTCAGTTTCAGACTTCATATCCTACAGAACAAACAAAAAATAGTAATGCAAAACTTTTATTATATCAACTGTCTATGTTTGTAAGACCACAATGTTTAAAAACTCTCCACATTGTTGGACCTTTGTCGCACTTTTATTTATGGCTTAGTCAGCTTTGTTGGTGTAAGAGTTTGGGAGGGATGTACACATTACAAAAACCTATAAGAAAGCAGTACAATTTGCAAAACAGCATCACAGAAACAGATATACTAAGCACTAAGTCAGCTATGCACCCTGAGTATCAGACAAAAGATGTATGTATCCCTGAATCCAAAAGATAGAAGACAAGGATATTGCACAGTTATCATCATTTGCACATGGTGTTTTGTGTGTGTGTGTGGGGGGGGTGCAGTAGGCCTAGGCTGACACAAAAGATAAGTGAATGCATGTGAATAAGAAAGAGAAACAGGCAGACATTTGGATAAGGTAGCGAATGGCCAATGAGACAAAATGAGCCTAAGCCTCACAACTTACCCATGTAACTGTTATGTGTGTGTGTCTGCATGGGAACTCCAGGTCAGATTGGTGTGTGAGTGTCTGCAAGAACACAGCCAAGATCTGTGCTAGCTGTATGTCCTGGTATGTCAGACAGGTGTGAGCTGTGCATGGTAGAGGGGGCAGTTCATTGTTATTGTTCCCGACCATGAGAACTGGCTCTGCCAGGAGTTGCACTGGCATGTCCACACCCCTGGTCAGATGCACTGTTGCTACACGAACATGACTGATGTCTGCTGGATGAGGTCTCCTCATGTGTATGCCCAAGGCCATGACCCAATGGCCTACCATGTCTGCGTGTGGACACCTTGACCACTGATGAAGTAGTCGAAGTAGTACCACTACAGGAGCATGATCAGGCTTGGCTACATTAGCTAACATGAGGTGATGTGGCTGATCTACACCCATGTGGATGCCATCCCTCTCCCAGCAGACATTCCATCACAAACACCACCCATTCCAATGTGTCATTCATCTGATCCTTTGAGTCAGCAACACAGTGGAAGGTGGTCACACATGTCAGCCTGTGCCACATCTACAACCCTAAGTACTTCCTCAGAGGCCCTGGTGGAATATGCCTGTGCTTCCATGATGGACCTAAACATATGTCAACTGGCACAGAAAAGCACACTAGGATCAGGTAGGGGATGGACAGCAGGCCTCCTCCAAGCACCCCTAACAAACCCACCTGTGTGGCACCTCGCTCACACTTTGGCTATGGCCAGAGTCAACAGGCACTGAAGCTGCAGTAACCACACTACCCTGATCAAATGTGTCACCCTCCGCCTGCCCAATATCTGAGGGTTCACTGGAATGGGTTTGTGTAGGTCTTCTGGCTGTGTCTGATGGAATTACAGGGGATGGCTGAATGTCAACCTCAGTGTCAGTTTCATCCTCTGCACCCTCTCAATTCTTCCTGTGTTTGGCCACCATCATCATCAGAGTCTGCCAATACTCTTATATCAGCTGGTAAGAATCCTACACTTGCACTGTCAGGATCCCCTGTGATAATAAGCAACAAACACAGGAAAGAAATTAAAAGCTACACTGCTGCAGTTTAATATATGCTAACAAAGTAACACTGGTGCCACTATCACAGATGGTACAGCAATACACACACAGTCCTGGCACCCACCTCACACATAAAGATAAATGCATATTTCCTTTAAATGCTCATCAGTACTGAAATAAAAATATTTGGCTTACCATGTGCAGATGATGCCATACTTGCTAGGGAGGATGGTACTGGAAGAAGTTAAGCAAAATATAAGGACACAATCATCACAACAACAGTAACACAGGGGGAAACATTGTAGCCTTTATATGTCCATTAATAATACATTTAATTGAAACTTGGATGACACGTCCACCCCAAGCCCATGTGTAATGAACCAGAATGTGTTAACTGTATCAATCTATTAATAGATAGCCCAAAAAAAATTACTAAACTAACTTAACTATTGCTTTCAATATTTTACTATACAAGAAATCTTTAAGAAGTATGTCTTCCTTGGACATACTTGTCCATCTTGAAACAGCAGTACCAATGTCAATCACATACTATTGTGCACTTTTCACTGAGCTAAATGGATCCCTGACAATGGACAGGAACTCTTCATGTCAGTGGAGGCTGTGTAGCAGCCCCCCCCCCCAGTAGCCAGCTGTCCATGGGTCACTGCAGCTACTCTCCTCTGGGCTGATGAAATCATGTCAGAGGTCCTGTTACACACCTTTTCATATGTCCTGCTGCATCCCCAACAGCATTGAAGTTGTTCACTATCTGGGTCCAAATCTGGATTCTTCCAGATATAACGTCATGTCATCTCCCAAGCAAAAAGGCACCATGTCGATGAAAGGCTTGTATGATCATGTTGTTTTCTGAGTCACTGAAGGGGGGGTTTACAGGATTGGAATGCTTGAGTGCTATAGTCATAGGTGACATAAAACTCACAAAAAGGATACTATACATAAATAAATAAATAAATAAATAAATAAAGGTCCAGCTCAGATATAACACATATTATTAGTTTTTCAATATTAACCATTGGGAAAACAAACAAACTTCAGTTATTCAACAACAGAAAAGGGTTATGTGATTGTAACATATCACATTCACACAAACAACAAGGTTTGATCCTAAACAAGGAATAATGATAACAAAGGAAAACCTCTGTAAAAACTTTTTGGTTGTGCCAATACAGAAAAGTAACTTGGCTCCCCCACCCCCAAATCAACTGCCAAATGACATTTTTGTACCAACCAATAAATAAAATTATCAGTGAATTGTTATAAGTGCTTTCAAATAAACTGCCTCCAAAATATGTGTACACATTTACCACAGAACAGTCATTTTTATGCAATTGCCAGTCACAGTCACATCTAATTGCGCCCAGCACTCCTCTAGAGGTGTCTATGAGTCATCCTAGAAGGCTAACATCCCTGTGTCATTGACAATATTGGACATTTACATTTCACTGAAATAACATAGAAGAGTGTAAAGAGAAACAATTCTTCTTCTTCTTTTGGCTTTTTTCACGGTTAGGGGTCGCCACAGCAGATCATCTGTCTGCTCATGATTGGCAGTGAAGTTTTACATTGTCGAGTTGCCAGCCCAATGCCCAACCTTCCACAAAAGGCACATACATGCACACACTCACACCTAGGGACAATTTAGAGTATCCAATCCACCTGTCTTTAGGAGGAAACCAGAGCACCTGGAGGAAAATCATAGGACCACAGAGAGGACATGCAGACTCTGCACAGAAGGCACTCCAACTGAGAATCGAACTGAAGAATCTCTTGCTGTCAGGCAGCAACACTAACCACTGCACCACTGTGGCCGCCCAAAGAGAAACAGTTCTAATGAAAGTTAATAAGCCTGTGCATCTGAGAAAGTAAAATGCCCTGACAAAAATGCCTATGCCATCAATAAACGTCTAAGAAGTGTATATAGATAAAAGTTACATTTGCTAATGCATAACTATATATATATATATATATATATATATATATATATATATATATATATATATATGGATCTAGGACTAATTACAGATGAAATGTTTCAATGAAACTGAAACAATCAAACACACTTTCACGGAAGTGCTTTTTCACCGAAAAAGCAGTTTCGCGAAAGTCTGCTAAAAAAAACAAAAAAAAAAAAACAAAGATAAGATTTAAAAAAAAGATAACAATAATCACTTTCATGGAGGGGGGCAAGCCCCCACCCCCCTAGTTTTATATTCTCCTACTGACATGAGCAAATCCAGTATATGACTGAAAAATGCAATCATACCCTATCAAGATCAGTAGTTTTCTGTGCAGATAAATCCAAAATGATAGCGATCTTCTTCTGTGTTATCCACATATACAGCTCGCCTCACCTTCAGGTTTCCTAACTACATGGTTCCCTTTTTATAGTGTAGATTCAGGCCTATGAGTATTGTGAAGATGCAAAAGAGGTGTAAACTAATTAGAATTGGTGAATCCCAAATTCTTGACATGTATCAAATGTAAACATATTGCAGGCACTCCCTCAGTGTTTGTTGCTAATGGATTAGAACTGTGAATGATTACTGGTAGGGAGAAGAAAAACACCATAGCAATTCATATTCCCTAACCTTCAGTGAGTGTGTCAGCTAGGTTACACTTACAAAGTGTAGAAGTAATTGTATCAAGGTTTTAAATGTAAGTAATCAGCACACATTTCTCAGTTTCTGTTCAGTAATATATAAAACTCTCCTGCATTTGTGAAAACTGTATATTATTGCCATTTAATATTCTCATACATTTTAAGGACAACGATACAAAATTCTTACAGACTCCAGGGGGAATTATGCCGGTTCCCAGTACAAGTCTGAGGCGTGGAATACTCTGGTCAAGGTTGTCTCCAATGTGACTGGCATTCCATGCACTGGAGAACAGTGTAAGCATCATTTTAATGAATGGAAAAGGCACAAGTGGGATACACTCAACTAGTGGTTGGATGAGTTCAGGACTGTTGACATCTCACAGTTGTCTAACTATCCTAATACAGCGCATTTATAGAAGATAGAAAGCTGCATGTAGGCAATGATGCTATGCATAATTCTCTTCTCTTGTTACTCTTCTCTTTATTCCACAGCTAACCAAAAGATTCTGGTGACTAGAGATGCCCATGCTGAACATGTAGAGAGACTAAGGGAAGCAAGATGTATGTATGCAGCACAACATAGCTATTATTTTAACTAAATTATTGCTCTTCTATACAGTAGTAGCAAAATAAGCATGCATATCCTAATTGTAAAAGCAAGCATGGATGCTTCATTCTGTAGCACAAGCCAACTGTAGGAATCAAGTCTAATACTGTAGTCAGATGTTGTGGGTTCAAATAATACAAGTAAAAAATATATATATAAGTAAAATCCTTTAAAATATTACATAATTTAATTTCAACAGAAGTGGCATAAATGCCCTGCTGTTAACTTAATCTGTATAATTTGACCAAGCCTATGTGCAATGTATGCACATTACAAGTATTACTTTGAACAGTCATTGCTTAGAGTTTGTAGCTGTTAAGAAGCATACTTAAAATGTAAAACTACAGACAAATATAAAATACTTTATTATTGTGATAATGCATTATATATCACACATGATGTTACTAATTATCTCTCTTTTTTTTCTCTTAACCCAACCCTTATTTCTCTTTTTTCATTTTTTTATGTGTTGTCAAAATGTTTCTATGTCATCCATCTCTGACAAATCACAAAATGATTTACAGCACAGGTAGGTACGGGAACCACCATGACTCAGCCTTCCTCTGATCCACAGGCTCCTACATCAACATCCAGCACACCTGGGACCCAACCTTGCAGTACTGTCTCCTCCGCCCCTGCACTACCTGGGTGGTCCAGATCAAGTAGCAATACCCCAGCAGCTGGTGCTGTGGTTCCCTGCAGGAGTACTGCTGGAAGTGAGGATTTTATCACCTGCCAGGAGTTGCCTGGCTTGGTACATAGGGTAATGCACAACACCACTGGTGCACGCCTATGCCAGATGGAGAGGATGCTTTCTTTTATGGTCAGAAGGAGAAGATGTCAAGTACTCCAACAGCCAGTGGAGTAAGGGGACATTGATGACAGTCCTGTAGGTGAGGACTATATTCTCAATCTATCCATGCTTGATGGGCTTAGGCATCTGTTGTCCCCTCCCTAACCCCAGTCATGGTGTCCCCCACAACCTGTCATGTCCCTTACCACCCCTGTGTCTTGTCTTGTTTGTCCTGTTAGTTTGCATCTGCTTCCTCACTTACCCTACTTACCTGACCCAAAATACTATGTCCCTTACCCAGTATTCCTCTCTTATGAAGTAAAAAAAAATGGGTACCTGATCCACAAATATACATATATATATATATATATATATATATATATATATATATATATATATATATATATATATATATATATATATCATCCCATACATAGCTCTCCACTTTGCACACATATCTTCTTGACACACTTGATTCAGTCCAAATGGCTATACAACATGATTACATTGTTTTCACCCCTCTTTGTTGAGGTGACAGCCCAAATTCAGCTAATATTCTGTACATATTTTCATTTTACACTGCTGAAGAAGTGGATAGCTATGGTTCTTTTCTAACTCCCTCCTACACATTTCTGTATTGCTTTCCCTTTGTTCTTTCCTCTGCTTCCCCCCCCCATTTCACCACCTTCCTATCTACCACTTTCCTATCTACCCCATTTTAACACTTTAATCTGGTCAAAAAATAAAATAACACACCACACACATAAGTAAAAAAAAACAAACACACACACACACACACGTTTTGTCCTCTATGTTTGGGAGGAGTTTTGCATCATGCACCAACGCCAAGCAACAGTGAACGGCTATTCCATGGTGTGGTTATCTCTGTGCAATGTTGCTTAAAAAAGCTGCTCTAAGACAGCACCCAGTGAATGTAGAATACAGAATTATGTCATTGCATTATAAATGCATATTTAAAACTATTAGATACACATAGATTTGAACCCTGTATCATCTGGGCTCAAAAAGAAATCTGTCAATGCATTTACACCTGCTACCACAGAGTCAGCAGGCATGTACCTTACACTCAGTATGATCCACAATTTTAACACTGAAGCAGAGGCTCACATTTGCTTGTTGCTTAACAATGTGCAAATGGGGAAAGCAGTATAAATGTGTGTCTCACATGCACAAACACTTTGCCACCCATTGTGCAAACCAGCTGCTCAATAGTGCACTATGGAAAGTGCACATTAGCATGTATTATTTATGTTTACTGCCCACATAGTCTTCATTCTATGAAAGTACATGTAAAAACACAAACAAAGGGAAGGCACTTTCTAAGGCAAGAACACATATTTACACTGTAGTCATGTGTTACCTGCACCCATGCACTTCAAACTTGGTCTCTTACTACTTGTTCACAGATATATTAACTACACTACAGAAATAAATAAAAAATAATTTCTTATATACCATGGACATGTTTATACTGACAATAGACATTCAGATTTTCAAATGCTTGTAGTAATGTGGACAGCTGTTTGCATATGGTTTGCAAAGCTGTCCATTTAGGGGATACCTGCAAATTAGAAAGACAACACCAAATGCTACACTCTGCACACTTATCAATGTGGTGACATGCAGATCTTTAATATCTTGACAGTTGTACATAGCCAGCTATCCATTTCAGACAGACCTCCCAACATCTTTCCTCAAACACCCATTGGTGATGTCATCCATTACAAAATGTCCTACAGCCTTATAAAAGTCAGACTTGTGTTGTGATGCTTGTGTCAAGTATTGCATTCTCTAGTCTGTGTACTTAGTTAAGTAGGGGTTCTATTTTTTCTGTGGTCAGCTGCTGTGTGTATGTATGCATGTGTGTTTGCTCACTTGGTTGACATTAGAAAGAGCATTTTACATCAGAATGTGGGACACTGCTGTTACCATCTTCTCCTCACCAGACACTGCTGATGTCATCACTTCTAAAGTGTTGTCCCACATCCTCCAATTCAGAGTTGTGCTGTGGTGCCTGCATTAAATACTCAGTTCTCTAGTCAGTGTACTTAGGTAGGTAGGGGTTCTGTTTTCACTTCAGTCAACTGTGTGTGTGTGTGTGTGTGTGTGTGTGTGTGTGTGTGTGTGTGTGTGTGTGTGTGTGTGTGTGTGTGTGTGTGTGTGTGTGTGTGTGTGTGTGTGTGTGTGTGTGTGTGTGTGTGTGTGTGTGTGTGTGTGTGTGTGCTCACTTGGGTGACATTAGAAAGAAAGAGCATTTTATGCCAGCATGTAGGACACTGCTATTACCATCCTCTCTTCACCAGACACTGCTAATATCATCACTTATAAAGTATTGTACAATATTCTCAAAGTCAGACTTTTGCTGTGGCACTTGTGTTATGTACTGAGGTCTCTAGTTGGTGTAGTTAGATAGGTAGGGGGTTCTATTCTCCCTACGGTGAACTGGTGTGTGTGTGTGTGTGTGTGTGTGTGTGTGTGTGTGTGTGTGTGTGTGTGTGTGTGTGTGTGTGTGTGTGTGTGTTTCTTTACTTGGTTGACGTTAGAGAGGGTACTTTACATCAGCATATGGGAAACTGTTGTTACCATCTTCCTCTCACCAGACTCTGCTGATGTCATCAACTATATCTGTCTCTCAAGCATGTTCTGTTAATGTCACAGGTTAGGTTAAGATCCCTGGAGTGAGTAACTCTTATGCCATTAGATTTGTGGATGTGCAACATTTCCATCAGGGCAGGGTCAGAGACTGTCCTGTAGGTCAGACACAAGTCACCTCTCAGAAGCCTATATGAAACAGCATACAGTGACAGAGCTTTCAGTCTATCTATGTACATCATGGCATGGATTGGAGGCCCTGTATTTCCTTGGTGAGAAACCCCTGTTGTCTCTTCAGCTGCTACAGGTGTCTGGTGAGGTACATGCAAAAGGGAACATTGTACTCTATTACTGGTCTTTTGAGGGTCGAGTACAGTGGTGTTATGACATCCTCAGACCTGGATGCAATGCCCTTACTTATGAGGTGCACGAAATAAAAGTCTTTCCTTACCACTGTGGAAACATGGTGGTTAAAGTCTGCCTGTTGGTAAACAGGCTTACATATCTGCTGTTCTCCATGTCACTTTACACAGTTTCCAGGCTGGCAGCACAGTTGCTGGCTACAAAACTGCCTTTGTTTATGTTTAAATGCAGTGTGTGGCATGCATATACAATTAACACTGCTGCTTACCACACAAACACATACAGGCTTTGCTCTAAGCCTGCATGGAGTTTATTGAATCTCCAAGATACTTTTTTCCACACCACTACAGAATAATGTTACAAAGACTGGAGCTGCAGATGCTCCCATAGCAACCCCTATGGTTTGTTTAAAATATTCAGACTAAAAAAAAATACAAAATTATTGGTTAATACCAGTTCTATTTCCTCGACCATGAAGTTACTGGTACATGAAGATAGACTTGTACCATAAACTAAAAGCTTTGTGAAACCACTGTAAGATCTCCTGGTGTGTGATGACCAAAAATAAGTCTTTCACATCAATCATTAAAAAGAATACCTCTTTATCAAATTGGACCCATTGCATATTATTCAAAAAGTGCCATGTATCTTTAATAGTGTATGTCATATTGTCAAAAAAGCTTTTAGAGTAAAATCCACAAACTTCACCTGTTGCCACAGCTGGTTGAAGCAAAGGGTCTTCCACAAATTTGTGCACTTTAGGAATACCAACTCTCACTCTTAAAAATTCAAGAATAGTACTGTCCATGTCAAAATTCATAGTGACATCTTCTAACCAACAATCACTCTGCCAGTATTCTAAATTAATCTTGCTTTTACTTGCGCCAGCAAAGAACTTACATTTATGCAAATATTGCAATATTTTTGGGAGTATAGAAAACAGTCCATCACCACAGTATTGCTCCATTTATCTGGTTTCATTATTCTAATAGACCAGTTTGCATTCAATTCCTTTAATAGCTTGTCTTTCTTCTTAGTTAAATTATAATAGCTAGCACCCACACTTAAAGCACGCATCTCCTTCTCACAAGTCATCTCAAAGGTAGACAAAACAGGGTTCAGTGAGGGGATTGAATAAAATCATTCTTTGCAATCCAAAGCTCTGCTCACTCCCTAGGCCATTGTCTTTGAAAAATAAAGCCAAGTTTAACTTGTGGACAAACAGTTTTAAATTAAGTAGGCTGTCTACTAAATTGAACTTTCTAGTGAGGATGAAGGTGAACCACTTACAGAACAACTCCCCAAAAATAGTATAATATTCAAATGGCTATAATTATAAATGTTGAATCCTTTAAAATTGTACATAATACCATGTCTTGTAAATGTAGTACTGAAGACTATCTCTGAATTTTCCTCCAACTCACATTCTGCCTCTTCACAGACTGGGGTCAATTCTCTGGGGGCCATTTACTTCTAGTAAATTGTTCAACCTGTACAGCTTCAAACAATTTGTCTTGTTCAGAATCCTTGAAGAACATCATGGGCCTATGACTTCATCTAAAACAGCATTGTCAACATTGTCAATCCCTGTGCTGGAACATGTTACAGTAGGTTCATTTACATTTAAAGTTAGCCACCCATCCACATTATACACCAGGGTAGGGCATGGATAAGCTAGGATTGGCTAGATGGGTAAAAGTCCTGCCCTAGTATTTAAAACTGGGATTAATCTTAAGAGGAGGTTTAAAATTTGACCTAATATGAGATGGAATAATAATATGGCTATTAAGGGTATGTCCAAATATGGAGCATGCAGCCAATGTAGGTACATTTTCAAAGATACAAGCTTTACAGTGGGTACCTTTCCAGGAATGGTGTGCCCTAATGGTAAGTTTAATTATAATACTTCGGGGTGGTATATTTAACACAATGTAGCACATGTCCAGCATTCTACATGGGCAAGACAGTGAAGGTACAGAAACTTAGAATCTATCAGCATATATATGCTGTTAGGAGAAAGGATGCAAATAATTCTTTGTTTAAGCATTTTGAGCAATGTGAGAATGTTTTTAAAAAAAATTTTTTGTTTTAGAAAAGGTGACCCATTTCGAGAGGGGTGGTGATTGGGAAGCCCATGTACTGAAGTGTGAATTATACTAGCAGGTGCTATTAAATGCAACAAGTGCTCCAGGTATCAATGATAGGATATACATACATAGTTTATTACTTATTAAAAGATCTTATATTTACTTTTAACACTTTACTACATTTGTATTGATCTATTTATGAATTTGAGTGCGTTATTAAGACTTAAGACTTTTTAGATTTTCATAAAGTATTCTAGTTGTAACAAATATTTATATGCATTTTTGTTACAATTTTGATACATGTATTTTGGATGAATTGTTGCTTTAAATGTAGGTTTTACCCTTAGCCACAAGATGGGAGTGTAACATTTTGTCACTTAAATGTTTCTGGTGGGGGAGTTTAATATCTGAAGAAGTCTACAGTAAAGTTTAAGTGGACAAAAGTGCTTATTCATTAAAAATTCATGCTGCTTTTTTTGGCATTTGCAGTTATCTGTTTTTTGTTATCCATATAGGAAATTCTGGATATCTTCAACACTGGGGTAGAGAAGTCAGTACCTTTTGTAGACTAATTATTTTGTGTTATGAAGGGATTTTGGTTTCCTCAAGTAGTTAGTTCTTCTGTTCATATATGTGGCATGTGGAAAAGACTTATTGTTCCAACTAGGTGTTGAAAATGGTGACTTGGTGGTGGAGCCTTTCACTTGGTCTAACCTGTTCCTATTTCACTTTGTGGTAGAGTTACCTCAACTGGTGCTGCTAGTCTGTGGGTCAATGGTTGTAGATGTCAGTGTTGTGTTGTATCTGTTTATTATTGATCTCTGCCTTACATCAGTATTTGCAGGAGTTCAGCACTGAGAATGTTGATGAGGCTATTGAGGTCTACAGTAAATTCTTCATTGCATTTCTTGATTTCCTAATTCCTAGCTGTGGATGTCCTGCCAATCTTGTGCTGCATGAACCATGGTAAAGTTATGAGGTTTATGTCCTAGGAAGGACAGAGCAAAGATAACAGTGCAGACTTCCCCACACTGGGTCTATATCAGCATATCAAAACTTTAATAGTTCGAATCACAAAATATCGAACTGAAATGATCGAACTATTACATTTTCGAATGCCGATATAAAAAAGCAAAAAAAAAAAAACCTGAAGGGTGTAGGCAAGAGGGCAAGTCCTCTGCACCCCCACACCTCCCGCTACTTAAATATACCAACTCCGAGACTGCACTATATTGTAGTAAACAGAAATCTTCCCTTACAGAGATTTCCGTTTACCCATTCGATGTTCTTCACTTTCAGCATTCTCACGTTGACAATATTGCATTCGATATTGTCAACATTTGAGATGCTGATAGGAACCCCCCACACTCACTTGTATGGTAGGCTTGTTCTTGATGGTCGTTACTCCATTTATAAGGAGGAGGTAACTCAGAAGTCTTAATTCTTGTAGTACAAAATCTTGTCAAAGGCAAATTGACTGGCAGTGCACTTCAGTGTGATGAATAATCTTAGTATTTTGGCCTATCCTGTCCCTTTATGCTGTTTTTCAGTTGAGAAATGTAAATATGTTGCTCCTTATCTTGTCATTATATTTGCCACTGTCAGATCTATTGTTTTCCTTGTATACTCCCAGGGGCTTTCAGTGGTCTGGATGACAGCCTCCTGTCTTCTGTTGGTGTGCTTTAAATATTCTCAATTATAATGAGTTCATGCCTTGTTTCCAGGATACATTTTGGACCCTTGTCGTATCAAAATTGTAGCAGCTTGTATGGAGATGCAAGGTCTGGTCCTTTACCAGAAAACTACGTTGTCTTTAGGAATGGAATTTGTGTTATTCCAGTTCTTAAGAAGGCTAGTCTATGATCGGAGTAAATATGAAGCAATCTCAGATCTTCTATTTATAGATAATAGTCTAAAGAAGGTTGTTTATGTGTAGCCCGGCTCTTAACTGAGTGGTAATCACACCTATAGCCCATTTCAGTCTTTTTTCTTACCCCCCACCCTGAAATGCCTCCATCTCTACTTCCTGTTTGTCATGCTCACTCATATGTGCAAGATGTGGGCCCCATAGGCTTCATTTCAGGTATCCTCAAATATTATCATTTATCAAGTGTGCCTTCCAGATCCTTGGGTTGTTGACCTTGAAGTAGCTCTTTATTTAGCCCTGGAGAGCAAAGGACTCAGTGGGAAGGTGGAGCTGGATGTCATCATTTTTTTCATACACCAGTCAAGTTCCCTAGTTGTATGAATGGCTAGTCTATGTGACATTAGGATATTATCACCTCTACTGTATACCCTGAGCTAACCTGTGGTGGTTCTGACCTCCAAAACAGGTCACACAGCATGAACTCTCATCCACAGGATAGGAATTGGCTGTTTCATCTTATCCCCCCAGCTGGCACTACTTGTGGCCCAAGTTATTTCCCAAACTTGGTCAAGATATATTATTGAGATTGCAATCTTGAGTCTAAAGAGCACCAGATTACTTTGGATTGTACACATTACTATTATTCAGTCTTTAAAAATCATGTTTCAAGTATAATACTTATATGACTAGTTGAAGGAAAAGGGATGTGTGACAAGTGACAGTTGTTGAGATATAAGGTACCAGATTCTGATTACAAACACTTAATATGGTACCTACCCCTGCATAAAAGAAAAGTGCGAACTGATGATAAACAGAAGACCAGATTCATGAACAACTACATTAAATGTACACTAAGTGCACACGTTCTGTATTCAAGAACATCCCTGCCACATTTTCTGTTCTGACTATTTGCTCAGAAAGATTACACTAAGTGTGCACATAGTGTACACTTCCAATTAACCTTAATGAATCCTCCTCAATATTTAAGGCTGCAAAAATTACTAGGAAAACCAAAATTAGGAGGAAGAAGGCGAGAGTTATACTTGTGTTGTCTATTCACTCAGAACAGTCTATACTTAGTGTAGGTGCTCATGAATCCAGCTTTAAGGTTCATGTCATTGAGCTTAGAAGACAGTCTGTTCTGGGTGTAAGGAGCAGCACCTAGAAATATTAAGTTGAGCAGTACTATGTATACATGGACTAGGTTGCAAGGTTACACTCAGTCAGAGCTCAGGACAGAATACAAAACTTCTTCTTAGAGAAAAAAAAAATGATACAATTTTTATTAAACTGTCAGCTACTAAAGTGCTGATGAGTCTCCCTGGAATGTGAAACTTTTTGGTACATTATAAAATTCATCCCAGTTTAGCACCTATGTCTCTAATGGACTTAGGCAACCTGTAAATGGTTCATCTCCCAGACCCCTGCATGTAAATGTTTTATGTCTCAAATCCCTGCTTATACTTATCAAGGGTATCAGAACTTGTCAGAGATTTGGGATGCATGGCTAGGCTATATTGTTACATTTTACTATATCTGTTTTCACAATAAATAAATAAATAAATAAAAAGGAAATAAAAAGATTTTATACAAAAAAAGGCACTTGTGGTCGTTAGCCTAGTAAACACCTATGAACCTATAAGCATAAATAAAACTATGTTAATCATAGACCACTCAATTTTCTCAACTGCTATTTGCTTCTACAGTTTCTATCCTGATGTAGCACCTTAGAAAATGTGCTAGAAAATGTTCAAAACAGGGGCTAGGGCAGAAAATGCCCCTTCTAACATACTTGAACATGACCAAATTTTGTTTTAACAAAAAGCATAATAAATATTCCAGGACTAACACATGCACAAAATTTCCACATTAAACCAACCGTATCATGACAAGTTGAATACATTATAAGCTGGTCATCCTTCACCACGCCTCCAGTTTTTGGAAAAAAGCAGACTGAGTTGCCAAATTCATAGAAATTAATCACAGAAGCAAGATATAAATGCTATAGTGTTACATCTTGGATACATTTTTATGCAAGTATTTTCACATCAAAATAAAAACAAGCAATTATACTTTGGTAACTATTATAGCAATCCAGACTTAACTACCAGTGACTGAATGACATCAAATCAATTGACACAGCTGCCCCAAACAAATTGAATATTAATAAGCTTACCAGCATCCAGCAAAGCAGATATTGTTGATAGGCATTATGGTATGTAAAAACACAATATGATTTGTTTCTCTACCAGCAATTTCTCAGAATCATTGTGAATGAATGCAATTTAAGACGGCCCCATAAACTTCAAAACTCAGAACAGTACTTAAGGACAATTGTGATAATGGTAGCAAAACAGCTCTTCACTAATACAGATTTCTTGCTTACCAAATGAGTGAGACAGTATATAATGGTGTGCCAATTAAGGCACATCCCCTTGATGAACATATGACAGCAACTGAGTTAAATCAATATTAGGGAGTAATGACCCTTAAAACAGCTGTGACTCTTTATCTTGTTACTAAACCTCAAATTCAATAAATGTAATTAAAATATTCTCATGTATTAAATTAAAGTCTCTATATTAAACAGCCGATAGCTTTCAAGAGTTTCATGTGGATGCATGTAAAGTAATGATTACCCTAAAATAAGTGACTCAGCACAACAGCAACGACACACCACAAAAGTAGCTTCTTACAATTTCACCACAAAAAAATGACATTTGAGTAATGGCAAAAGAGAAGTAAAGAATGCAATTATATGTTACCAGAAGACAGTGAACCAACTGTCAGAAAGAAACATTACTGGAACTATTCAACCTTACCCATGCCAATATTATTTAACTGACACTAGAAAATGGCCTTTTACAATGACAAATCGCCAGTGCATAGTCTGTGTTCTAAAGTGGTACATTCATGTACAGCAAGAGCTTGACTAAAAAAAAAAAATACATAAATAAATAAATAAATAAACAAGACTGTCTACATATGGCACAAAATCCACTTTGTAAAATTTCTCTACAAGCTGCCATTTCCTTTCCACTCATTAACAATGGTAAAAAAAATAAATAAATAAAAATCAGAACCAATGCAGAAAAATTGCCAGTGGAAGACACAGTGGAGTAGCTAGAGTTTATGTCACCCAGGGGATGTCTTTGAGTTTGCCACCACCCCCCTCACAAAAATCATAGTCATATGGACCCCCCCATTTACAGCCCCCCCCACACAGCCATTCCAGTGTCTTATTACTTGGCTATTTCTCCCCGTTTACTATAAACAATGTAATATGCATACTGCTTTATGCTTTACTTCTACAGTGATTATTTGGATTCCATTTATAAAACTTTTATTTTAAATTTTATAGCACAAACACTGATAGACATCTGCTAAATGAAGCAATACAGTCTCACAATGAAAACAGACTTAGCATTAAAGCTTCTCTGCCATTAAAACTTGCATTCATTGAAACGACATTGAAACCCATATTCAAAGAAAATGCATCTGGCTAGTTGCAGATAAAATTTATCATAGCTCCTTTGCAGATATATTTAAGACCATGCAAACATATGTGTTCTTTGATTCCTCTTCCTTATTGTATTAAATTATATTCCTTGTATAATGCAGCACACTTGTTAGAGCGTGTTGTAAATTTATTATTTTGAACATTTTTCCAGTAAGCAATGAAACAAAATGCATGAATCAGTAATGACAAAACTGCCCAATTCAGAACATTTCCATCATAAAAGTCTACTCAGTCTTCTGTCATTACAATCCACCAGTATCAGTAACTATGCACAATCTCTGCAGGAGTAAAAGTCATCTAAATAATTCCACAGTAAAGAGATCTGTAACTAATGAAGAGGTTGCTGCTAGCAAACAACTTTAGATTTCATTGTTTCATCTACAAATAAAGTGCCTGTTACCCTTGAAGGATAAATTGCCTATTTTACATAAAAAAAATGATAAGCTAGTAATATTGCAATAGGGGATGAATGGCAAACTGATAACAGGTTCATGATAGTTACTAGGTATCTCCTCCAAAGGAGGACATTCTCAGGACTGCAGCATCATCCCCCTTTAAAGTACAACACAGTACAGTATCAGCAAGCCATCGACATACTGTGGGAGTAGAATCCACAGCCTTTTGCATCAAAATCAAGTATACTACCTGTTATGTTACTAACAATGCAAATGGATTTGGCATAAGCAGAACTAAACTTCTCTTCTGCTGAAACCCTCAGCTCCTTGTAAAATCCACTTGACACTCAAATATATCTCCCAACTGTGCAACACAATAAATCTGGAAAAAGACAAAGTTTATGGGCGGGGGGCAAAGGCCCAAAACCAGGGACACATTTTAAACATTGCTTGTATAATCTTAAAAAGTTGCTAGAATAAAATGTTTTGTGTTACCATGTGTTTCCTAGAAGATAGTAAGGCTGAAAAGTAAATAGCTATCATTATTTAGTGAATTCAGTTCTCACTGATTTGCCAAAAACCATAAAAGAGGAATGGACCAAAAGCATGAGCCAAACTTTCCAGATATTCTGTGAAAATCTGAACAGTTGAGAGCTATGGACTCAAGTCCTTGAATCACAAGTGATGGTATGGGTGGAAAATTCAGGGTCTTGTTTCCTGTACTTAAAGTACAGGGTTTGAGCCTGAGTAACTCTAACCACCAGGTATACGTAATTGAGAAATTTTACACAAACAAAAATTTAAAATTGCACGGGGGTGTCCAGAAAGAACAGGACATCATGTCTGTGTGACAACACACACGCACAGATGTGATGCAACTGGACCAGCTATGGGATCATTCTTAAAGAAGAACGCCCCTTTATAACAATTTTCTTTTTTTATTAAAGTAAATGTGACAAATTAAACAATTAAAGTAAATGTACATTCCAAAAGTGCCAACCAGGGTGGACCTCACCTCTTGCCCCCCCCCCCTCCAGCTACAGCACTTGGAGATCAGCTATAAGGTTAAATGAACAATGCAGATATAATTCTCACAGAAGTAAGTGTAGCAGTTTCAAGGGGTTGTACTTAAATGCTGCCATGAGATAGACAGTCATAAAGGGTTTAACCACAATAATGTAGTCTAATTCACTGTTATGGTAGAAAGTCATGTGCTCATCTATCCTACAGAGGCTGGACCACATTCGAACCATTAAGAAGAAACAAGGTATCAACACAACAAGAAAAACATTTTGTGTGTATATGTGTGTGTGTGTGTGTGTGTGTGTGTGTGTGTGTGTGTGTGTGTGTGTCTGTGTGTGTGTGTGTCTGTGTGGGTCTCTGTGTGTGCACATGCATGCTTCTGTATCATCATCCTATTAGATATTATTGAATTTTGTATTAAAGCTTACACAGCTGTCAAATACTTTGCTCCACCAACAATTATATATTGTGTACCAAATTTCAAACATTAGGAAAAGGAAGTATATCATATCAAAACTATGACAAAGTAATATAGTAATAATAATAAAACAAATGCAAAACAACTGAGCTGACAGCACATTTTTATAAGTGCAATAGTGTAATACAGGCGGAGTGTTGTAGGGAAAACGCAGACCTTCCAGGGTAGAGAGGTGCTTTGGCTGTGGCATTCAGACTCACAATGGCCCTGGGCAGGCAATTATTTCCCTGTAATGCCCACTGTTCAAGGCTTTATTGCTTGCTTAATTTCCAACTTATAACATCATATATAGATCCTCAAAGCCTGATCTCATGTGTTCTTACTACATCCAGCCTTTTTTTACAGGCTAGAATTTTTCTAATAATAAAGAAAAAGGAAAAGCAAACAGGTAAATATTCTACCAGTTGCATTTGCTTTATATCTCAAAGGACTAGGCCAATGATGTGACATATGGGCAATGCACCATCAATAAAACAACCCTCTCGAAAACAGAGCTCAAAGCAGGTTACAAATTAAAGGCAGGTTGCAAATTAAAATGCCTTGTCCAATGTCTGTGTATAACAAGTCCCTTAAGTTTCTATTCCCTATTCAAAAGTAAAGAACAAATAAGTGCACAGAGAAGTACTGGATATCAAGTAAACTTAATTAAGCCACCTGGTTCCATATGGCAAAATGTGTGAGATACCAACAAATTAAAAGTATAATGCACTCCAGTATGGTGTATATTTTCCATGTATCTATGAAAATTGGCAAGTAAAACAGGGACCATTCTCAGGAGAAGTTAAAACTGATAATATAATGAATATTCTTGCTTAATGCACAATAAGCAAAAATAGTTTATAACATCTTTTATGTTAAGAAGGCCAGTAAAACATAGAAAACTCACATTTTTTATCTTATTTTTCTTGGATTGTGAGGCTATTCATGTCCACCTCTTGATCTGACTGTTTCTTTTCTTCCTTGATGTTAACCACATCATGCATATGGGACAGTCTATCAGTCCTTTTCACACAGAACACCTTAAATTTCTTTATTGCTTTTTTAAAGTGGTTTATGTTATGCAAACAATTAATCAACTGTACTAAACAATGGATCCCTTTGTGAGAAACAAGATATTTTATATAAGGAAACACATCACTGTACCTGGAAAACTAACATTTCTTGTCCAGCAAAACTACGGTATGGCATATAAATACCTTTGTGGTTTGATATTCAAAATGAATACACACCAACAATGGCCCTGATTTCAAAAGACTTGCTCTCAGAGTAATTGACCACTTACACTAGGAGCAGGCTGAGACCAGGTGTTTTGGAATCTGGTCACAATAGTAAGCCTGGTCATAGATAGGACTTATACCGAAGTAAGTCATTTACACTGAGAGGAAGTCTTTCAGAATCTGGGCTGACTTACACTGAAAGTAACTCTTGGAAACTGGTCTGGTGTGTTATTCAAACTTCAGTTTTTCAAATGACATCAAACTATTTGCAAAACTAGTTAAATGACCATTTTCTGTGGCAGAGGATCTCCACAGCCACTTTCAAGATGGTGTTATTTTCTGCATCCAAATTAAATCAATCTTCTTCAAGGAAGAAGGAGTATGTTTACCATTATTCATACCAATTCAGGCCAAATGGACTCATAACTCTAATGAACATTTATTACTACACATGGCTGTGCCTGCTTTCACTTTATGTGTTATATTATGCATTCCCCCAGCCATAATGACTTCTGTCAAGACCATTGGCCTGTTCAGTTCATTTGTATTCTGTCATTTGCCTTCAATCCACTGGAAGTCTAACCTTCACTTAACCCTCAACTTCTTCAGGTACAAGTTTCAATGCTTCTCCGTGTTTTGCTTTATTTATTTATTTATTAGGTGTGTGTGTGTGTGTGTGTGTGTGTGTGTGTGTGTGTGTGTGTGTGTGTGTGTGTGTGTGTGTGTGTGTGTTTTGTGTGTGTGTTACAGGTCCTAATCCCATTGATATCAGCATTCACTATAGACTCTGCAAAGAATTACATATGCACATATGCATTCATGCCAATAGGGTTTACCTTAGGTTCATAGGTTCATAGGTAGGTACTAGGCTATCGGCCCTAGCCAAAAAATGTACCCTGGCTTTCGCCACCCAAGAAAATTATTTTCCTATGCCCCTGTTGAGCAGAGCCACAGAAGTGATCCCCGGGGTGAATTTCCCATTTCCCATCCAATCATCAAGATTTTTCTTGAAGAGTGCTAATGAGGAGCTCTGTTTGACATAGATAGGTAGTCTGTTCCAGAGTATGGGAAGTCTCTGGGACAGGAATCTATCCCTCCAGCATGTTCTGCTTATTGTGGTGTCAAGGTTAAGGTCCCTAGAGCATGTAGCTCGGAGGGATTGGGATTTCTTTAAGTGGAGCATGTCCAACAGCTCTGGGTTTGACATAGCTTTGTATGTTAGGCAGAGATCGCCCCTGAGTAGGCAATATGCGATGGAGTAAATCTGTAGTTTTTTGAGACGGTCTGCATAGGGCATCTTTTTGAGGCCAGTAATCCTCTTTGTGAGGTATTTCTGTGGTCTTTCCAGTTGTTGTAGATGTCTTGTGAGGTAAATACCAAAAAGGGCATTGTACTCTATAATGGGTCTAATGAGTGATGAGTAGAGGGGAACAATGACCTCTTTTTTTCTGGATGAGAATCCTTTTGTGATGAGATGAGCCACGTAGAAGGATTTCCTGACCACTGTGGCGATGTGATTATCAAAGGAGAGACTACTGTCCACCTGTGTCCCAAGGTCTCTTATCACATTTTTGGCATTAAGTAGACTACCAGCTATGTGGTAGTTCATGGGTACACAGTTTTTACCAAAGGGGATGACAATACACTTCTTGGCATTGAGCTTCAGGCCATGGCTTTGACACCAGGTATCTGTCTCAGTGAGGTCCTTTTGTAGTTGTCCACATCATTAGGAATTTTGATTATGGCTCCTAGTTTGCAGTCATCTGCAAACTTTGCTAGCCAAAGACCTTCTGTGTTGGCCTGCACTTCAGAGAAGTAGATACCAAACAGGAGAGGACCCAGGACTGAACCCTGTGGTACTCCACTTGTCACTGGTCTGATGTCGGATTTGGAATCCGCTACTTTCACAGTGTGGGTTCTGTCCGTGAGCCAGTTGGTAACCCATCTTATGACATAGGGATTTATACCTAGTTTAGTGAGCTTATCTATAATTCCAGAGTGGGGGATGGTGTCAAAAGCCTTGGCGAGATCTAGATAAGCTGTGTGAACCATTTTACCATCATCTATGGCTTTGGTGACTGCTTCAAAGAAGTCAGTCAGGTTTAGGAGACATGATCTGCCTTTTACAAATCCAAACTGAGTAGGGTCCATAGTTTGGAGATTACCAATGTCTTTGTTTATGAGTTCCATGATGATACGTTCCATGGCCTTGCAGACCAGGCTTGTCAGGCTAATGGGGCGGTAGTTCCTGGGGTCCGTCGTGGCTCCCCCTTTGTGGAGTGGAATAACTGTCACAGTGCGCCATTCAGTGAGTACAAAGCCTGAGGTGAGGCTATGATTGAACATGGTACTTAGGTAGGGTGCCAGTTCATTCTGTAGTTCATGTAGAATGCAGCCTGGGATATTGTCAGGTCCCATGGATGCTGTGTTCTTGGTTTTGGAGAATGTGTTTTTTACCTGTGCAGCCGTAATTATAGGAACTTTGCATTCTTCCGGTATAGAGATGGGCCCTCTAGGGGGTGAGAGGGGGGTAAAGTTAGCACTGAACCTATCTGCTATGATGTTGGCAATATCAGTTGGTTCTGTATATTTAGTGCCATTATGCTGTAACTCAGAGCAGATCTGAGTGTTCCCATTTAGATTCTTGACATAGCTATAGAATGCTTTGTGGTTATCTTTAGAGTCAATGGCAATTTTGTTTTCGTAACTAGCTTTGGAGGATTTTATGAGGGATCTCAGCTTCTTACTGAGGTTGACTAGGGAGTTCCTCCAGTCATGGGATTTTACTCTGTTTTGCAACAGTTTCTTTCTTCTGTTGTAGAGTTTGTTTATGGCAGAGGACCACCAGATTGGTTTCCTTTTTTTGGAGGAAAACATCTTGGTTCTATTAGGGATAGCATGATCCATGCACTCGTGTAAGTGCTTATAAAGTGCATTTGTGTAGGACAAATAGAAATTAAATGCTCCAACAGACACCCTAAAGAATGCCAACTCTTACTTCCAAACCTTAGGAAAATGTAATATCTCTCGCCATACTCAGTTCCAGCAAGTCCTCTTGTTCCTCACAATGTCTGCATTGCCTCATTATTTAGACCATACTGTTTTTAGAACATGTCAAAAACAATATTTTAATATTTTATATAGAAGTAAGCATTCAGTCAATAGTGATTCCTCATCAAAACTACAAATAACATAATCTATAAATTACCATCCACAGGCATAACACAGCAACCGATACCCCAGTCACTTAATCTGCCCTTCTGTACACCCTTCTTCTGTGCAGACTTTATCCAACCTTATATAAAGAAAAGCAGGCTGAGCCAGTCACCACGGCTGACATAAATCCACTTTAATTGTAGAGACAAAAAGGAAGCGCTTTCACAATCTTCTCGACCGCTTCATCAGACTCAAATAAAATCCTTTCATTCACCTACTTTTATACATTCAATAATCAATTAAACATTAATTAAAAACATCAATTATTCAATTATGCAAGCTAAAACTTCATATAAGGACTTCATTTAAAAAGTAGTAAAAAGTATAGCAAAAAATACATTTGTCTGATAATAACTCATTAATGCTTAAGTGTCCTAGCTTTTAGAAAGGGTTTCAGGGACACTGCCTCATTAATCCCTGGAGAGGTATGTGCATTCAATCTGAGTATCCATCTTTGCTCTGCAAGCTCAGTCCTGTTTTTTATGTCCCCACCCGTCATTCATTCCTGCAGAATCTCTAGAACAATAAATTTAAAGGAATGCTGTCTGCCCTTAGTTTCTACATGCTTAAAAAGAGCATTTGTTTCCTTTTTATTGGAAATATTTCTGTAGTGCTCCTGTATGCGTTCCTTTAGCATACAATTAGTCTTTCCTACATAGTAAGCATTGCATATTATGCAGAAAGCAAAATACACTATATATACACAGGTGAATGTCAGTAATGATGGTAAACTTAGATTCCCCCTTACTTTTAGCAGTGACATTAATATTTTTTGTGAAGTATTTAAAATAAATTGGAACATCTTGAAAACTATTAGAGACCTGGATGGTTTTATAGAAGATGCACCTAGTTTTGCTTTTAAAAATAAGAGGTCCCTTAAACGTCAACTGTGCTATGGCAACAAGAGTAATAGATTGAACAATTTATCTGAAAGAAAAGGCACTTATATGTGCAGGAACTGTTCAGCATGCAGGTGTATTCATTCATGTACCTCATATATCCACCCTGATCTGCACTTTGAATTACAAGCTAGGCAGTATGCTGACTGCAGAACAAAAAATATAGTGTATTTTGCTTTCCGCATAATATGCAATGCTTACTATGTAGGAAAGACTAATCATATGCTAAAGGAACGCATACAGGAGCACTACAGAGATAGTCTGATGAAGCGGTCGAGAGGATCATGAAAGCGCTTCCTTTTTGTCTCTACAATTAAAGTGGATTTATATCAGCCGTGGCGACTGGCTCAGCCTGTTTTTCTTTATATCTGATTGTTTTGTGTGAGTCAGTTCGTTATCAGGTATCGGGGGCTATTTTCTTTGCTATTTATCCAACCTTAGATGGAAGCTCAGGAGTGGAGGCTTTGTAGGAGGGTGGTGTGAAAACCCTAGCTTTCTGAGAGTATCTGTTACTGCATATTCCATCCTTGTATGTGCTCACTGAACTCTTTGGTGTTTCCAACTGCCTCAACCGCCTGCTCAGCATCTGGATTTTTCAGCACCCGTGCAATGTCTTTAACCTTTGTGTAAACGTATCTGATGGAGCACAATATGTTCTGATTTTATGTTCTTGAATT
>NC_056725.1:1658823363-1658930863 GCF_019279795.1 Protopterus annectens | reverse complement strand
TAAGTCTACAGATTAAAGATCTCAGTGACTAGTGAAATAAAGAAAAAAACTTCATATCACTGATTTTGTGTTAAGGGAAAGGTGCACATGCTCATGGGTACAGCTTACAGCTCCAGGTTAAAGCCTTAGGAATCTAAGTCTTCATTAACCACCCTATAAACCTTGATATTCTTGCACACATATCTGTACTTCACACATCTATAGACAGCATTAGCAGCATTAGTATATTTTATTTTGTGGAAAAAAATTCATATATATTCAGCTGTATAAATTTTCCATCAAGCTCATTGGTAGCTGTTTCTAAATAATCTATTTTTGCTATATATTGCATATTAAGGCTAATGTACTTAGCAAACTGATTTTCTGAGGGCGTCTACAAGTTTGTCATACTCAGTGAAATTATACTATGTCCCATTTGTTTTTTCATTGGTGATGAAGGCACTTCAGTTGAACATGCTGTTGACAGAAAGCAGAGTACAAGTTTTTCTCTATCGCGGTATGAGTAAAAGATTATTGCTTAATATGTTTTGATAATTTTGGTTTGAAATATTGAAAATTACATATAAATCACTAAATTTTGAAAATATTATGATTAGAACTAATCACTAGGGTTAGAAGGGCATGCAAATGAATGGTGGAAGTTATAAGCATCCATTTGCAGGGCTGGTATAATGTGCCAATTAATCAATTAACCTTTGCTGTTATTTTTTTGTCCAGGCTCATGTGGCCATTAAACCTCCCTTCCAGTGATCCATAACCTATTTATTCCTTCAGGTTAGTGGGTTATTTCACAGGTATGAACTTACACTTGTGACTAAGAGGCAAGAGTCAAGCATAAGGGAGTAGGGACATCATTCTCAGAAAGTCAGGACTTTTACTTAACCCTAAGTCCTTCCCTGCATGCTGACATCATTTGTCTGGCTGGATAGACAGTGGAGACTAGCCCTGGGTGCGTATCCTGCCCTTGGATGTAGGGTGGCTATGCCTGCTACATCCTCTTACCTCTGACCTGGCATCATTCTTTCTGAGCTTTGGCCTCCATCAGGGCTACACAAGGGACATACCCCACACACTCCCCTGGATAGATACACATATCCTCAGTTT
Organism: Protopterus annectens; assembly: GCF_019279795.1. Lineage (NCBI taxonomy): Eukaryota > Metazoa > Chordata > Ceratodontiformes > Protopteridae > Protopterus > Protopterus annectens. The sequence continues at coordinate 1,658,929,759 of NC_056725.1, read as the reverse complement.
CTGCACCACCGAGCCCCCAAACTAATCAAACTAGGGTCTAGACAGTAGTCAAGGCTTTATCCTTCTATGTTACTGGTGCAGGCTGCCCTTTGCTATTTTAAATGAATAGACTGCAAATTACTGAATGATTTTATTATGTGATGTTTAGCTTCACATTATAGCGGTCAATGAAAAATCTGAGAAATCATCCATTGTAGTAGACTCAAAGACATTTCAACTCATTGAGATATGCTTTGGAAACCAAAGTACTGTACAGTTTGATATTAAAAGTGATATCCGATCTTCATCTAGTGTATAGTTTATATTAAGGCACCATCAGAATATAATCAAACTGCATAATAATAATAATAGTATGCTCACTGTTTAGTTGTAGATTATTCAGTTAATTATATCACGGTTTGAATATAAGAAACAGAGGCTGTTAGGCATGCCACCTTAAAACTCTGTGAAATACAATAAAAATGATAAAGGTGGTAATAAACAGAGATGATCCTTGGAGCTGTTTAAGAGATGATCTTGTGACAAAATATTATGAATAAGTACTGAAGACAGAGTGATAACTGCAGAGGTACTAAATGCATGAGCACTATTGCATCTGCTTGACCCTTTTTAACTTGACATTAAAAGACTGACAAAGTAGATTTCACTTTGGCAGTTAACTGTCATCTTTTACAAATGTGTATATATATATATATATATATATATATATATATATATATATATAATGGAAATGGAATATAAGCAGGCTGCAAAAGGCATGAGAATTTGAAAAGTACTGAATGAATACACAAAAGTATGGAAAACTGGATACAATACACTCACATGTAGCATAATCTATGAATGGTAACATAGTAAAATGCTTAGAAAAAGAGATACAGAGGCCTGCTTATACTCATTTTTTTCATATGTAGAACTAAACACTTTGATGACCTTTAAGAGCAATTGATGTTTTTTTTTTTCTGATTCCCTATCTCCCAAGTAAAGCTGTCAAATGTATTTATTATTGCTTTGTGCTAGTGACCTGCTTGCAGTGATATTTTATGTTATTACTCTGTTTAAAATTCATAGACTCTGCTGCACTATAGCATAGTTATTATTTCATCTTTGACCATGTACATGTATATATTGTAACACATCCTGGCATCCCGACCCCCATGTTTCACAAAGGACATATGTGAAGAACAAACAAAACAGAGTATATGAATGTGATGATCCACTGGGAGGAAACTAATGCAAAAACAAAGTAAATAGTGAAACGAGATAAAAATGGGAACCCAAAAGAAAGTATTGTCAATGGACTATGCATTTGTAAAGGCGGATGATGAGACATTACCTGGAAAGCTATTTCTAATTATCCATAATTAACATTTTTAAGGATTAAAACTACAGGAATTTTAACAGATAGCAAGCATGATTGCACAAGACCTCCATTATCCACTCCTTGCCTGAAAAAAAACGGAAGCAGCTTATTATGCAATCATATTGCATGGGAGATTGGATTGAAATGTTTAAATTGTCCATATATTTAATATGATTAAAGAAACATAAATAATATTGTATAGGAGATATGGCAGAAATATTTAACTTGTTCAAATAATCAACACAGTTAAAAAAACATAATTCAGAAAACAGCAAGCATTTTTCTAGTGCTGATCCACTGGTGACATTGCCAGTCCATGTTAACTATCATTCACCTCTTTGGTCACCTGATCATTGCTTTCATCCCAGTTCCATGATAATTTTGTCAATGGTGGAAGTGAGACCCCTCAACAGGGAGGCCATCATCCAGGCAGAATCAATGAGTTTGGACTCTCATCTTAGTGCCTTGAAGGGAATTCAGCTGAAATGAGGAGTAAATGCTATTCTGAGACTTGTAACTGCAACCACCAGCATAGTGAAAATAAATGAGCAAAATCCAGATTTGTATATACCAAGTCTGAGACTGCTCTTTCCCAGAATATTTCCTGTTCTCTGAAGTAGGTCAGTCTCAAAGTTGGTATATATAAGTTCTGGGAGTGTGGGTGGCTAGCCCCTACAAAAAATCAATTTAAAAGGGATAATAGCAATATTTAACATTCGCTGTTATCCTACATTTTCACACTTTTATCATAATTCCAGGACTTGCTGTTATGAGTCTCAGAATTGCTATAGGAAGCTGAAGTGGGGATCTTTACTATCAGCCTACTAATGTATGAGTGCTTTGGTATGTCTCCAGTTTCATTAAAGCATTGCATGCCTGTTGACAGAGCTGTGCATGTTCCAGTCCTTGTGTGTGGTGGATAGAGTCACCTCCTTTCCAATGAACAGGCAAACTGTTGCTCACATCACATTCCTTCCATCACTGGTTGGGCTTTCCAGGGTCTGAGTCATTAGTCAGTCCGATATAATCATGGTCATACTCAGTAGTTTATTGCTTGATGTGATATATAGGACAGAGAATAAGGGAGCGAACAATGGTGTGTACCTTACAGAGTGTCAAGAGATGACTCACGAACCATTACAAGGATGAATTCATCACACAGATACTTATGGCTGCATAGACTAGACATTAGAAAGGTAAGAACAGCAAACTAATGATTTATTAGGTCCTGCATCTTAAATGGTAGGTAGGAATGTATGTGATCTAGTTAGCTAGCTGGGTCTGTATTGCTACTTAAGACTCTTTAAGTTTCAATGTTTCCATGAGGTCTTTCTTCCATATCGTTAATCATCTGTTCTGCTGACATTTCTTTTTTATATACTTTTCACACAATACATAATGATCTTTAACAACCAGATATGCTCCCTTTGTCAAGGAAATATCCACAGTGCATTTAAATTTGACAGTTCAGTTGAAAGGAACAAACTGCTGTTTTTTTGTGTACCAGTATTTGGTTCACTCATTACTTTGAGGAGTATGTAGCTGAAGGCATATCATTTAATCATTAACTATGCCTGGAAGGATTGAGAGTCATATAGCTAGTCACAGAAAATTGTAAATCGACCTAAAGTCATTAGGATTACTGCTAACATAATGTTTATGTTTCAGCAGTCTGAATGTTGATTGCTGTTTCTTTAGTCTACATATTCAAAGTTTTACATGGCTCTCTCTCTTCTTACCAGGAAGTTTTGCTTATTAAACTTGACTTCTTTTTCATGATTTACTCACAATTTAGATGCTATTTTTATTTGATATGAATTTTGCATTTTCCTGGATTATTAATTCCAGCCTCCAAATTAGTTATTTTTGTTTTACACACAGTAAACCTTTCTTTATTAACCTCAGAGAAGAAAGTAATTATGATCTTCCAACAAACATTTCATTAAGCATCCCAAATTAGCCATTGTGATGCATCTGTGCATCTATTTGTATCACAGATATTATTTAGTCATTCTTGAGTGTCATGCACTGCACTAAATTCATACTGCATAAGTCAAAGGTTAATATACCATCTGTTTTTTATGTAAAATTCCTAAATACTGTATAGGAGTTAAAATGCATGCATTTAAACATTCATTTGCTTAATTTTGATTATAACCACTGCAAGTATGTTTTGTTGTCATTTAAAATGAATTTCAAAATATGCTGTGCGCTGAATTTCAAAGGACTGGATTTTGTAGAGTATGAAGTCTTTTATGCTGAATTGTTACACCAATGCACAATGGCCAATTATATATTCTATTGTGGTATTATTATGTCTTGTGTACCTGTCTCGGAAAAATAGTTTCTTATTTAAACTATGAATTGTGCAGCACATTACCATTTGTTCCTGTAATAACAATGCCTCTGAGAGAAAAAATAATTCAAATGTCTTCTGAGATCACATTAAATAGCCTCTAATATTGTATTCTGAGCTTATTCTTGTATTAGCTTTCATATTCCCAAAGCAGCTTTTCAAACACGAAAGGATTAATGATAAAACTTCAGAACCTTTAGGTATATGATTGTTTTGTTTAGATTTCTAAGGCTAAGTAGACATTTGAGTTTTGTGCTCAGTAATATTATGTTCTAAGCCTGCAGAAAACTCCCAGAGCCCTGTGTTATGGTCTACATCTGTAGTTTGTGGTGGTTTTAAGATGGAAAATTTGCTTGCAGTACAAATAGTCTGTTCCAATGTCTTTGATCTTTTTCAGCAATAGGGATGTTCATTTTTTTCACCTCTATTCACATACTTTACTTGTATTTATTGTTTGATGTCTTAACACAGCAACATAAATGCATAGTTCAGCAAAGACCTACTGCCAGAGGTATGATTTTTTTTCATCCGCTACTGGTAGCTTTACGTAAGAACACCTAAAATTCCCTCATAAGCAGAACATTAATGATGGTGCAGACCAGTTGTAGTCCGATTTCTTGACTGCAGAAAGTTAAACAGTTCATGTGAGATCTTCTACTGTTGGCTGCAGCACAAAATGGATTTGGGCTTTGGACACTTCATGATTTCTCATCTTTCTGTGCCAGATTCTAAGGCAGCATGACAGTTGTCTTTAACTTTTGTTTTGTAACTGAAACAAGAGAATATTTTTTTCACAATCTAACTATTAAAATTGCATGCAACAAAATACAATAGGTTAAAGCTATATTTTCTGCTCTAGGTTAGCTTGTTGCTTTCAGTGTCCATTATACAATCTTAAAAGAGGTGAGCCATCAAATCTGACGTTGCATTTTAGATGCCTTATCACTTTATATGTGATTATCCTGGTTGTCCAGAACCCCCTAGCACACAAAAAACACACCATTTGAGATAAGATGACCACTTATTAATAACTAAACATATGATTAAACAGTCCATATGTCATAAATTCCAACATAAATTACCATAGGCAGAGTTAACCAATCACCTTAATCCAAATATTGATATACAGCAGCATTAACCAATCTGCTCACTTGAACTCAAACTTCTGTTAGAAGCAGCATGATACCACTCACTTCTATCACAAACAACCACCATATCAACCCAAACAGAGGTAAATGAGAAGGGAACAGAAGAGGAAATCAACACAACCACTCTTCTCTGCCCACCAGCCTGGTAACAGGCTGTTCCTGCTACTCCAAAATCTAAAATGACATACACAGATTCTTCAAAAACAATGAATAATGAACATTAAAGGGATCTAAGCCCAACTCACTTAAATGTACCCTGTCCTCATGGAGCTAAATCGGATCTCTATCATCAAAATCCCTGTGGTCAATAATATAAACATCCAGCTGACCCAAAACCCTTAAAAGCCGATGATTAAGAAAATGGTGAGCACTCTCAACAGCTATGAACTTGGCATCAGGCCTCCAAACTAAGAGTGGCACTACCTCTGACCAGACTATAATCACAGAAGAAAACTTACGCCTCAAAGTGGTCAAATCCCCTACAATCTTAGTTAATAACTGCCTCTTTGGAACTGCCCCCAAGTCATTGCCTGCCAAATGCAAAACCAAAATATGCGATATCCCAAACCTAAACTGCATACCTTCAAACTTATCAAGCAGTTAATGCCACATTAGACCTCTAAAACCTAGCCAAAGCACATTCCACCCATATTGTCATAACCCCAAGTCAGTTCTACCTGGTCTCACCACAGCATGCCTTGCATCCCAATACATAAACAAATGGACCAATATGACAACTACCCCTCCTCAAGAGAAAAAAGAGGAACAAAATGAATAAATATCAAGTAAAAACCTCACCTACATTATATAAGACAAAAAAGCCCCTGATGATCACTGCCTCACCCTCTTTATAACCTCCACTGACCTTCCATCTCTTGCCAAATCAGACTACCCTCCTTATCCAAAATGAATGAGTGGAAAACCTGTCAGCGGGGAAACCTGAACATAAAAATGCTTTCTGTATCAAAAGTATACCTTCCCATCTTGGGTGTGAAAACACAACTCCTGAAACCTACCCCAGTGTGAAAGCTATAGTTTCTTACCCCAAGCCAATGGACAAAGAGACTCCTTGACACATGCATGCAACACAACCCATGTACCCTACCCAACTAATCTGTCTTAGATTGCTGTATTCACAGCAGCACTGTGGAAGGGAATATGAAAACATCCCTCCACAAAAATGATCCCAACAGCTCATTCACCTGAAAGGCACCCTGTGCATCCACACCAACAGTGTAACCTAAAAGAGGCAATCTACTAAGTTCCCCAGCAGTAAACACAAACCTGACAATAACAGGCTAAGAACATGCTTTGTTACTGGTAAATGCACATAAATTCTCCTACCACCGACCCTTCTGCATCCAAACTATAAACTATGACTTACTGAGATCTTCCAACCCTACCACCCTAGTAAACATGATAAGAACTACTAAGTGTACTCTAACTGATTTAACAACCCTTCGCTATTCACAAAAGGTAGTCAAAACCCTACAATACACTTTCCATGTTGAAACCACCAACGATCACTGAATAAGCCATCCCACTATGTCTGACCAAGCCGCCACACCTCTGCTGGTAGCAATACTGGCTCGACTTGTGCTTCTGGAGCCAACTGTTGAAACCCGTGAAACTAAATATGAGAGAGGCTGTCAGCTATTGAATTCCTTGCTCCTGGTAAATGTACATCTGAAAAAGAAAAATCAGTCAACAAAGTTTGCAAAACAAGCTTCTTAAAACTAATAATAGCAACTTAAACTTAGCCATTTTGAATTTCAAAATCTGTACCACTGCCAAATTGTTTGAATTGAAAACCACCTTCCTGTCCCACAAACTCTCCTGCAAAACCAATGAAACTGCCCAAATAGGCATCAACCCCACCAATGCCATGTTCCACCTCCAGTCATCTTCCCAATCATCTGGCCATCAGCTGTAAACCACTCCTCATTGAAATATGCACCCATACCTTGTTCCTGTGCAGCATCTGTGAAAAAGTACAATTCATCCTGTATAACCCACTCCTTCTGCCAAAAAGAAATACCATTGAAACAGTCAAGTAAAGCTGCCCACAAACTCAAATTCTTTTGCACTAACTTACTATCCTGCACCCAGTGGTGTCTGCTTTCCCCCCCTTTCAATAGAAATGCTACTGATCTACAAAATGTCTTCCCTGGACTATTTGCATGGCATGCAAAATTTAACAGCCCCAAAAGCTACATAACCTCCTTAACTCATTTCCTCAACTATAACTCTTTTGACCGTGTAATGTTAACTCCTAGTGGGTGTGGCTTGAGCCTTTAAAAAAATGAAGTTATCACCTTACAGTTCAAAGAAATATTCATATCTCTGGTACCATAAGTGTTACTGGAAAACTGTAAATGGCAAAGTATTCAGGATAAATTAATCTTTTCATTGGTGGCATTCATTCAGTTTGTTGCTTTAAACTGGATATTATAAGGCAGTGAATATCACTTTTGGAATTTTGTACAAACAGCTTATGATATCTCAGTAACCATTCTAGCAACACATACATTGCCAGCAGCACTTTCTTTATACAGATGTGAGCTTGCATATGAAGCTATGCAGTTCTGTCTGTGTTATCTGAATGCTGACATATTTAGAGAAATATGAACATTATTACAATACAAATAAACAATAGACAAATAATATTCATTATCTCTTTAGCTGCATTACCCTCACCTTAGAAGTTGCAGACATTTGTGCTGTCACAGAGACCTGATTCAAGGCTGGCTAAGAGGGGGCAAGTTTGAGCACGAGTAACTTACCCAGTGAATGGATGGGTAGTTAAAGTCACCAAAAAGCATGGTGCTTGGAAGTATATTGACAGACTCAAGTACATCCTAATAGGCAGAGTGGGTGTTCTGATTCATGGAGGGGGGGGCCCATAGCTGGTAATGACTTGAATAAGTGTCCTACCAACAGTTAATTGCACCTGGAGTATCTCCAGGGAATCATGCTGTCTGCACATTTGACCAATCTGGAGGTGTATTTATCTTTAATGAAAACTGATACACTGCCTCCTTTAGTTTTCACATCTTCAGTTTGTGGTCTGAATGTGTGGAAGTTGGTGTACCTGGTATGGCTGGGGTGATCTCCACAGCCTTGAGTCAGGTTTCCGTGACTGGCTGCACAAATATCTGTGTCTTCCAAGGTGAGGAGCGGATTTCTATTGCCATGAAAGTGCTTACGTTTCTTTTGGCCTAATAAACACTTGGATTTTAATTTCATCCTGTTGCCTTCCTATTCTCTACTTTGGTTGGGTGTGTTCGTATTTACATTTGGATTTATTTGTGCTTCAGTTTTGGTGGTTGTTTCCTGGATTTATTGACTTTATTTTTGTTTTATCGTATGGAAGGAACAGAGATGAGCATGTTAGGGGCTCAAGGAGAGGTAAACTTGGACTCGCGATTGAGAGGTGCTCTGTTGGAAGCACCAAATCCATTATTACAAGCTGAACTAGTAAGACTTCAACATGATGAAACTGTTAAAATTAATGACAACCTACAGGTACGCACTTTAAAAAGAGACTTGGAAAATGAATTTTTTTAATTTAAATGCTTGCAATGCCAGAGATACCATCTGGAAGCTTGCCTAAAGCTTAATGTGATACCGAGAGGTCTAGGAATATTGACTATGCCTACTTATGGCAATTCTTATCCTGATCTCTTAGCAAAATGGCAACAAATTAATTTAAATGCAAGCAAAGCTTATATGCAGTTGATAATTGATTTTTTCATGCCGACAGAAACTACACTTTCTACAAGTATAATGGAACATCAACATGAACTTTCAGCTGTTTATGGGCATGATTCAACTGAACTGTTTGTAAATGAAGTCATAGATAAAGTCTCAAGATATGAAGTCAAATTACTAGATCAAAAAAAGAAGAAATTATCTAGAGACTTGTTTGATTTTGAACATCAACAGGTCTTTGCTTGGCCAAAACCTTCTTTTATTAGTAATAATAATAACAACAGCAATGGTGCATCTAATGCACGCACCAATTACCGTCGTAAACATTCAGTGCAGAATCAAGAACAGTTAAGGGATGTTTTTCATCCTGGTTCCACCAGACCAAAGGAAAGAACTTTGCACCAAGAGATAAATCTACTCCCCATGCTAGGTTAATTGAATCGGGAGCATCTAACAATCTGAATAATGAAAATGTCCTGCCATTGGATGAGCAAGTAGAAAAGGAAATACATTCACCGGCGAATATAAAGCCTGTATATTCTACACCTTTGGAAGCTCCTATTGGTGAAGCTTCTACTTTACTGACTTGAAGGATCCTCGACTGACTGCTCATTGCGACGTAAGATCTATAATGAAGCTAAAGAGAATAATTCTATGCAGGGTTTTACCATTCTACCACTTCCGATCCATCTAGAACGGAAGGGTTTGGTAGAAAAAGAGACTTACAGGGGGCAGAAGCAAAAAGAAGTGCTAAATCAACTACAACACACATAAACCCTCAAGAAGATGTGGGGCAAGGAGATTTAATATGCAATATCTCCCACTACCAGCTTTCTGTTCATGAGGTATCTTTATTAAATAAAGGTTTAAACTTTATACCTATGTCTTTTATTGATGTCAGTGAAGCGGTGATTGCTATTCGTATGTTTGCTACGAGTTTAACTTTAAAAACTATATACAATGATGCAGCGAGGACTGAGATTAATGAAATGAATATTTTTAAAAAGAAAAGTTTATATGTTCCACCTTTGCCTTACAATATTGAGACTTTCTTGAAAGCATGTGAAAATAATATTTATAATAACAATAGTGTATTTCAATGTAATGATTATGTGCACAACCTCACTAAAGATGAAAAAATAGCACTTCATAAGCTTAGGGATAATCATGAAATTGTTATTAGACCCTCATATAAAGGGGGTCCTATTGTAGTTATGGATGCTCAGTATTATTTTTCTACTATGAAAAGTATGTTACAACAAGATAGCACTTATCAAGAAATTTCAACATATGTCGTATATGATATGCAACATAGAATTTTTTGTACGTTGGAAGAATGTCTGCATATGGGTTTAATAACTAAGGAATTTTTTAAGTATTGTATCGTTGAATTTCCACTTATACCTAGGTTGCAAGGGCTACCAAAAATTTACAAAAATGTCTTACTTCCACTGTTTAGGCCTATAGTTGCTGGATCCAACTGGTTAACTGAACCCATATCCATTTATTTAGATGTAGAGTTGATGAAAGTGCTAGCAAATTCTAATTATGTATTAAGAGATACTGAACAATTCCTAACTAGTCTTTATGATACTACAACTGGGATAGACAATTTTAGTAATATTATATTGGTTACCCTTAATGTAGTTGCCTTATTTACGTCAATCCCTAATAATAAGGGGTTAGATATGGTGAAAACTTTAATGATAGAACAAGAATTGGTGGATAAAAATAAAGCAGATTTATTGTGCATGCTGTTAGAAATAGTCCTTGACAACAATATTTTTCTATTTCAAAATATTTGCTACAAACAAACTACTGCCGTGGCAATGGGTACTAGCTGGGCCAACACCTATGCTAACTTGGTAATGGTAGCCTGGGAGTTAGAACACCTGCTATCAACGCCACAAATATTATATTATAAACGGTTTGTGGATGATTTGTTTATTCTTTGGCAAGGTGATGAGATGTCTCTAATACAATTCTATGAGAGAATTTATGATAGTATTGACTTTTTAAAATTCACCATGAAATACTCGCGAGAAAATATAGATTATCTGGATGTTACTGTCCTTGTTAAGCAAGGGATTTGTAGTACCATGATATACAGAAAACCCTGTTATCAGTCATCTTATTTACACAGGGACAGCATGCACAATCCCAGAATTTTCCACAACATTATGAAAGGACAAGCAATGCGTACTTCGAGACTGTGCTGTAACCAGGATATATATGATAATGAGTTAACAAAATTGAAGACAAATTTTGTTAAAAGAGGCTATGATGAACATGAAATTAATAAAATTTATAAGCAAGTGAACTTGCAAAGAGGAGTTCAAGCGAAACCTTATTTTTCACATAGACCAAGAGATTCTGAAAATACAAATTCTAAAACATTTACTAAGCTACCCATTGTTTTACCTTATGCTATGAATGTGAATAAAATAGAACAGATCATAGCTCAAAATTGGCACATTCTGTTGATAGATGATCTTACTGCAAGTATAGTGGGTAGACAACCGACATATGTCTACAAAAACAAAAAATGTTTAAAACATCATTTATGTTATCCCACGAATTCGACAGAAAGTAGAGATGTGATATGGCTAGGCACTAGAAGATGTGGAAAATGCGCACAATGTCATTATATTGACGAATCGCGATTTTTTAGACACCCTGACACTGGTTACTTATGGGAGTTAAGAAATTCCAGCACTTGTACATCAAAGAATTTAGTGTATATAGCTACCTGCATAGAATGTTATTCATTCTATGTAGGTAAAACTAATTGCTCCCTTCATGAACGAATTAGGGACCATATGTATTGTACATCTAAGGGACTTATTTACAGTGCCCTTGCCAAACATACCTTACATCTAGGAGAGAAACATCAGTTTCGGTTTCAGGTATTGCAGTTACAAGATTTAAGTGCAAGATTGGGTGGCTTAGTTAATAATACAGAAACGTTAGAAAGCAAATGGATTTTAAGGCGAGGTGCACATAGGGGGCGTGGTCTTAATGACACAGTCCCTTTAAAACCTATATTAAAAAAATAGAAGAGTAAAATGAAATGTATTTATTTTAGATATTTTAGATATTTACACTGATATTCATTTTTATTGCTGTTAAGGTATTTTGCTAATGACACATTTCATCCTTACTGCTATATTGTGATAGTTATATTCCTTTTTGTATTGTATGCATTTCACTGAATATCTTGTGCTTAAGGCTCAGTTTTACTAACTGAAATCTACTTTTAAAATGAATTGAATAATTGATTGCTTTGCTTAATTGATCCTTAGCTATAGGCTATGTTTTAATTATTTTAATGCTCTAGTTATTATTTAAGCAAGCAACAATGGACTTTTGAATATACGTCTGATGAAGCAGATTTCTATTGCTGTGAAAGTGCTTACGTTTCTTTTGGCCTAATAAACACTTGGATTTTAATTTCATCCTGTTGCCTTCCTGTTCTCTACTTTGGTTGGGTGTGTTCGTATTTACTTCTAGCGTTTAGCTGTGGTTGTTTTTAGATGGAGTTTTTACATCGGGAATTTTGCCCTTGTGGCACTGCATGAAAAAGGCACTATGAGGGTGGAAAGAGTCTTAACCAGTAGCCGAAATCCCAGGGGTGACAGATGAAGACCATCTCTGGCAAAGCCTCAAGGTCTATTGATCATGTCATCCCAGCCTGACAGATACTGGATCCCATTAGAATGACACAAGAAACTAAGACAATTATTGTAGTCAATCATTTTCTGTTTGTACTGAGGCATCATCCTAGGTAAAGGTAAAATGCTGCTTAAGGCTAAGGACATACCTGCCTGAGACACATAGTCTGACAGCTCAGTCATGTCTCTCTTCATATAGTCCAGAGAGAGATGTCTCAAGTCATTCACACCAACATGGAATGTGATGGAGTCATAACAGTACCTGTTATTGACAGACTTGCCAAAGGTTCCTTGACTTTCTTAACTCCAATGCCCTGGACCAGCTGGTTGACAACCCCTCAAGAAGTGCCAACATCCTGCATCTGGAGGTTACCAATATGGGGGACCACCATAACACCCCCACTGTGAGGTCTTCCCTGGTGATATCTGACCACAAATCAGTGTCATGTGAAGAACTATCACACCTGACTCCTCCCAGCAGCAACTAAACTAAAAAACTTGTCCAAAGCAGATTATAACCTCTTGCTGAATGGTATAAATAGCTTCTCTGTGCCTCACCCCAAAGATGGCACTGGCAGATATGCTGAGTTCTACACCAATGCTTTATGCAAACACCTGTATAACAGCATTGACTCAGCTGTAACTGATAGGACCAAAATAAGCTCCTAAAGGAAGAGCAAACCTGCCTGGTGGACAACTGCCATTAACAGGCTTTACAATAAGAGGAAGAAATTGCTATCTAAGAGTAAGAGGGAGCAAGCCCTAAACTGGAAACATTCCCTCATCAGATTAAACAAGTGAATAAGACTTCTTGTGAAGTCCTCCAAAACAAACTTTGAATCCAAATTAGCTTCCTCAACTAAAGACAACATAAGGTGTTGTTTAGCTACATCTGTAACCTAAAGGAAAGGCTCAGACTTGTGCTGAACTGGTAGTTTATAATACCACATATAGTGAGCCTGTGGACATAGCTAACTTGTTGGCTGACAGGTTCTTTGAAAACTTTACTCCCTTGTCCCCCCCACATGTACCCCATGCCATCTCTGCCACCTGTCCCTTACCTTGTATCTCTAAAGAGCAAGTAGTTAATGCCCTCTCTAAAGCCAGGAACACAGCATCTATGGGACCTGATAACATCCCAGGCTGTGTCCTACATGGGCTCCAACAAGAATTAGCAATACCATTGGGTACTCTTTTCAATTATAGTCTACGCACTGGCTTCATCCTAGCTGAATGGAAAATGGCCATTGTTATTCCCTTGCACAAAGGCGGTGCTTCCATTGGTGCTGGGAACTATAGACCTATTAGCCTGACTAGCCTTATTTGCAAGACCAATGAGTGAATAATCATGGACCTCATCAATGAAGATATAGGTAATCTCCGAACACTTGACCCTACTCAGTTTGAATTTGTCAACGGGAGATCATGCCTGTTAAACTCGGAGGACTTCTATGAGAAAGTCACCAAGGCTCTGGATGAGGGGAAATCTGTGCACATGCAGCCTGCCTAGACCTAGCCAAGGCATTTGACACTATCCCTGACTCAGGCATCATTGACAAACTCACCCAGCTAGGTATCAACCCTTATATCATTAGATGGGTCGCTAACTGGCTCACTGACAGAACCCACATAGTCAAAGTAGGAGAGTCCACCTCCAACAGGAGACCTGTAACCAGTGGTATTCCACAGATATCAGTCCTGGGACCTCTACTGTTTAGAATCTATTTCTCTGAAGTACAAGCAAAAATTAAAGGTCTGTGGCTGACAAAGTTTGCTCATGACTCCAAACGGAGAGCGATCATAGAATCTCCAAATGATGTCAACATCCTACAAGATGGTCTTACACAAACAAATGATTGCTGCCAAAGTCATTGCCTTAAACTCAATGCAGAAAATGTATTAGCATCCCTTTCAGTAAGGGCGATGTTCCTGATAACTACCACATCAATAGCAACACCTTAAGTACACACTCAGTGGTGAGAGACCTGGGCATACAGGTTGACAGCAACCTCACCTTTGACCACCATGTCTCCACGATGGTAAGAAGGACATTCTATATTGCTCATCTAATAAGTAAGGGCATTGCCTCCAGAAAAAAAAGAAGTTCTAACTTCTCTGTACTCTTGCCTCATCAGGCCAATAATGGAGTACAACACCCCTTTTGTTATGTACCTTTCCAAACACCTGCAGCAATTGGAGAGACCACAAAAGTTCCTCACAAAAAAATTCTAGGTCTTCAACATCTGTCCTATGTGGATCATCTGAAATCACTGTCACTTTATTCTGTTTCATACAGACTACTCAGAGGCGATATATCTATCTTGCATACAAGGCAATATCTGACCCTGCCTTACTGGAAATGCTGCATTTCATAAGTCAAATGGTATTTGGGTTACTCGTTCTAAAGACCTTATCCTGATATGTGACATTAATAGAACCTGAATGAGGGGCAGATTTGTCTCTCAGAGGTTACTCCACCTTTGGAACAGACTCCCACTTCATGTCAACCAGAGCACCTTGTTGGCCCTCTTCAAATGCAGTCTGAATGATTGGATGGGTAACCATAAATTCACCCCAGTGGGTTCCACCTGTGTCCCTCTTGGGCAGGAGCAATAGATGCTGATTGTGGAAATAAGGTTAGAACTTGGCTAGACTTGGATGGGCACTAGGACCATTAGCCTAGTAACTTCCTATGATCCTATTAGATAGAGGTCAAATATCAATACAGTTGTGTTTGCCATTATGTATGTTTCAAGATGAAATCTTCTAATACCTTGTAGGTAGCATGGATTTGGAATTGTTAATGCAACTATGAACAAACAATATCTGATTCCTTGAGGCATCAGTAGGAGTTAACTGCAGAAATTCCTGTAGGTGCACTCGGCTGTAATGAGTTAACTTGTACTTTGTTTTTAATGTGAAACCATTCAATCTTAACCTTCAAATGCTTCAGTTTCTCTTCAGGGAAACCAAAGCAAGCCTGGACTGGCATCCACCATTAAGCCTAAAAAAACATAGGGCCTTGGCTGGTCCTTCAAGCTTCTTTTCCACAAGTGGCACACCCAACTCATTGCACATAAAAACTAAAGCCTGTTTCCCTTCCTCAGCTCCATCATAACCCTCATTGACTAACAGGAAATCATTTTGCTAATGAACCGCCCTCTGACAACCTACTTTCTGCTGCCATATCCAGTAAAGAGCAGTCCTAAACTTGTCAAACATGGCATACAATACTGCACAACCCATGGGCATGGCCTTTTCAAAGTAAAACTGCTTGCCAACCACCATGCCCAAAAATGGCCATTCCTACTCCCATACCAGCAACAAATGAAATACTGACTCAATATCAAGCTTCACTAACTAGGGATCCACAAATCCCATAATCACCTTAACTGCATCATCCAAAAATGCATATAGACCTGTGAATCCTCTTTACAAATGCAGTCATTAACAGACTCACCCTTTGAAAGGACAAATGATGAATTGTATGAAACTTCCCAGAAGACTTTTTAGAGACCAACCTCAAAGAGAATACCTTAAAATTGGCAAAAGGAGTGGAATCAAAATGGCCTAATAACCTTCCAGTCCTCAACTCTTTCTCAATCAGGCCATGTAAAATCTCTTCCTTCCCCAAAACAGAATGCAAACATTTACAAACTACCCCATTCCCTACCACCCCAGATTTGATGAAAACCCCATCAAAATCCCCCAAACCAAATCCTGAGCTTCCTTAATGTCCAGAAAATCTGCCAGTAGATGCCACAATACATGCACCTTAATGGGCAAATGGGACTGTTGTCCAACCCCTTTGACCCCAAAAGGAAACACCACCTCTCTGTCCTTGAAAATTACCTCAATCTCTAAGCCCCTGCTGGCTACAAAGAGGGGGCCCATTGTCCCATGCTGAAACCAATTGTGACTGCTACACTTCCTGGCACCAATACTGCAAAGCTGAATGATGACCAGCACAAACTGAGCAAGTGTGTGAGAATCTGCATGCTGGCCAAACACATTTACTTGAACTAAAAGCCCAACCAACAACACCCTTCTCACCCCAACCCAATTTAACCTAGACTGACCACTCATGCCATCCATAATCATAGCCAGCCAAATATCCAGATGTCTCACCTCCTATTTCAAGGACTAATCCACCACCTTGCATTTGTGTAAATGCTGGTCATACCATAACCACACATTTCCAGAAAGCAACCTCTGAGCTTCACAGATTGTTAACAAATAAGCTAACAATGATAAAGCCCGAGAACAGTCCTTTTCCAAACTAACATCCCTATAATAAACAAAATGTAGTACCCAATTATCCCAAGTCCTGACTCCAAACTTGCCCAGCCTCCTCCAACCCAAAGCCACCAATAAATCCTTATTCCCTGCTGTATCAGCCTTGGCTAAACACTGCACCCACCAGCATCTATCAGGTCATATATCCACATACTCACCTTTCCATATCTTTTCTTTTACATTAGTAGGAATATGGGGTGTAAGCAACCAACCAATCCCTCAGTCATCCTCCAAAATCAGAACCGACTTTCTGCTGCACTGCATTGTCTCAGCAGACAACCCCAAACTCCTCAAAAATGAGGGGCCCCTTTTGTCCTCCAATATTTCCGAACCAAGTGGAAAGTCCTGAACCTGTTTCCACTATTCAAGTGCCTCCCTACTTCCAGCACATTCCCCCTCAACCGAATTCTGCAGCACCTCACTTAAACCCCTCAGTACAGAACTCTCCCTTCCAAGTGCCATCAGTATATTATCATTGCCTGCAGATGCTCTGAGATTTGGGTATTCCTCAGCAACACCTTCCTGGACACAGCTAGCTGCTGTTTTCTTTGCATGGTTCCCTCTGCTGGTTGATGTCCTCTCTGTTGCCACTTACCTCTTGCCTCTGAACACACTGGATATTTCAGGTGCAGGTGAATCTTCTGGTGATGCATATTTATTTTTATTTATTTCACATTTGTTGAAAGGATTGGTCCAACTAAGCAAATTCCCATTTTCAGTGAAGACCCAAGGAGAAAACCTCCAATAAAGTGATTATTTACATATTAACACAACAATAAGTCTAAAAGCATAGCATACATCATACAAAAATACAGACATACTATAGCTGACAACATTTACAGAGATGGCAGAGAAATATTTGGTAAAGCATATACAAATATTTGGTAATACATATAGTGCAAAAAGGATTATGCAATTATCAGTCAGGAATTTCAGAGGTTAGGTAAATTTGACAAAGATAGAAGAGTTATACAGCAAGAGAGTGGTCATGTGGGATCCTGGCATGGGGCAGATCCAATTCTGGAAAAATACTTTCAGTACTTTTTTGAAGCTTGTTGCTTGAGTGATGTTTCACAGGTTAGAGGGTGGGTTGTTCCAGATTTTTGTTATAGATGATTTATATAGGAGATTGCCAATGTTCAGTTTAGGTGTAAATGTTTCAAGGAGAAGTTTCTCTGAGCTGCGGTGGGAGCAAAAGGGGGAATAGTATAAGACTAGGTTGGTGAAAGAGGGGCAGATAGCTGTAGTTGGGACAATTTTATGTGATGGGTGAATTCAAGCCATTGTAGCTTGTGCAGGGCTAAACAGTGGTGGGTTGGGTTAGGAAGGTTGGCTGCAAATTTGGCAATTTTATTGTAGGTCTGTTCTAATCTAGAGAGTAGACAGGACTGAAGGTTGGTGAGGACTGGTGATCCAAAGAGGAGGCTTGGAAGGAGGTAGGCTTGGGCCAGGGAATATCTAGAATCTGCAGAGAGGAATTTTGATTTGCGGTATAGCATACCAGGTTTTTGGTTATTTTTTTATTGCTTGGTGAATGTGTAAGTCAAATTTTAGTTGGTCATCAATAGTCATTCCTAATAATTCTGTGTGAGTGTCTACATTGATTATGGTGTTATTTAGTGAAGAGATGGAGAAGGTAGCCTTGAGGTGGTCATTGTTTTTTGGGAGAAAGAGAAGTAGCTTTGTTTTTTTGGGGTTAAAGATAAGCTGATTACTTTTTAGCCAGTTTTCTATAAGATGGATGGATTGTTGAGTGTGTCTGAAGAAGTGAGAGAGAGTGGATGTGATAGGGATCAAGTCGACAGTGTACTGAATGAAGCTAGAGAGGGAGGTGGAGGAGTGGAGGTTATTAATAAAGATGTTGAAGAGAAGGGGTCCAAGAATGGAACCCTGGAGTACACCAGTGTGTATAGGTAAGACAGGAGAGCAAAAGGATTGCCATTTTACTAACTGAAGCCTGTCTGTGAGGTAACTAGAGAACCATGAGAGAGTTGAGCTAGATAGGTTAAGGTTAGCCAATTTAGTCAGAAGTTTGGAATGTGATACCATATCAAATGCCTTTGATAAGTCGAGGAACAGAAATGAGACTAAGTTATTGCTGTTTCTAGCTTCAGCAATGGTGTGGGTGAAGCATAGAAGGGCTGCAGAGGTGCTGTGATGAGGGTGGAAGCCATGTTGGGTAGGAGAGAGGAGGTTGTTTTGGAGGAGGAAGTTAAGTATTTGGCTGTGAATACATTTTTCTAGTATTTTGGATAGTGGAGAGAGTATGGCAATTGGTCTTTAATTTGAGGGATCGTTGGAGTTGCCTCCTTTGTGAAGGGGGATAAATGTGAAAGGATTTCCAGATTTTGGGCACAGTGGCTTTCTTGAATACCTCTTCTGCCTGAGTGACAATAGCTCCCAATTTCTCATTTAAATTGTGGGTTATCACTATCTAAAATGAAAAAACAAAACATGAAATGGGAGAGAGAAAATAAATTGCCTCAGTACCTCTGGAGAAAATGCTTCTCTGCTCATGTACATAACCTTTGTCATAGTATATATCAGTGCCAGGGAACTTAGCAAGGTTGGACGTGTAAACTCTATCCTTTAATCTGTTATGCATCACCTATATTGCCTCTAACACTTACCATTCCAGGGGGTACAATTATAAAGAACTATCCCTTCTTGGAGCTGCTAACCTCCAACTTCTGTGACATGACTAACTTAAAAATGTCACTTGCTATCCAGTAGGCCACCTGTACCAAACTGCAGTAAGTGCCTTAGCTAGTTCCCAATCCAGAAAATGCACATTAGTCACATTGCGGGATTTTCTTTTTTGAAACCCCATCATGGTACCTTTACACATGTCCTGCGAAGATGAACACTGAACCTTACAATTGTAAAGCACATTTGCATGAAGCCCCTGGCAGCGCAAACTGAACCAAATAATCTCAAAGTTTCCCTTTACTGACTAATTTAACCCCTCAGCTTTTAAAACACTGAAAATTGAAGCCACTAAATAATGACATACATTTGAGTCTCAGATTTCATGTCCTTCAGACAAAGCATGTTAACACAACATTGTCCAAGTCATCCATTTTCTAAGTTTATAGGAAAAATAGGTAATATTTATTTATGCCTATGTTTGGGCCTTTGTCCCTCCATTATTTCACACTTTGTCTATATTTCTTGCACTAACATGTTAAGAGGTATGTACCCCCTTGGTGTGTCCACAAAATGCAAGCCGATGATTAAATCACATCACTGAGGTGAATGACAGCAACAACAAAACCAACCATCCAAACTCAGCCTTCACAGCTAGCCAAATCACTGTGACAACCATCCCTTTCACCCCAAAAATTCACTGACACACCTCCAACTGTCCAGTTCACTGCAGACCATGGTTCATCCATTGCCTGTGCCCTTAGCTGCTCTAAATACACACAGCCTGCTCCCACAAAATGCAAGCCAATGATCAACCAAATCATTAAGGAGTGACAGCAACAAAGCCTAAGGCTTCCCACTCCTGAGAAACCCATGCGAGTACACAAACTATCACTATGACCCACTTCCTGCTAACTTACCAAGGCTCATAAAAGCCCTTGCTAACAATTGCCCTATTTCTGGGCCTTAGCCCCTCACTGTGAATTTTTTTTGAACTATTGATAGGTGTGCAGAATCACTTTCCAATCCACCTCACAACGTGGTGACAGAATCGACTGCCCTTATGAACCCCCCTAACAAAGTCAGATTCAGTACTAAGACCAATTAAATAAATTAGTCTTTCAATAAAGCTAATGTAATGGGCTGTAACTGTGAAGTCTAACAACAACAATTAAAAATGAATAAAGTTAACCCGGTCACCAAAACAATAAACAACCTTGAAATAAGACAGTATGATGACCCAGAAGGTAAAACAATAAAGCATAGACCGAAGCTGCCACAGGAAACACAAGTTTAATCCACAAGCCACAAACAGTTCACAAAATGCCTCCAAATACACAGTACGTTTTTGTTTCTCCTACTTCATCAGATGTACAGATGACAACAACAATTAAAAGTAATACCCACTGAAGCCTACTAATGCACCTGCCCACCTACCTGCCAAATGTGCAGAACATTCAAAAAATACAAAACCATCCCCCACCGACATAGCCAAGTGCCCCCATAAATCTAGTTAGTGACCACAGAATGAAGCACACCATCCAAAAGACCAGCATCCTGGAAAATAAAACTGCTGACATAGATAGCTCTACAGCTCACTCAATCCAAATAATTCAAAGCCTACCCGTGCCACATTACCTACTACTGGTCATCTCAGACGTAAACTGAATCTGAATCCCCAACTGACAAATACTGTATAAACTATCTAACTCTTCTCTACTTATTACTTCAGTTCTTCCCTACATCATTCCTTCCTCACAGTCATTTAACCCTTGTCTTCCCATCACCCAACCTATGTCCCTCCACAGTGTTTGATTTCTCACAAACCACTCATTTCTCCATGCTTCTACCCTACTGTGGTGTCTCTGGACAAATTAGTCTGTGCCCAAACTACATATACCTTATGCAAAAAGATAGATGGTATCTTGTTAATCTCTGTATTGTTTTAATGTTTTTTTTCTTTTCTTGTTATTGAGTGTACAGTAACTCCTGCCTTCATGCTTTTTATATTTTTCATGTTTGGGTATATTTGCCCATTACAGTTATAAAATATATTTAGATCATGTATGTGGTACTGATGTCTGCTGAAGATGATTTATCATTCTTGTTTTGTACCACATTAAGACTTCCCTTTTGTTTATATTTATTTATATACTTCCAGCTACTTGGTATTTACTTACATAAGATAGGGCAGAATTTATAAAGCCTAAATGGTCTGCTAAAACCGTGTGTGCGTTGCAGCGATAGAGCACCATTTTGTATTCAGTAACCAGCTGTGCACACCATGAGGAGCCACACAAACAAGGTAAACATAGTGGCATGCTAATTACGGCATAAGCAGCTGAACTGTATGCTAATCAATCAATCCAAGATGGAGGAGCTATTCGACAAGCTATAAAGCAACAGTGTAGACTGTGTTGATTTTCCCTGCAAATTCTAAAGCCTACCGGAATACAGCTATGGAAGTTATGCTACACAGAAAGAATGTTAGGGACTGTTGTTGCTGTTATTCATGTGTATGTGCATCAGGCCCAAGTCTATGATGATGCTGCTGCTGTAAAAAGACCACAGCCAAATAGGAAAAGGGTGTTTAGACACCATATAACTTTTCACAATCTGCATTTGGTGGAAACTGTGGAGTGCTACAAGAATTCTGCAGCATCTATTGCCCTCAACTGAGAGCAAGAGGAAATTGAGGGGCACCAATCGTAGTGGAGACTAAGGTATGTGCAGCACTTAGAATTTTAGCTGCAGGAACATTCTAGAGACCAACAGGGGACATGTTGTGGGTGTCACAGGCATTAGCATTCAGTATCCTCCATCATTTCCTGAATGCTATGCTACAATATGGCAGTGTGTGCATATATTTTCCTTGTACACCAGAGAACAGAGCCAGAACTATCCAGGAGTTCTACCCTGTAGCATGCTACCCTGAAATCCTGGGTACCATAGACTGCATACATGTAGAAATCAAAGCATCACCTGGGGAACAGGGAAGTGTGTACATAAATAGAAAGGCCTACCATTCCATTAACTGCCAGGTCATGTGTAATGTAAGGGAATTATCCTGAATGTGTGTACTGGCAGACCAGACAGTTACCATGACTCACATATCTGACACAACTGTCAACTGTATGAGATGTTACTAGAGGGAATATCTGATGGGGTCATTTACTGGAGGATGCATGTTATGCACTGGAACCATGGTTGATGATGCCCATCAGAAATGCATACACACCAACTGAAGAACTCTATAATGAGAGACATGCTCAAACAAGAAATATCATAGAATATGTGTTTTAGGTGCTGAAGTCGTGGTTCTGGTGCTTAGATACATCTGGGTGAGCCCTGCATCCCAGTACATGTGCTGAAATATTCACCA
Source organism: Protopterus annectens (assembly GCF_019279795.1). NCBI lineage: Eukaryota > Metazoa > Chordata > Ceratodontiformes > Protopteridae > Protopterus > Protopterus annectens. Next base: position 1,658,907,189 of record NC_056725.1, on the reverse strand, counting down.
TCTGTGCCATGCTTCACAACACTATCCTGTGAAAACAGCTTTAACAGGAACAGCAAGGGGAAGGGCCACACATTTTTCTACCACTGGCAAGGTCAACACAACCACATACAAGTGAGGAGTCAAAAGGGGAACCAGCAGCTGCTGTAGGTGTAGGCAGATGTAGGCATGCACAATATGCCCTCACACTAGACAAGAGGCAATGGATAGCATACTTGCTTACCACCTAAGGGGCTAAAACCTTTATCCTAAGCACACACATGCAGTAACATTGATTCCAGGCAATGCACATGATCTTTACTTACCTATTTAATGACTGTGTACTGCTAGCATCAGGCAGAGTCAGTCCTGAACTAAAACTCTTGCAAATGCCAGATTTCAAAGGTAAGTGTTGAACCTGAAATGGAAAAATAAATGCCTAAGAATACAAAGGAAAGGCTTACCCTTGCATACTGTTACTTGGTAATGTAAGTAAGTATAAGGTGGGTGATTTTTACAGCAATTATATCAAGATGTACCAGCAGTGACTTATATGAATACATGTGTCCTTTATAAACTAATAGGCCTTGTGTATCAAAGATTCACACATTCCTAAATCTAAAATATACAGATTTTCACAGAATATCCAGCTTGGCCACATGCTTTTGCACTGGAAAATCATTAAAGAGTGAAGTTGGAAAACAATGACACATCTCACTTTCATTATTCCTATCCCTCACAAAAAACATAAAAATAGTTATGCAAAACCTGTTATTCTATCAAATGTCTAAGTTTGTAAGACCAACATTTTTAAAAACTGTCTCCATTGTTGGGCCTTTTCCCCACTTTTATTAATGGCTTGGTCCAGGTTTGTTAGTCTAAGAGGTTGGGAGGGATGTGCACATTTCAAACACCTGTAAGAAAGCAGTACGATTTGCAAAACGGCATCACAAACACAGGTACACTAAGCACTAAGTCAGCTAAGCATCAGACAAAACACAACTCATTCACTTCAATGGAGCTCAGAAAGTTTGTACTGTAACTTCCAATTGGTGGAGCCTAAGCCTTCTCACAGAATTAAATTACGTCCTCACTTTTCAAACAAATGTTCATATCTCTGGAACCATGAGGATTATTAAAGAAGTATAAATGGCAAACTCTTCAGCACAAACTATTTTTATAGCGGTAGTATTCTTTAGATTATAGGTCTTAAACTGAATTTTATAAATCACAGTAAACATAGTATCTATTACATTTATAACATTTTGTAAACATCTTAATGTCTCAGCAACCTCTCAAGATACACACATACTTTCAGCAGCATTTTATTCATCTAGCTGAGAGCTTTCGTATGAGGCTAAGGAGTTCTGTTTGTGTTAGTTGGTTATTGAGATATTTAGAAAAATGTGAAAATTATATCTATATTAATTAACATCATAAAAACAGTTAATATCTATTTACCTGCACTAGACAGGTCAAATATTAATGCAGTTGAGTTTGCTATTTTGTAAGCTTTAGGATAAAATCTTTTAAAACCTTGTACATAGCATGGTTTTGGAATTATTGAGCCAAATATGAACAAGCAATATTTGACCCCTAGAAGTGTCAGTAGGAGTTAATTGCAGATGCATCTGGAGGTGTCACTTGGATATAAGTTAAGTATCCTTGAATCCAAAAGATAGAAAACAAGGTTATGGTACAGTTATCATTTGCACAGGGTATTTTGTATGTGTGTGTCTATGTGCGCACGCGTTGTGGGGGCAGGAGGCCTAAGCTGACACAAAAGGTGGTAAGTACGTGTAAATAAGAAAGAGAAACAAGCAGACATTTGGATAAAGTATCACATGGCCATTGAGACATTATGAGTTGTAAGCCTCACAACTGACCCATGTAACTGTCATGTGTGTGTGCTTGTATGGGCACACCAGGTGAAACTAGTTTGTGAGTGTCTGCAAGAACACAGTCTAGCTCTGTGGTACCTCTTCATTCTGGTATGTTGGACAGGTGTGAGCCATGCACAGTAATGGTGACAGTGCATTGTCATCATACCCAACCTAGAGAAATGGCTTTGCCAGGAATTGCACTGGCATGTCCACGCAGACAGTCAGATGTGCTGTTGCTACCTGAACAATGATGTCTGCTGGATGAGCTCTCCTCGTGAGAATGCCCAGGACCATGACTCCACAGCCTGCCATGTCTGGATGTGAACACTTTGAAGATTGACGGAGCAGTGGAAGTAGTGCCACTACCAAAGCTTGATCTGGCAGAGACACATTGTCTAACAACAGATGATGTGGCTGACCTATGTCCATGTGGATGCCATTCCCCTCAAACCAGATGATCCATCACAGACACTGCCCTCTCTAAAGTGTCATTCATATGATCCATTGAATCAGCAGCATGGTGGAGGTAGTCATGCATGTCAGCCTATGCCACATCTACAATCCTAAGCATTTCCTTGGAGGCCCTATTTGAATAATATTGCACCTTCATGATAGCCCCAAACTTACATTGAGTGGTACGGAAAGACATACCAGTATCTGATGGAGGATGAACAGCAGGCCTCTTTTGAACACCCCTAACAACTCTCCTGCATGGCACCATGCCTGTTTAGCCACCATCATCATCAGGGTCTGCCAATACTCTGACAACAGGTGGTAAGAGTCCTACACTTCCACTGTCAGGATCACCTGTGATAATAAACAGCAAACACAGGAAATAAATTAATAGCTACACTGCAACAATTTAATATATGCTAACAAGCTAACCCTGGAACCACTATCACAAACAGTGCAGCAATACACACAAAGTCCTGACACCCACCTCACACACATGGATAAATGCATATTTCTGTCAAATGCTCATCAGTACTAAAATACAAATGTTTGTCTTATGATCTGTAGATGACTCCACCCTTGCTAGGGAGGATGGTCCTGGAAGAAGTTAAGCAAAATGTAAGGACACAATCATCACAATAACAGTAACACAGAAAAACGTTTGACCTTTAAATGTCCATTAACAATACATTTAACAAAAACTGAGATGACATGTCCACCCCAAGCCCATGTATAATGAACCAGAATGTGTTGTTAACTGTATCAGTCTATAAGTAGGTCTCACCCCCCCAAAAAAAATAATAAACCAACTTAACTATTGTGACAATATTTTGCTATATAAGAAATCTTTAAAAATTGACATATGTAAGCCAACCTGGAAGCTCCTCCTGGGACATTCTTGTCCTCCATGAAATGCAGCACCAACATCAATCACATGGTATTTTGCTCTTTACACTGAGTTCTCGGGATCCCTGACAGAGGACAGGAACTCTTCATTTGGTGTCAGTGGTTGCTCTGCAGCAGCTCTCCCCAGTAGCAAACTGTCCACTGGGCACTACTGCTGCTCTCCTCTGGGCCAATAAAATCATGAAAGGGGTATGATGCACCTGATTATAAGTCCTGTTGTGCCCCCTAAAAGCATTGATGTTCACTATCTGGTTCCAAATTTGCATTCTTCCAGACATAGCCACATGTCCTGTCTCAAGCAGAAAGCACCATATTGATGAAAGGCTTGGGCAATGACATCATTCTCAGAGTCACTGAAGAGGGGTTTGCAGGGCAGGGATTGGGATGACTGGGTGCCATAGTCCTATGTGACATAAAATAGAAAAGGATATTACCCATAAACATCACACAAATAAAAGTCCTGCTTAGATAGAAGACATAGCATTAGTTTTTCAATATTACCCACTTTATGAACAAAAAACTTTATTCAAATATAAAAAGGGTTATGTGCTTGTAACATATAGACCTCTCAACCAATCGGGGACAAATTTCAACAGAACCAGGGACAAGTCACAAAAAAATCAGGGACACTTTTAAAATATTAGTGCTGTTAATTTGAAACATTGACAGAATCAGAGCATATGAATTAATACACATTTTCTGAAGTAAAAGAAGTCTATAACTCTTAATTATTGTCATTATTCATTAAGTGTAATTCACCACCTTTCCTCCAAAAGTCACTAGTTTTAGGAGGGATTAAGAGGGACAGAGCTAAAATTTGAGTCAAAATCAGGGACATCCCTAAAAATCAGGGACAGTTGAGAGGTACAAACCAATGATTGATGTAAAACAAGGGCTAACAATAGCAAAGTAAACCTCAGTAGAAACATTTTTGACTGTGGTAACACAGAAATGGAACTTGGCTCCCACATCCCCAAAACAACAGGCAAATGGCATTTTGTACCAAACAAGGAATAACGCATCAGTCAATTGTTATAAGTGCTTTCCAACAAACTGTCCCAAAAATGTGCACACATTTACCACAGAACAGTCATTTTTATGCAGTTGCCAGTCACCTCTACTTGTTTCCAACACTCCCTTAGAGGTGTCTATGGGCCATTGTTGAAGGATAACACCCCATGTCATTGACATTATAGGAAATTTACATTTCATTGAAATAACATGGAAGAGTGTAAAGCAAAACATTTGTAAGAGTAACACTTGTGAAGTAAGTTAATAAGGCTGTGTATCTGAGAAAGTAAAATGCCTTGACAAAAATGTCTATGCATCAGTAAATGTCTAAAAAGTATATTTTCCCCCCATTTACATGTCAGCAAATTTGGTATACAACTGAAAAATTCAGTTGTATCTTATCAAGATCAGTAGTCTTCTTTGCAGATAAATCCAAAGTGCTCTTCTTCAGAGCTGTTCACATACACAATTCTCCTCACCTTCAGGTTCCCTAGATACACTGTTACCTTTTTATAGTGAAGATTCAGGCCTGTGAGCATGGTAAAGATGCAAATGAGGTGTGAACTCATTACAGCTACTGAATCCCAAATTCTTGGCTCCATGTTGCAGGTATAAACATAGTGCAGGCACTCCTTCAGTGTTTGATGCTAATGAATTGCAGCTGTGAATGATTACTGGTAGGGAGAAGAAAAACACAACAGCAATTCAGACTCACTTACATCCAGTAGGTGTGTCAGCCAGGTTACACTTACAAAGTGTAGAATTAATTGTATCAGTTGTTTAAATGTAAGTAAGCAGCCAACATTTCTCACTTTCTGTTCAGTAATATCCAAACTTTCCTGCCTTTGTTGAAAACTGTATATTATTGCCATTTAATATTCTCATACATTTTAAGGACACTGATACAAAATGCCTTACAGACTGCCTGTATCAGATTACTGTGATACAAAATGTCTTACAGACTGCATGTGTCAAATTACTGCTCAGATAAGAGAAGAATGAATACCATATAAAGATAAGACAGAGATGCATTGCTGCAAACAATTGTCATAAATGGTTGCGTGATCACTCATTGCACTACATCTGAAATTAGCACATGTACAGACAACTCAAAAGTGTACAAGTGTCATATGTGTTGTTATTAATGTGAATGATTTAGGACTTGCTTGTATGTGCAATGATGTTCATTCTTGCACCAAAGCTGTTTCTGTGGCAAAGAGGGATAAGGCATCCCTACTGGTTTTTTGTAGTGTCATTGGTGTGACAGTTCAAAAATCAAACTTGTGTTAAAATCTTTCATGTGTACTAACATTTATTTTGTAATGTTGTTTATTTTCTAAAATAAATAAATAAACAAATATTTATTTATTTAGCATTTGTTTACCAGAAAAGTCTGACTTGGAATGAAGCCAATTTTCAGTAGAGGCCTGGGGAGAAATCTTCCAGATGCATGTCTTTGTCAACTCACAGAAATGCAGGAAGGACATGCAGACTCTGCACAAAAGGCACCCAAGCCATGAATCGAATTGGAGAGCCTCTTGCTGTGAGGCAACAACACTACCGCTGCACTACTGCACCACCCAATATACAATGCACTATATGACTTAGCACAAACAAGGGAAATGGATAAATAGAATAAATGTCATGTAATGTACTGGTATGATAATTAATACATAAACTATACCAGCAAATCATGTGCGTATAGCACTTCTGCTAAACATAGTGATTCACACAGTATATGCTACCTGTACATCACAATTCAAGTCTCACATTTGTCTTTTAAGGATGAAAATTAATAAACACTGCTCAGAAAGATAACACAAGGTGATCTTTGCTTGTCACATTTACATGTTGTTAACGTTACACAAACCTAGACTAATGACCCACACACAAAATAGAAAGAATACCTGCAGACAGGATGCAGACATTTTTTATTTCAAAAAGGATAAATTGTTGCATGTTTTGCTTTCCATTGTGCAAACCCAGGAAGTGGCATTGTATGGCAATTAGCAACCTTCCCCATCACCTGCAAGTCTAGAACACCTGCATACAGGAAGCAGACAACAGACAATTTCAAAAGGCACACATCACATCCTCTATAGTTTGCCACTGTGCAAACATACTAAGCTGCATTGTGTGGTGGTTAACACACACACTTAATAATGAATATGAAAATATACAGCTTTGTGTTAACTGTTCCTTTGGCAGCAGGTGTATGTGTAGGGCTGCAATACAGGTGAGACTGGGTTCCAATCAAGCACACTCCCAATTTTACTAATGCTTGTCCACTCAATTAAAAAAAACAAATATAAAAAATTCAAACATAATTATGAATAACAATAAGTATGTATAGAAATGGTGGTCATATGAATTATATCTGTGACAGAGGGTATACTGAACATTATCTTTCTGTAATTAAAATTGTCTTCTCTAGCCCTGGATGGGTTTCAGACCTCAAAGATATTCAAACACACATGAATGTATAAATCAGGACCTTGTCAGGTCACAAACATGCCTGGTTAACCCCTCAGTCTGTCATGTGTAGATATATATAATTAATGAGCATGTTTAAGAAGCACTTCTGTGGCAAGGATGAGAACTCACCTATTTGAAAGAATATGTTTTGTTTCTAATGCATAGGTTTGAATCCCACATTGTACAAATTAATTTTGTCTGTGTGTAAAGCCACAACAAAAATGTGTCAGGTTATATAATTGATACACCCAATACACGTCTGCAAAGTTAAAACAAATAATAGCATAGCAGCATTCAAACAAAAAACTAATGCCAATTGTCACAATACCCTTCTTAGTTCATGAACTGCTTTCCTCTTTGCTTTGCACTGCTGCTATTTGCTTAGCATTGTGCAAATGCAGTTGGCATGTTTTGGGTTTCTGCACTAGCAGTAAACAAGATAACACAAATTGGTGGGAAAACACTATTAACTGTTACTGTTTGGTCTGATCGGACATGTCTGGAGCTGGAAGGATAGGTGCCCAATTTAGGGCTCAGAGGTGGGGTATCAAGTCCAGAATCTTTATTAGTGTCCTTGTAAATATCACAGCCAAAGGCTGCAGCAGGGGGACTATACTGGTTCCCAGTACATGTCTGAGGCATGGAATAGTCTGCCCGAAGCTGTTTCCAGTGTGACTGGCATTCCACGCTCTGGAGAACAGTGTAGGCATCACTATAATGACCCCACAGCATGCAAGCTGGCTGATATCCCATGGAGAATTTATATTAGATAGAAAGGTGCATATAGTCAAGACTGGTATGCATAATTCTCTTCACTTTTTCTTTCCCTTTCCTTCCACATCTAATCAGGACATCCTGGTGTACAGGGAAGCCCATGCTGAACATCTAGAGAGACTGTGGGAAGCAAGGGTTATGTATGCAGCACAACACAACTATTATTTTAGCTAAAGTATTGCACTTCTATACAGTAATAGCAAATAAAGAATGCTTATCCTAACTGTAAAAGCAAGCATGCATGCTTCAGTCTATAGCACAAGCCAATTTTATGAGTCAAGTGTAATACTGTAGTTTGGCATTGTGGGTTTAAATACCACAAGAAACAAATATGTAGTAAAATCCTTTAAAATTATTACATAATTTAATTTCCATAATAGTAGCATAAATGCCCTGCTGTGCTGTTAACTTAATCTGTATAACTTGACCAAGCATACGTCCAGTGTATGCACATTGCAAGGATTACTTTAAGCAATCATTACTTAGAATTTGTAGTTGTATATGATTGTACTAATTATTTCATTTTTTCTCTTATCCCAACCCTTATCTCTTTTTTTTTATTTTTCTATGTGTTGTCAAAATGTTTCCATGTTTTCCTTATCTGACAAATCACAAAATATTTTACAGCAGAGGGAGGTAGGTCAATCCCCATGGCTCACCCAGCCCCTGTTCCACTGCTCCACCAGCTCCTGCACCGACCTCCAGCATATTTGGGACCCAACCTGACAGTACTGCCTCTGCTGCCCCTATACTACCCAAGTCCTCTACATCAGGTAGCACTATCCGGTAGCTGGTGCTGTGGTATGCTCCTTGAGCTCTGGTGGAGGTGGGGAGTTTAGCATTTGCCAGGAGTTGCCAGGCTTGGTGCGTAGGGTCATGCACAGCACTTTTGATGCACACCTATGCTAGATGGAGAGAATGCTCTTTTATGGATTGTATTAGAAGACATCAAGCACTCTAACAACCAGTGGAGTGAGGGGACAGTGATGACAGACCTGCAGGTGAGGACTAGATTTTCACTGTCCCCCAACCTGTGTCCCACACTGTCTCTGTATCTTGTCTTGTTTGTCATGTTTGTTTGAGTCTGCTTCCTCACCTACCCTACTTATCTGACCCAGAAATACCTACATCCCTTATCCAACATTCCACTCTTACTGAAGTAAAAAAAAAATGGGCACCTGTCCCACAAAAAAAAAAAAAAATATATATATATATATATATATATATATATATATATATATATATATATATATATATATATAATTTGGTCCAGTTGGCTATGTAACATGATTGTGTTTTTGTCACCCCTCTTTGTTGGAAATGACAGTCCAAATTCAGTTAATATTCTGTACATATTTTCATTTTACACTGTTGAATAAGTGAATAACTATGGTTCTTTCCTACCACCCTCCTGCACATTCCTATATTGATTTGCCTTTGTTCTTCCCCCTGCTTGCCCCCATTTTACCACTTTCCTATCTACCATATTTTAACACCTTTAATCTGGTAAAAAAATTGAATCACACATCACTCACGAGTGAAAAAACCCAGTGAAGCCCTTAAATTTTTGTCTTCTCTGTTTGCACAGAATTTGGCATCATGCACCAATGCCTTGTGCTTCAATGGTGTTATTACCTCAGCACATTGCTGCTTAAACACACTGTGCTAAGGTAACATACAGTGAATGTAAATGTCCTTGCATTATAAATACATATTTACAACTACTATATATACCTGAATTTGAACTCTGTATTATCTTGGCTCAAAAAGAAATCTCTCAGTGCATTTACACCTGCAGCTACAGAGTCAGCTAGGTGGCAGGTGTGTTTCTTGCACTCAGTACTATCCACACTGCTGACTGCCATGCCTCTCCACTTAACATGATCACACAGAGGAAAGCAAACCAATAGAACTCTCATAATTGTATCAATGAGACAGAAGCTAGCATTTTCTGGTCACTTAACTATGAGCAAATGGGGTAGGCAGTATAAATGCGTATCTCACATGAGCAAACACTTTGCCATCAATCGTACAAACCAGCTGCTTAGCGGTGCAATATGGAAAGTGCTCTGTAGCATGTATTACACATGTTTACTGTTCATTTAGTCTTCATACATGAAAATATATATAAAAACACAAAGGGAAGGCATGTTTTAAGGAAAGAACACATATTTACACTTTAGCCATTTGTTACCCGCACCCATGCACTTGAAACTTAGTCTCTCAGTAGTTATTCCCAAATACATCAATTACACTACAGAAATAAATTAAAAATGCTTTCTTATACACCATGTACATCTTTATACTGACAATACACATTCAGATTATCTAGTATTCATAGTAATGTGGACAGCTGTTTGCAAAGCTGTCTTTCTAATGTATTCCTGCACATTGTAAAGATGACAGTAAATACTACACTTTGCACACTCATCAATCTGGTAATAATCTGGTAATATGCTGATCTTTAATATCTTGACAGCTGCACATGGCTAGCTATCTATTTCAGACAGGCCTCCCAACATCTTCTGTCAAACATCCAATGGTGATGATATCCACAATAAATTGTCCTGCACTATTGCAAATGTCAGATTTATGTTGTGGTGCTTCTGTTAAGTACTGTCTCTCTAAGAGATGCATTTAGTTTGGTAGGGGTTATAATCTCACTGCAGTCAATTTGTGTGTATGTTTGTGTAGTCAGAAGATCATAACAGTGCATCATCAATACATCCCATGGAGTACCAATATTTTGACAGTTGTACATGGCTACACATCCATTTCATTCAGCCATTCCAGCATCTTCTCTCAAACATCCAGTGCTGATGCCATCCACTATAAATTGGCCTGCAGCATTACAAAAGTGAGACTTGTGCCGTGATGGTTGTGTTAATTGCTGAATTTTCTAGTTGGTGTACTTAGTTACATAAGGGTTCTAATCTCACTCCAGTCTACTAGTGTGTGTTTGTGTGCGTGTGTCTGTTTAGTCTGAAAAGCATAACTGTGTATCCTATAGTCCAGTATAATCCCATAAAGTACAAATATTTTGACAGTTGTATATGGCTACACATTCATTTAATTCAGGCCTCCCAACATCTTCCCTCAAACAGCCAATGCTGATGTCATCCACTATAAATTGTCCTGCAGCATTGAAAAATCCGATTTGTTCTGCGGCACTTATGTTAAGTACTGAGTTCTCTAGTTGATGTACTTAGGTAGGGATTCTGTTCTCACTACAGTCAACTTTTGTGTGTATTTGTTTAGTTGGTTGACAATCAAGAGACCATTTTATACTAGCATGTAGGACGCTGCTATTATCATCTTCTTCTCACCAGACACTGCTGATGTCATCAACTATAAAGTGTTGTTGGACACTGTAAAAGCAAGATTTTTGCAGTGGTGTTTGCATTAAGTACTGTGCTTTCAAAATAGTTAGACATGGGGTTCTACTCTTACTACAATCAACTGTGTGTGTAGTCAGCATTCACTATGGTGACAATTTTAGGATGATATGTGGGTCCACAGTTATGTCATACCTTACTCCGATCATCTCATTGTAGCATACAATGCTGATGTCACCCTGTATAACATGCTCTCTGAAAATATTTGACCTAAACTTGAGCTGTGGCAGTAACATTAACTATTGTGTTTGAAAATTAATTTACACACACATATAGGGGGTTCTAATCTGACAGCAGGTGACTTGCATGTCTGTACATATACCTATCACTCTGAGACAATTTTACACAGGGATGTGAATCCACATCCATGTCCTACACTCCTCCCAGCATGTTCTCCTCAGCATACGATGATGTTATTATACTCCATAAAGTGCAATGTGCCATTGTTACTGTCAGACATATGTGGTGTTGCTACTGTGACATTGCATGGCATTCATATTCTATACCTACACAGGTGTAATTTTCAAATCTGGCCCAGTCTACTGTTGTATGTGTGTGTGTGGTTGGTGGTACATTGTGGCCATTGTACGATCTTTTGAATCATTCTTCATTGTAGTACTTGTGGAAAACCTTTCATGTAGCCCCATGCATCCACCAAGCTACGTTTTCACTGGCCACATGATATCCTTCCTGCAGAGGAGTGGAGGATTTCTTCATGTTAAATATGCATATACACATCATAAAGCAGAGTCATTCCTTGAGCGTCTGTAAGCCATCTCAAGACAACTGCATGTGTACTTGCTAATTCTGTGATGGTGTGGTGCATGGCAGGATGTAATGCAATCAAACAAGTATACACATATACACAATAGGCTTACTATGTTCTATAATATAGATATAAGGGATTTTTTACAGGGTAAAATAATGGCTAGAATTTCATGTGATGTTAGCCATTAGCCTAATAATGTCTTATGACCCTATGTCCCTATGAATGGTTGACATGTTGATGTTGCTGTTATTGACATGTACTATAATGAAGTGTGGATGTACAGTATGGTTACAAAAGGATCTTAATATCTGCAATGTGAGCTAATGTATTTATGGCATTAGAGCATATGCTCCTTCTATAGCAGCTATAGTAATATGCTTCCCGAGAACTGTTGACATGGTATAAATACACTGTTAAGTATAATGTTGTCATATTAGGAGATGTGTTTTTGTAGTGCAGCAGACCAACCTTCTACACAGTCCACATTTCACCATCACAGTGACACTTGCAGTATGACATTGGTGTGCATGTATCTACATACCATCATTAAATATTCTGTGACTAACATCAATATCAATTTATATTGATTACATGGTCACATAAGACTTATCTTATGCATATGGTTGTTATGCTGTGATATACTCAAGCAGTGTATCACATGGTTTGATGCAAGTGCAGCATTGTGGAATTCATTGTATGTGCAGCTGTGTTGCTACATTTAAGGATTATTGAAGTGATCAGCAGCACCACTGTGTGACTATTAGCATTTGTATCAGGAGATGTTCTGCATGAAATACAAACAACTGATCTCTAATGTGTCCTGATATGACCTCAGGCTGCTCAAACACTGCTTACCCATGAAACATGTACAAGCATATGTTGTGCAAGTGATGTAAGTACGTGACATTGGTACAGTTGTACAACTGTGTGCATAGCAACAGTGTGTGGAGTGTGATGAATGACCAAGGCTGTATGGAGGTGTTGTCATAAATCACTTATTCCAATACATATGAAATCTTAAGTGGAATACACATCTAAGCACAAATCTGTGTGTGGATGTCAGCAGACATACTCAGCCAGGGAACATAGACAATCTGCTAGCTGACAGTTTGTCTCACATGTCACCGCCCTGTTGCCACTGGTCATCAGCCAAAGTATACATGCAAACATTACTCAGTTTTTATTCTCATCAGGGCAGCACATCTGTTATCTCTCTATGGCTAATAAAACAGAAGCAATGGGCCCTAACAACATCACAGACTGCCTATAGCGTGACTTAAAACCTGACCTACCAGACACAGTTGGATCCATACTTGACACAAATCATCAGTCAGGTATTACAGAGAAACTGTCACAAGTGGCCATAAACATCTATGCCACCAACTGGGTAGACAACTGGAACACATATGTGACAAAGAAATATGTTGCAGTGTGTAAAGTCACCTCTTTCTAGAGTTCGGTGACCAGGTCCATACCCCAGGGCATAGTCCCTTTCTAGTCTATTATTTAAGTGTCGGACATCAAAACTGACTTCCACATCCTTTCTCCAACCAGCTTTGTGGAGGAGTGCAAATTGTGGACAATCATTGAATCCAAGTGTGGTATTGGCATAATGCATACAGTATCAACACACACAAAGGATTGATGCCATAGCCATGGGGACAAGGTAGATGAAGGAAACTCATGGTGGGATTAGTTCCATTACGAATGCAAATATACAAGATAATTATAATAATGACAACATACTCCAGTGAGTAGACCAAGTGGTATGCAAACCTGTCAACTAGCCAGGATTGCTCTTTATTTCTAATACAGGTATAACAGTATCTGTCTGACCATCTCTGGCAGATGCTGCATTTTGAGGGAGGTGTGCTTGATTCCTCTCAGAGATTGCTGACAAATGCGGTATTATTGTGATATTGTCCCTCATTGTGTGTGCTTCTGTCTACTGTTGTCCATGGGCCTGTTGCTATGTGTTCTGCTTGGGTGAGACCTATGCTGACAGCACATTCATATACAGGCAACTCATTTTTCACAGCTTCACAATATAAACATAATCCCTATTGTATATAGCATCCCTGATATATGTCCTGTCCATTGTTCATGTCAGGATGCTTATATTACAAAGCACCCACTCCACTGATATATCATCTTGTGTGGCAGTCATATAATATACAATAACTGTGCAGCCCATACTGTATCATGCCAATATGTGATTAGTGTTCATGATACAACTATGTTCATTGTCATGCCCTCATCAGCTGTACATTACCATGTTTAACCTTTCATCTTACCCTGTGTTTATTCCTGGAATTCATCTGTGTGTCCCTTTTCAACATACACACTTCCCCTGGCTATTTATTTAAAAAAAAAAAAAATTTTTGTACACTACATTGTCTGCTCTGTTGCAATTGTTTCTTACTTTCTAAATTGAAATGCTTACCTTCTCTAGCCTGTATCATCTAAAATGTTTATCACCAGTTGTTCTTCCTAAAAGTGTTTGCTCTAACTGTAATGTGAACAGTACTCTGTCTACCACATATTGTATACTATATTTGTAATATTCTTGTAATTATTGTAATATGGATGTAAATCCTACTGTAACCTTATTTGGAGCTTTTCTCCCCAGGACTCCATTGAAAATGGGTTCATTTGGCCCAATGGACTATCCTGGTAAACCAACTGCAAATAAATAATAAATAAATGTAGTCTATGTACTCTTACAGATCATTTACACAAGTTTTATTTAATATACCTGACACAGGTTTCTATGATACTCTGCACTGTATGCACTTTCATGTAATTTGTTGGAACTATATACATTACTTTATTAATAGCCCCTGGTAATCATTATGGCATTTCACGTAATCCTGCAGACCCATAGGTAAACAGGTTTACATGACTGCTGCTGCTGCATGTATTGCTATACATGGTTTCACGGCCAGAAACACTGTTACTGGCCACAAAACTGCACTTATTTACATTTAAACTCAGTGCGCAGTATGCATATGCAGTTTGTGTTACTGCTCACTGCGCAAACATGTAAACTTCATGTAGGCTTTGCTCTAAACTGACACTGAGTTTATTGATTCCCCAGGAATTTCTTGTTGCTTTTTGCTTCCACCCCTTTGACATGATATTTTTGTCAAGTTACTGAGGTCCCTCTCCAGGTAGATATGAGGAAGCATTACTGTAAAAACATGGGCAAAAGACATAAGAAACTATAGTTATATACAGGTGATTCCTTATGTAATTCAGCATGAAGACGTCCTTGGGGAGCCAGTGTATTGTGATTAGACTAAACTTTAAGTGATGTTTTTCTGTTTTATTTCTTATTCTTAAGGCTTCTCTTATTGCACCTCCTCAGTTAGGAAAATAACTTTTCTGACCTTATTAATGCATAGGTTTACACTACTTTGATGTACTACATTAATGAAGAACAGGAGTGCCAGAATAAATGACCTGAATTGAGTACTTGTTTTGAATAGGTCTTTCACACTTGGAAGAGAAACTGGGCTTGGCTTGTTTCAAACATGTACATGCTGGTTGACCACTGTCACAGCATACTGGGACTGATTGCAGGAAGAGGAAAATGTTATGCTATCTAACACCTCTTATATTTCTTTGTGCAGTATTCTGGATAGCTGCTTATCAAACTCAGATGTAGATATTTACTCAGCAAGCTTAGACTGTATTATGTAATTCCAGTGCAGCACATTCTTCAAGACCTTGCATGATATTTCCCATATGAAGAGGAAGTGTTTTCTGTCACTGCGCTTGAGACCATAACTGCATGCATATTAGTAGTAGCAGCCAAAACAGAAATAGTTTTATTCATTCCATCTAATTACTAAATTCTTATGGAAGTTTAAATCATTTGACTAGAACTGATGTTTATCAATAAGATTTTACAACAATATGTCTTTTATGTTCCAAGTAGAATGTCTGCCATATAAAGTACACACACACTATATACATGGTTTGCTATCAAAATGTTGAAGTGGATTCGATCAAATCCACTTTGATGACATCCGGAGGTCAAACGGTGACAATGTCAAACTCCAACATTGTCGAAGTACAAATCTCGCCCCTATCTCAACCCATGTTAACGCTTGTTCCGAGGTCGAATATGGGATGTAATTCGACAATGTTGGAATTTGGCATTGTGAAATTTCACACGGATGATACGATCATTCGACTGAGTCCGCTTCAACATTTTGATAGTAAACCTATATATATATATATATATATATATATATATATATATATATATATATATATATATATATATGGTTCCACTTCATATCATTGAATTTCAAATCATCACGACCAAATTGTCGAAAACTGAAATCGTCGAAAACTCATAACATCGAATCTCAAATCATTGAAAACTATAAAGCAGCTAGGAATAACATCCCAGACACTGTTTACTACATTTATGCAGGGGGGCAAGCCCCTGCACCCCACATGGGGGTCTCTGCCCCCACACCCCCATATATTTAATATACCAACTCCAAGGTCGCACTACAGTGGGATAGGAAATTACCTTTTCCCCCACTGTAGTGAGACCTTGGAGTTGGTATATTTAATGTACGGGGTGTGGGGGGTAGCAGGGGGGCTTGGCCCCCCTGCATAAACGTAGTAAAAACTCTGTGGGATGTTATTTTTAGCTGCTTTATAGTTTTCAATGATTTGAGATTCGATGTTATGAGTTTTCGACGATTTGGGTTTTCGACAATTTGGTCTCGATTTGAAATTCGATGAAATGATAATTCGATGATATGAAGTGGAAACATATATACACACACATATATATATATATATATATATATATAAAAAAAAAATATATATATATATATATATATATATATATATATATATATATATATATATAGATATATATATATATATATATATATATACACACACACACACACACACACACACACACACACACACACACACACACACACACACACACACACACACACACACACATATCACAAAACACAACTATTATTGTATAATTTCCCATCTGCAAGCCTTAACTGCAATATGCAGTAAAATGGTAATGAAATAAAATACACATTAAAAGTGTCGATGCTAGTAAAGCTGAACATGTAATCATATGAGGAAAATGCTCTATTTATAGTGGACTGTTATAACAAAATAAAGGTAAAAATCAATAAAACACAATTGGGTAGTCATGCTAAGTGTTTCTTTTCTGGTTTTGGCTTTATTTTTTATTTTTTTGTTTTGTTTTTCTTGGTTTTCATGCATGTCTCTCTATCTGTATCCTTGTCTCTGTTTTTCTCGCTCTCTCTCTCTCTTTCTCTGCCTCAGTCACACTACCTATGTATCTGTTTATCTATTATTCAGATGTTTTTATGAAATGTCATAAGCTGTCTCCTCACAAATTCAACACAAATCTCTGATACAGTAAGCACTTCTGCTTGTTACTATATGCATGAGAAAAACAGTCCAAATAATGGAATCATCTGATTTCAGAAAAGCAAAAAGTTTATGGAAGTGGCAGCATATAAGAAATTTTGCACTTTCAAACTGTCAGTTTAATGTTCTCTGCTGTAGGCTATCAAGTGATTTTGGAGAAGATCAGAAGTACCCTGGAGAAGAGGAAACATTGTGTAAACTGAGACCTTTATAAGTTTCTTCTTTATGTCGGCTTTAATAGCTGCAGTCAATGTCAATACACCAGCGTTTTGCAGATTGAGTAATACAACATATATTAAAATGAAGGACACAGTAATCCAAATCCAATTACAATGTTCAGGTGAAGGCTTTAACTACTAGATTTAGCATGGAAATGGAATACCATTTGCCTTAGGGTAAACCTGTTATCTTCACATGCAGACCTTCCACAAACACCCAGGACATAACGTTTACATGTAATTACCACATGTGGTATTAATACTTTCAAGATAAAATAAATTAATCAAAAGTACCAGTATGTCCTCAAGAGTTATAGATTTTTTTCCCAATATTCTATTTGACAATTGCACATTTGGATGCAGGAAAAGTAAAATAATAGGCCAACATCTCCTTTTCCATAAACATTCAAGCCATTCAAATTACAGTAATAGCACCCATGTTCCTAAACCAGTAAGATATGCCCCATGACAAAAATACAATTTTTGTAGGAATGTTTGTAAGACATTTTTTACCTCTCTCAACCATAGCACAGCTTGTGTGATCAGACATCTCTTTACATACAGTACAATTAGTGTACTATTTATGGCTGTATACCCACTCATTGCATTCTATAGATGTCACACATCATATATATGGAAACAGAGAACATTTCAACATTTTAATGAGATCAGGCACTACAAAAATGAAGCTTGTGCATTCTAGTACTCATTTTCTGTTTATTGCTATTGATTATCTACAAAATCATGGCAACAAAAGTATATTTCTATCACAACTGTTGTGTCTTTTGGCTTTTCCCGATTAGGGGTCGCCACAGCGGAACTCCGGTCCGCTAATAATTGGTAGTTGATTTTTACGTGCCGAGTTACCAGCCCTGAAGCACAACCTTCAAGGAAGGTATGCCCATTCACGCATGCCTCCACGCAGAAGATGCTCTAGCTGAGAATTGAACTGGACAGCGTCTTACTGTGAGGCGACAACGCTACCGCAGCACCACCACCGTAGGTATATTGCTATCATCATCTTCTTTTGGCTGTTCCCGTTAGGGGTCACCACAGCAGATCACCTGTTTCCATTTCTTCCTGTCCTCTGCATCTTGCTCTGTCACACCAACCACCTGCATGTCCTCTCTCACCACATCCATAAACCTTATCTTAGGCCTTCCTCTTTTCCTGTTACCTGGTAGCTTCATCCTTAGCATCTTTTTTCCAATATACTCAGCATCCCTCCTCAGCACATGTCCAAACCAACATAATCGTGCCTCTCTGGCTTTGTCTCAAAACCTTCCAACCTGGGCTGACCCTCTAATATACTTATTCCTAATCCTGTCCCCCCTCGTCACACCCAGTGCAAATCTTAGCATCTTTAATTCTGCCACATCCAGCTCAAACTCCTGCCTTTTTGTCAGTGCCACTGTCTCCAACCCGTATAACATAGCTGGTCTCACTACTCTCTTGTAGACCTTCCCTTTCACTCTTACAGGTACTCGTCTGTCACAAATCACTCATGCCACTCTTCTCCATTCACTCCATCCTGCCTGTACTCTCTTCTTCACCTCTCTTCCACACTCACTGTTACTCTGAACTATTGACCCCAAGTATTTAAACTCATCCACCTTCGCCACCTCTACTCCTTGCATCCTCACCATTCCTCTATCCTCCCTCTCATTCACACACATATATTCTGTCTTAGTCCTGCTGACCTTCATTCCTCTTCTCTCTAGAGCATATCTCCATCTCTCCAGGGTCTCCTCCACCTGTTCCCTACTCTCACTACAGATCACAATGGTATATTGCTATCACAACTAATTTATAATAAAATGGTAATCGTTGCTCTGAGGACCTATATCTACCTGGCGTAAGTGAATAATTATGGTTTTGATTATACTGCTTTAACGTTTGACTGTTTATTACATGTTCTGGGCATTGTTTCATCATATGGTCTACTAACTGCTTTTTGCAAAACCATTTCTTTAAATTGACAAATCTCATAAAAGGTTACAATTTTTGGTTGCATTGAATTGTGTCATACTAATATGACTTAATTCTGATGTCCAGCTCTTCTTGTTCTCTGCATGAAACTACAGTTTGACTTATTGTTTTTGGATCACTCTGCATTAATGCAGATGGTAATGTACTAGGTTTTTGTTTTATTTTTATGTCATCATTTAACAAGTTTTGAATTTAATATTTGCTACATAGCTCTACACAGTAGTTTACCGGGTGACCTTGTTCCCGTTCCCGATAGTCTGTCTTGTCTGATATGTGTGTTCATATTTAGTGACCGGTTTCATATTATTTTTATTGCTGTTGTGTTTAAACTGTTATGGGCAGCATTGCTTAATTTTGCTTGAATTACAGCATGTTTTTTAGATCTAACATATATAATCATAACTATAGCTTGACTGACTGGCTAGACTAACTGAACTTATTAACCTTTCATGCAACAATATTATGCCATAATTAATTTTCATTTCTGTCACCCTGATATGTCTTCAATATGCAAGTTCTTTAAATTTCAGCTTGATATTTGCAATGACTGCACACCTGATCACATGATTTTTGTTTCTATGTATACCTTGGTAATATGCTAAGCCATCACAGCAAACCATTGCCTGCTTCACTTGATCACTGAGCCAATAAATATTTGGAAGAATATAAAGTCTGTGCACTTTTTGTTGAAGTGTACAATTTCCAGCATACATGGGTGTTTTCGGCTCCATACAACCATTTGTTTTAGACTATATTTATATTTTCCATAAATGATATACCTCTATCTTACCATGCAATCCATTTGCCATGTTGCAGCTGTGAATTGCCATTTTATAGAGTGTTCTACTCATTAGCATATACCATTGTGGAACATGTATGTATCAATAAATGCATATGCTTTTATTGTGCTGGAAATCATTTGCAGTGCATTGCCTATATATGTATATGTATGTGTGTGTGTGTGTGTGTGTGTGTGTGTGTGTGTGTGTGTGTGTGTGTGTGTGTGTGTGTGTGTGTGTGTATTCTTTGTATTCTCTCCACTCTGTTACATCATCAGTTCATCAACAAAGTGAAATTTATCAAAAAGCTCTTTTTACCAAGTGTTGGGGATATTAAAAGAAGGAAGACTGAGTGGGCAAGGTAAGTGTATGTTTGGGATTTTAATGCTAGAAACTTTAAGATATACAGAAAGCTTTGGTATTAGGGGTAGGAGTGTGTGTGCAAGTATTTGCTGTTCAGGGTTAGAGCAAGGGCCATGCAGAGGATAGCTTTAGTGGTGTGCATGTGTGCTGTTGTATGCAATGAGTGCCTTGTGTAGTGGTAAAGTTAAGGCCAGATTTTTTGCTAAGGTAAGGTGTAGGGCTGAGATTAGAGGCAGGGCTATGTTAGAGTCAGGGTTGGCACACATTAGCAATGTGATGCGAGGGAGGGCAAAACTCTTATACAAAACCCACACATTACCTTAGCAAAACCCCTTTCTGAAATGCTACCATTTTTCATCCAAAGTGTGTTTGAAGTTTGTAGTGGGGTTTTGTTTAAATGAATGCAAAAGGAAACTGTTTTAATTTTGCATTTGGTTTTTGATTCAATGTGTTAGGCATTTTAGTAAATACCTTTTCAAAATGCCAATAATAATCACTTGTGTTTGATGCTCATAAATCAATTCATCCAGCTATCTATCTATCTACCTATCTATTTCACTATCTACATAGAGGTTAGCCTTGAAGGACAAGAAATGACTTAGTAAGTCCTGACAATTGTGACAAGTGGTTGTCAGTCCTTGGAGTGCTGCTACATTTGTTTGGCTTTCACTTGGATATTTCCACAAGTTATTCCTTTGGATTTTGATTTTGTTATGATATGTGTTCTGTTGCTGATGCTGCTGTTACGTGACATTTGAATTTTCCTCTCAGTTTTTGACTTCAGGCGTTGGGCTATGTGATTCCCCAAAATGTGCTTAGATTTTTGATAACTTTGGGCATTTTGAAATTCTCAGGAAAGCTTGCTTTGAAGTTCTGATGGGAGAATGGGAAAACCTATGATTGCTTTTAGTGATTTTTTTGTTTGTTTTGGCTACTAATGCCAGTATTTACAAGAGCTGGAGCAATTGTAGTGCGGACATATTTGCAACAAGTAACCTTTTATTATTAGCAGTATTTTAAAGTCTGTAGGCTAGTTTGCAGTCTCTTATAGTTATTTAATTGCTGCTTATGTTTTATCTGCTGATGATGGTTTCCTTGCAAAGTATTTGGATTCTGCTATAAAGCTTTAGAACTAGCTAGCCATTTTAATATTGAAGGACTTTACTTCTACAGTAATTTGTGTTAGGTTCTATTACAGTCAGAAGGGCAGGTTAAAAGAATATTTCTAAGAATGGACTTGTTGGGAGTTTCATTTTAGCAATATTATTTTGTGTTGATTTGGCTACTTATTTTTACTCATTTTTTATGTAACCATGTTTCTAGGTAGATTTCTTGTTCTAAGTTTATTTCACTATATTAGTTAATTGTTAAGTATTATTGCAATTTCATTATCCTCTGTCTGGGCTTGTTATTTATGAAGTGTTTAGGTGACAGACTTGAAGTGTGTGTGTGTGTGTGTGTGTGTGTGTGTGTGTGTGTGTGTGTGTGTGTGTGTGGGATAACTTGTTTTTTACACAAAAAATATGAATTTGTTTTGTTGATTTGTTGCTTAAAGCTTCCAGTTTTATTGTACCACTATTAGTTTTAATAATGGATTGTTTTTAAAGTGATGTAAGACAGCTTTTGTATTTAAGACACTTTTAAATGTATTAGTACTGGATCTGAAGAAGTCAGAGTATATAGACAAAAGCACATAACCAGTTATTTGTGTGTGTGTGTGTGAGTTTTAATAAACTCTAATTTGTACATATGAGTTATGATCTATTTAGCCACAGCGTTTGTGGACTCCTTTGCTGGCGGTTGATTTGTGGTATAAACATAGAGATATAGATATATTCATATATACACATAAAAATATGTTTAGATATATAGGTTCATAGCTTTATAGGTGTGTACTAGGCTAATGGCCCTGGAGCCTTTATAAGCCTAGCCCATAGTATTACACTGGCATCATGCCACTCTACTTTAGTTCCCAGTGCCTCTGTCGAGTTGAGCCACTGGAGTGATCCCAGGGGTGAATTTTCTATTTCCCATCCACTCATCAAGATTTCTCTTGAAGAGGGCCAGTGAGGTGCTCTGTTGACATTTATGAGAAGTCTATTCCATAGCATGGGCAGTCTTTGGGTTATGAACTTGTCCCTCCAGCATGTTCTGTTGATTGTGGTAATGAGGTTGAGGTTTTTTGGAGCATGTGGTGCGGAGGGATTTGGATTTCTTTAGATGTAGCATTTCTAACAGAGCTGGGTCAGACATAGCTTTGTAAGTCATGCAGAGATCGCCTCTAAGTATATGATATGAGACAGAGAATAGTTGGAGTTTTTTGAGTCTGTCCATATAGGGCAAGTATTTAAGGCCTAGAATCCTCTTTGTGAGGTACTTTTGCAGCCTCCCCAGTTGTTGCAGGTGTCTAGTGAGGTACATGCCAAATGGGGCATTGTACTCAATGATTGGCCAAATGAGGGAAGAGTAGAGGGAGACAATGACCTCTTTCTTCCTGGATGCAAAACCCTTAGTAATGAGATGTGCCACACAGAAGGATTTTCTGACCACAGTGGCGATGTCGTGGTCAAAAAAGAGGTTGCTGTCAACCTGTGTTCCCAGATCTGTTATAATGCCCTCTGTGTTCAATGGACTACCATTGATGTAGTAATTCATGGGAGCTGGGTTTTTCCCAAAGGGAATGATGACACATTTTTTGTCATTGAGCTTAAGGCCATGGTTCTGACACCAGTTATTGGTCACAGTGAGGCCTTTCTGTAGGATGTCAGCATCACTTGGGGAGTTAATAATAGCTCCCAACTTGCAATTGTCTTACAAATTTTGTCAGCCAGAGTCCCTTGGTGTTGGCCTGGACTTCAGAGAAGTAGATACAAACAGGAGAAGATCCAGGACCAAAGTCTGTGGGACTCCACTCGTGACTGGTCAGCAGTCTGACTTGGAGTCAGCTGCTTTCACACTGTGGGTTCTATCTGTGGGCCAGTTTGCAACCCACTTAGTGATATATGGATTGATGCCTAGCTTAGTGAGTTTTTCTATGATTCCTGAGTAGAAAATGGTATCAAAGGCCTTTTCCAGATCAAGGTAGACTGTATGAACCACCTTGCCTTCATCCACAGCTCTAGTGACTGACTCAAACAAGTCGACCAGGTTGAGCAGGCATGATCTACCCTTCACAAAACCAAACTGTGTCGGATCCAGAGTTTGGATATTCCCTGCATCCTTGTTTATTAGGTCCATGATGATGCATTCCATAGCTTTGCATATCAGACTTGTCAGGCTAATGAGGCGATAGTTCCCAGGATCTGTAGTCGCTCCTTCTTTGTGGAGAGGGATGACTGTAGCAGTGCGCCATTTGGTAGAGACAAAGCCTGAGGTGAGGCTGTAGTTGAACAGGGCACACAGATGAGATGCCAACTCACTATGTAGTTCATGTAGAACACAGCCAGAGATATTGTCAGGTCCCATAGCAGCTGCATTCTTGGCCTTGGACAGCGCTGTTTAAACCTGTGCAGCAGTAATACTGGCTGCCTGGCAATCTACTGGTATTGTTGACTGGTCCTTTGGGCTGGGGGAGAGGGGTAAAGTTGGCACTAAATCTGTCAGCCAGTATATTGGCAATATCTGTTGGCTTGATATAGGAGGTACCATTATGCAATAGCTTAGAGGATATCTGGGTATTGCCGTGGAGATTCTTTGCATAACTATAAAAGGTCTTGTGGTTGTCTTTACTATCTGCTGCAATTCTGTTTTCATAGCTAGCTTTAGAGGATTTGATGAGGGATCTCAACTTTTTGTTGAGGCTGATAAGGAAGTTTTTCCAGTCTTGGGACTTCACCTTATTCCACATCAGTTTCCACCTTCTGTTGTAGAGTTTGTCTGTGGCAGGGGACCACCAAATTGGCTTCCTTTTTTTGGAGGCGAGCGTCTTGGTTCTATTGGGTATGGCGAGATCCATGCATTTGTGTACGTGTTCATACAGTGTATTGGTGTATGATTGGGCAGTCACGCAACTATTCTCCATTTGCATGGTTGCCGTGAAGTTAACCACCTCTGTTTTTAGGAGCCCAAAGTTAGCTTTGAAGAAGTTTTTCATGGTGGTTACCTTTGCGGGGGGTGGGGGGGTGGAAGGGATGTGGATTTCCAAGTTGATTAGTTTGTGGTCGAATCTAATCAGGGGGAAGATGACTATTGGTGTAGAGCAATGGTCACCCATGTTAGTAATGACCAAGTCAAGGATGTTGCTCCTCTAGTGGGGTTAAGAACGAGCTGGTCCATGGCATTGGAATCAATGAATTCCAGGAAACATTGGGCAAGTGTATTGGTACATGAGTAGTTTTTCCAGTTAATGGAGGAGTAGTTGAAGTCACCCAGTATGAGAGTGGTAGGTTGGACCCTAATATTCTCCAGGGTGCTTAGGAACGCAGAGTGTGAGTCTTGGGACATGGTTGGGGACCTATAGCAGGCTATGACCTGAATTGCTGTCTTACCCAGTATTAGCTGTGCCTGAAGTATTTCTGATGCATTATGTTGGAGGTGTGTGCATCCTTTATGAATATGGAAACACCACCACCTTTGGAGCTTCGGTCCAAGTTCTGGGGCTGAAAGGTGTGGAATGAGTTATAGCCTGGTAGTGCAGGGGTGCTTTCTGCTGCTTTTAACCAGGTTCCTGTTACAGCACAAATGATGTTCTCCATCTTAAGGATTGTTTTGAGTGAGTACATTTTGAGATTTAGACTTCTAGCATTGAGCAGCATGACCCTCAGATTACATTTGTTTATAGCTGTTACAGTGGTAATTTGGTCTTTGCCACAGTGCTTAAAAATGGCACTATAGGTTAGCAAGAGCCTTGGCCAGTATCCAGAAGCCCAGGGGTGACAGATGCAGGTCATCTCTGGCAAAGCATTGAGGTCTGTCAGTCATGTCATCCCAGGCAGACAGATACTGGATTCCCTTAGAATGACACCAGAAACTTAGCCGATTGTTGAAATCAATCATTTTCTGCTTATACTGTGGTATCATTCTGGGTGATGTTAGGATGCTTCTCAGGGCTAGATTAACTCATTTATATCAAACAGTTCAAGAAAAGAATATAGAACACAAACGTAGTCAGGATCACAGAAACTCAACATTTTGTCATAGTATAGGCATAATCAACTAGAGTTACTTCATATATTTAAAAGGAACATTCACAATTACATAAACAGTAACAGTTTCAAGGATTTTCAGGTACAGGAAACATTTCAATCCATTTAGAATATCCCTTTTAAAATATCTCACAATACTTAAAATGTATTTTAAGATATATTTTAAGATATACTTTAAAGTAGAAATAGTCAGCACCAACAAAAAATTGGCTTCAATCATAATAAATAATATATACATTACTGCATAAATGCACTACTACAAAAAATTCTACAAATAATTATGTAAATAATTATGTAAATAATTATATAAATAATTCCATGTCAAAGATACTGCACTATATGAATTTATAATAGCATCTAAATGCTTAATTCCAAATTTAATCCACCCGGTTTTAAAGTGTTATATTTTAAAATCATTTTGGTTTCCAATTCCAGTAATTTTTGAATGAACATTTCACCACCTACATTAATTTGTAGGGGTGAAATTGTGGAATTTTTTGAATTTTTTGATATGCTAAATGGGAATAACCATGGATTGACTTTTTCCTTTGAATTTAGTAGGGAAGAGATAAACTTTCTGGATATAACGTTATATCAGAATGAAGGAAATATTGGTTATAGACCATTTAGGAAAAATACTTCTGTTAACATGTTTCTCCATGCTGACAGTATGCACCCTGGACATCTTATACGCTCATTACCATCAGGTGAAAGAAATAAAGAGTTAAACAAGGTTGAATTAAGATTGATTGAGAGAGGTTACAATAAGGAGAATCTGAGGATGATGAAAAATAGAGTTCTGGGGGTCAATGATACTGAACACCGATTAACTAATAAGAGCTCTGCTACTACTGACTATATTTATGATAGTTGTAGGAAAAACACTAATGGGATGTGGGAGGAAGAAGAAAATATCAGGTGAGGTTGAAAAACTGATAAGAAAATATTGGTACCTCATTATTGATGATGAGAATATAGGCCATCTCTTTCCGAAACATATAACATTCTCTTAAGAGGGGAAAAATTTAAAAGAATTACTGAATTTCAATTTTGTAAAAGGAGATGAATTAGATCTTCCGTAGGTACACATCCCTGTGGTTTCTGTAACATTTGTACTAAGGTTATAAACCCGAGTAAAATCAATGGGATATCTTTTCTACCTAGATTTTATTTTAATTGTAGGTCAGTGGGAGTAGTATATATATTGGGATGTTCATGTAATAACATATGGTATATAGGGCAGACTAAAAGAATGGTTATACTTGAACATTTAAGGGACATTAAAAATAAAAGTGAATTTAGCCCTGTAGCTAAACATTATTTGGAACACCATGGTGGTTGCTCTAGTAATTTAAGATTTTGCATTTTAGGTAAACCACTTTGTTCTGTAGGTGGTGAAATGTTCATTCAAAAATTACTGGAATTGGAAACCAAAATGATTTTAAAATATAACACTTTAAAACCGGGTGGATTAAATTTGGAATTAAGCATTTAGATGCTATTATAAATTCATATAGTGCAGTATCTTTGACATGGAATTATTTATATAATTATTTACATAATTATTTACATAATTATTTGCAGAACTTTTTGTAGTAGTGCATTTATGCAGTAATGTATATATTATTTATTATGATTGAAGCCAATTTTTTGTTGGTGCTGACTATTTCTACTTTAAAGTATATCTTAAAATATATCTTAAAATACATTTTAAGTATTGTGAGATATTTTAAAAGGGATATTCTAAATGGATTGAAATGTTTCCTGTACCTGAAAATCCTTGAAACTGTTACTTTTTATGTAATTGTGAATGTTCCTTTAAAATGGATGAATTCATTCTAGTTGATTATGCCAGAAAGCTGTGTTAATTAAATAAGTAATTATACTATTAAGCAATTATATTATTAAGAAAATGTATACTTATACTATGACAAAATGTTGAGTTTCTGTGATCCTTGGTACCAGATCCAAAATAAAGAGCTGGTTTTTTGGACTACGGACTACGTTTGTGTTCTAGATTAACTCATTGCCTCAGTATGCCCAAGTTCACTAGGTTAATAGGAGAAAGCACAGGGAACTGACCTTTAGACATGCCTGGAGGGGTGGGCATTAATAATAAGAAGTGGAGCTGTTTCCTTGTAGAACATTTAGTGCTGGTAGCATTTTTGTATGGTACAATAACTCCTACATGAAGTCTGGTAAAGCACTAGGCTAATAAGCTAGTAAAAGTGCAGGGGAGGAGAGAACTAGCAGATTTAAGCGAAAAATTTAAGAGCAGACTTTGGCACCGCTCAGAAGCTTACAAACAGTCCTGGATACAGCAAATCTGTATCTGGACTAGACTAGTTACAGGAAAGGCAGAAAACAAGTGCAAAAGTGGGCTTTTAAACCAGAAAGTTGAAAGAGATGGAAAAAACTGCCAAATCGGCCAATAAACTACAATTTCTGGGCCAGAAACCACTATTCTTGTGTTGGATAGGCTACCTAGTGCTTACTACTCCTACTGATAAGCTAGAAGGCTTCCCTCCAACACAGAAAGGCTTGGGGGACTCAAAAGCTTATAAACATTCCTGGATACAGCAAATCTGTATCTGGACTAGACTAGTTACAGGAAAGTCAGGAAACAAGCTTAGATTTTTTAATACAGAAAAGCAGCTGAAACAGCACTAAAAACAAATCAAGTGCAGTGCAAGCTAGCACACTTGAGTGTGTAACAATATTAAAGCAAATACAGTTTAAATAAATGCAATTTATTCGAACTGTATTCTGGATTGAATTCGATTATTGTTTTATTCAACTCTGAACAGTTCAAACGTGCCAAAAATATAGTTATCAGCTGAGAAGCACAGTCAGTCAGAACACATGGAGATTCCAGAAAGTTTTTTTTAAAAATAAATGCACAGAAAAGCACAGATAGAGCACTCACAAAAAATACAACTTTCAGTATGAAAAAACAGTTTACAGTTAAGTAGTTCAGTAAAAATGGAATTACAGTAATGAAACACTATCTAGCAATGGGAAATACAGTTAAAACAGTATAAAACAGCACACAAATGCAGTGAAACAGTAAAAAAGCTTTATAACAATGCAAAATGTAGTAGATTATATAATGGTTATACTGTGGTCATTTGCACAAGCAGCACATATACTTTTAACCTCACCTCTACTTTATATCATGCTTCAAGCATAAATCAGTCAGCTTCTTATATAACAAATGTTTTTGTAACAGGACAAAAAAGTTAGCATTCCTGCATATTAGCTTAAAGAATAAAAGAGTTCAGAATTCATTATTGAAGCATTGGTTCTTACAGTTCATTCTTTTTTCTTTTAGAACTGCTTCTCACTCAGTGGATAAGGCATAACCTTGGCACCCATATTCTTCATCACACTCCAGGTACAGTTTCCATAATTAGACAGTTTCACTGAAATCTCTGCACATACCCTGCCTGCCTAAATGTCTAGATTCTGGACTTGTCTCCAACTCCGTTCAACCTGGATCAGC
The DNA here is from genome assembly GCF_019279795.1 of Protopterus annectens. Taxonomy (NCBI): domain Eukaryota; kingdom Metazoa; phylum Chordata; order Ceratodontiformes; family Protopteridae; genus Protopterus; species Protopterus annectens. The sequence goes on along the minus strand of NC_056725.1, from coordinate 1,658,878,101 downwards.
TCATTATGGCTCCCACAGACATCTTTTGAAAACCTCCCCCTCATCACATTACCTAAAATGCCTATTAGTGCCCTCAATGCACAGAAGTAATGACCTTCACTACTTAAAAAACTGGTCCAGTAATGCTTCAAAGCAAATCTGTATCAAACTTACATTTTCTAGAATATGAGGGTATTTATATGTAGGCTTACCTTCAAATTCCATCCTGCCTCCATCTTGGTATCTTCCTACAGGCAGCTGCATCCTAACTCTGCCTTCAGAATTTCTGGCAGACACTTTAACTCATAGTTACACCCTTTAAGTTACACTACTAGACCTTTTTTTTGGCCCAGCCTGCAGTACCCAGTCTACTAATTACACTTTAACACCCCCCCAGACTTACACTGTTATTGATGGGGCTTGTTTCAGATCCTGAGAGTGTCCTGGGGGCTTGGGGTCATCTGTGCTTCCATGGGTGGTTATGCCCTACCCTCCCTTTCTCTACCCCCCCATGTGCATTGACTATGTCTGAGGGTAACTCCTGTCTTTGGACCATGACTCCTGTTACAGACTGTATCAGTGAGTATCCTTCTACCTTGGATGGGCAAACCCATGCCTTCACTACCACTCCATTAGTCACCTGAGCTGCTAATTGAATTGGGCCATAGTCAGAGCTTTATCTGAGTATGCCACTAGAGTGGCTAGTCACCTTGCTAGACTTGACTGTATAGCAACATTTATATATATATATATATATATATATATATATATATATATATATATATATATATATATATATATATATATGAGTGTGTGTGTGTGTGTGTGTGTGTGTGTATGTGTGTGTGCATATATGAAATTGCACCACAAATGCTTGAATATATAAAACTGTGTCCACAAAACCATTGAACGCAGTTGAGTAACCACAACTTAAATTGAATACAATAACACAGACATATAAATACTCAAATATTATTCCTTATAATAAGACTGTTTAGAAATACTCCACTTTTTATACATCCTATTTTCTTTTTTATTTCTTTGTACTTTGAGAAATAATGTTTTTAAATTTGCTATAGTTACTTGTAATGGTAGATGTCATATTAATCTGTGTATTACCTTGCTAAAATACTCATCATAGCATGTCCCATCCTTCAGTTATATCTACCTTATAAAAAGCAGGCTCCCATGCCTTGGATCTCTAAACAAGATGTGTTTTCCATGTTCTTCCTTGCTTCCTTAACCCTGGGAGTAATTCCAAATGAGCTGACTGATTATTTTGTTCTGGCTTTCCTTCTCCTTTGCTCTACCTGTTCCGTTTGCCCTGCAGGCTCACTCCGCTCCCCTGCCCTACCCCCAATTCCCTCCCACCCCCAGGGGTCCTAGCCTTGTAGCACAATAACCCAACCTCGTTCTAAATCCATCAATAGCCCTCTCCACCTAATTACACAATTAACGGTTCTGCCCACACTTTAATACTACAGTCCCTTTCTCTCTCTGACAACTGCTCCACCCTGTTAACCCCCCCTCATTTCCTATCTCAACTATCACCTACTTCAAGGACCATACTTCCCCTTGCTATGCATAAACCAGGCATTCTTAAATATCGTCACCTGCTTTCTTCTTTCATATTCCTAAACACTCTTGTTGTTTCATTCACCCTCACTCTCTATGTTAACTGAATCTCAGCTAACAGTAAAACAAACTACTCCTCACTATGTATACGCCCCACAAACACACAGCAATATAACGTCCTCATCTTCCTACCTCATACCTCATTTCCATAGAATTACACATATCAAGTTTTTCCAAAACAAGAAACTTTACCCAATTTCTTCCAAACTTTCCAAATACTTACACAGTCACCAGTGGCTACTACTCCTTTATGGCGAAATTCACCCTAACCCAGGCCCAAACAACTAACTCCCTTGTATCCCTTCACTAGACCAAGTTAGTTCTGTAAATCCTACCACCACACCCAGCTCTCTCCATATAGCTCACCTAAATATTTGCAGCCTAAATAATAAAATTACCCAATTGCATGCCCTACTAGATCTACATTCCTTTGATATTGTATGCCTAACTGAAGCCTGGCTTAAATCAGGAACTAAGGATAATGATGTAATCCCACCGGGGTATAACATCCTCAGACTTGACCTCCCAATCAAAAAGGGTGGTGGTGTAGCAATACTCTACAAAACTGAATTACTGGTTACCCAACTAGATACCAAACCACCCTCACCTAGTAATAGCGAAATCTTAATCACCAAGCTACAGCTTAATACAAACAAATCCATTCACATAATCTGTTGTTATATCCCCCCAGGCAATAATATTAATACCCTTGAAAATATACTGAGCTGGCTCTCCACTTCCTTCACTCAGGAAACTATTCTCCTAGGAGACTTTAATATTGATTGGAATTGTTGTATTTCTCAAAAAACAACCTATCACATAAACCTTTATGGCCTCAATCAAACCATTACCTCCCCTACTAGAATAAATAAATCCAGCTTCAAACAGAGCATCCTTGACTGGATTTTAGTCAATAGTAACCCCCAGGCTTATACCACTGGCATACTACCTGATGATATCAGCGACCACTTACCCACTTATGTTACCAGACAAAAAAATCCTATCCCCAACCATACAATTTTCAGAATAACCAGGAACAAGAAATATTTCAACCAAACAAACTTCCAAATAGAGCTCAAAGCTTGCAATTGGTCTCCCCTAAAATACTTACCTCTTGAGGAGGCAGTTTTCTACTTCAACAATAAATTCCATCAAATTCTAAACCACCATGGCCCTGCTCGGTCAATTAAAACCAGAGCAAAGCCTGCTCCTTGGCTAACCAAAGAGACCAAACAAAAAATGTTAAGAGAAATAGAACATGGACCAAATGGCGTATCACTAAAAACACGTTTGACCACCAAACCTTTAAACAGCTTAGATATGAATCAAAGAAATTAATACTCCTAGACAAGAAAACTTATTACTTGAAATTCCAACACACTCAACACCAAAACCCTCAGAAATTCTGGTCAGGTATTAACAAATTACTACATCCAGGTAATTCTAAAACACCCACTCCTTCTAACCTCACTCAGAGTCCACCCAACCAAATTGCTGACACTTTCAACAAATTTTTCTCTGAGACTGTCACATCCCTAGCCAAGACCTTGTTACCTGGTGCCACCCAGGAACTTTACTCCCCGACCAATAAACCCCCCACTTTCAAATTGCAACCAGTCTCAATGTATCTCATCCACACCCTACTTATGAAACTTAAACCATGTACACCCTCAGCTGACCTCCTCCCAGCTGAGTATCTGCAAATTGCAGCTGGAGTACTTGCCTATCCTGTCTCCATTTTAATAAATCGAACCATAACTGAAGGCTTTATCCCATCCCTTTGGAAAGTCTCTCATATCATTCCTCTTCATAAGGGGTGTAACACTAACAAACTCTCCAACTTCTGTCCCATAGCCCTACTTTCTCTATTAGCTAAAATCATGGAAAGATGTGTCCATCAGCAATTGCTTGATCGTCTTCTCCAAAACAATCTTCTAGCAGACTGCCAACACGGTTTTAGACCTTATCACAGCACAACTACTGCACTCTTATCATTCACAGACCATATTAATAAAAATCGTAATAACAACTTGCTGTCCTCAGCTCTCTTTTTAGACCTCTCTAAGGCCTTTGATATGGTTAACTATAAACTCTTACTAAACATCCTTAAATCTCTGGCATTTGATTCCCAAGGCAATCCAGTGGTTTAATTCCTACTTAGAAAATAGACAGCAAGCAGTTCTTTGGGACAATCACATATCCTCTTAGCTTCCCATTAAAATTGGAGTCCCACAAGGTTCCATTCTTGGACCACTCCTCTTCTCTATTTTTATTAATGATCTAAATATGTCCCTTCCGCAAACCACCTGCATTCAATATGCTGATGACTCAACACTGGTATGTTCAGCATCTTCCCCAGCTGAGCTTCAGACTATTACCCAAAAAGTATTTACAGCAGCTGAAAACTGGTTCTATCAATATTGTCTCCTACTTAACCCCCAAAAAACTAAATTATTACTATTCACACCTACACAGAAATCCTCTACTTTTGACTTCAATATAACATCTAACAATGGCAAAATAATATCCCCTGACCCTACCACCAAACTTCTAGGTGTCACAATAAATCATAATCTTAACTTCGATTCTCATATTAACTTAACCATCGTCAGTCAATAGAAAACTCGGATCTCTATATAGGCTTAAACCCTTCCTCACTACTTCAGCTAGAACTACCATCGCACAGACACACCTGCTCTCTACCCTTCTCTATGCCTCACCTATTTTTACAAACTTATCTAAATCTAATTTCACTAAACTAGCAACTTCATACAAAAACATTGCCAGATTTGCTACAGGAGCCCTTTTTCGTACGCATGATTGCACAAATCTTAAACAAATTGGTTGGCTGGAATTACAAAATCAACTGCTGCTACAGCAACTTAGCATCACCCACAAAATCTTCTATCACCATACAAATACTACTGTACTCCGCACTCTTATTAGCCCTTATAAAAACCTTTCTTCCTTGCTCTCAGCCACCAAGATCCTAGCAGCCTCCCATAAATCCCACAACAAAGCTGGGGACTGTTTGTTCTCCAACTCAATTGGACCTATTTGGAACAAGCTTCCAAGCGAACTTATAGCACTTGCCTCCACCCCCATTTTCAAGAAGCATCTAAAAAACTTCCTTAATTCCCAATGGCTCTGCCCTTGTACTAACCCTGACTGAAACTTTTATTGCCTCCGGTCTCACACCTGTTCTTTTGACTTTAACTACTTTACTACTTTACTACTGTACTATTTTACTAATTTAACTATTACCATTTCCACTGTTCTACGGGGATAAAAAAAAATAATTCAATGATAGTCCCCCTATGAATTTCACTCAACATGTTCTGTCTTGTGATATCAGTGATACATATGTTTTCTCTCTCTTTTTAGCAATACCTTTGTTTAGCAATTTTTCCACCCGGTGTATTTTTGTTGGCTGTACTACTAGCATTGTTTTTGTACTACTTTTTGTCTTACAATTTTTTTATGATTCTGTTTGTGGAGCTTTTGTTCCCGTGCCTGTACTGAAAATGGGCATGTATCCAGCTAGACTAGCCCAGTGAATAAATGTAAAATAAAAATAAATATTTAGTTCAGTTATAAGAACCTGAATAGGGTTAAGCCAATTTTTATTTAACATGTAATTGTCACTGTGAGCAAGAGGTAGCATAATTTACAGCTAATATTATAATCATTCTTATTCAAATACACATTATCCAGGATATTTCTGCTCCTGGTGGGGCAATCCATAATCTGTCAGAATCCTACATTTTATAAAAAATATAAAAATAAATATAAGGATTTGATAAATCAAATAAATAATCAGATAAACAGGGCAATTTTAAATCCCTTAGTAATATGATATTTTCTTACCATTCTTAAACCAAGTCAAGCTGGTAGGCTTCAAACATTTTAATATTTGTTCCCAGTGACTATAAACACTCATCAAATGAATAGTTGCTACATCAAGCTTTATGGTAAAAAATGCATACTGTGAATTCATTAAAGTTCCTAGCATGAACCATATGGTTCCTGCTAGAAAGGCCTTTTTGGCATGACATGCCCATTTGTCATTCAGAAACATGCTAGCCACAACTAATTTGCATGGTTCCTGACCTGCAGTTATTTTTGCATTGTGCAGATCATGGCTGATCTGCATGCCACAGTAGTAACCTGATGCTCTTGTAGGCAGTAGTATCCCCCACCAGTCACTTTCACCACACAGACATGCACACACCACAGTCCCTGTTCCTGTCACTAGCTTTCTGTGGTTCCCCCCAACTCCATAATACTTTAGTGCCATTACAACATGTGTGTGTTAGGCCATGGTGGGCTAATGTATCCCCCCCCCAATCCCCATTACAGTGTCAGTGCCATTATGACATATTAAAGAGTTATCCCTACTGATCTAGTGGTTTCCCCCACCCATCACCCTTATGACGTTTGTGCTTGTTACAGCACTTCTCTTTATCCCTGGTGTCCAGTGGACCCCCCCACCCCTTGGAACCCTACCGCAACATTTGTGCAGGTACAACACTTTACAAATGTATTCCTGGTGGTGTAGTGCATCCCTTCATCCCTCAGTTCCCATGCTGCTGTCAGTGTTGATATAGCACTTTAAAAGTAGGCCCTTATGTCTAGTGCTTTCCTCACACCATGTTCATGTTCATTGGTTTAACACAGCCTTTTGGTCATGTTTGCTACCATAACATGATGAGAATGGACATGCTGACCTACATGGTTAAGCTCTTTGCTTGAATCACTTGTCTATGTATATGTTTTCCTGGAGGACATTCAGAAGATAGAGCACATGGTTAACTAGCATATGACTCTAGAATGTCTCACTATCATTCAGCATTGCTGCAGAGCCACCCTTTACATGTCTTCATGTTGGAGGACTGTGCAGCGCTGTGTAGCGGAGCTTACTGAATAGCAAAAAGGTACTGCAATCTGTACACTTCCATGTGCATGTTGTGGTACCTTCATGAACCCAGCCCACAGTCTATTATATTATTACTTATATAATTGGAATTTAACTTAAGTAACCTTTATGTTGTTAACCACCATGATGTAAGCTTCTTGCTTTCAAAATCTGGACACCTTTCTAAAACAACTGAATTGTCTGCACCCTGTTAGCTTGGTTCGGCATTCCAACATTGGCACACATCCTAATGTGCAGCTCCTGCATTTCATAGTACTACTACATTCCTGTCAACCAGATATAAATTCACCAGTCTCGCTCCTAAGGCCAGATAAACAGAGGACCCAAAGAACATAAAATAAATGACAATAATTACTACTGTCAAGGGGAGAACCACTGCCATCTTCCCGCTGGATGCTCTACCTCTAAACTGGGATTCATTTGTCATCTGTAATTTAATGCAGAACACCACATCCTGACTTTCTCCCTCCCAAGGCTAGATAAATAGAGGACCCAAGGAACATAAAATGAATAATAATAACTATTACTACTGTCAAGGGGAGAACCACTGCCATCTTCCCACTGGATGTTCCACATCTATACCGGGATTCTTTTTTCATTTGTAATTTGTCTGTACAAATTGAAGGTTCTTTACTTTATAGCATCCCATCTACCTAATCAATGATTCCCCTAGTACATCTCTTATCCCAAGCTCTACCTCCCTTATTTCCCTGTTCTCTAGTTGTCTGACACCATGATCCAATCTTTCCCTCCCCTGAACATTTTTGTCTACTGTAGCATCAAACATTAATTACCTTTCCTCTGTCTCAGTGCCAAACCTTACCATTACTTTCCAAGCATTCCTAGAGTTACACTGTCCTGCTTTACTAAAGTTTTGACTATATACTATCTCCCTCCTAGCCCACTTCTCCTCTAACCAAGTGCTATCTTTTACTCAAGTTTATTTTTTTTCCACAGAATCACTGCTCCTGACTCTCTGTCACTCTTCCCTAATCCTCTCCCTGTTATAGAGTACTCTAACAAGCTTTCTTGTCTGACTGACTCCTTCCATCTAATCTATCTAACAAATTTACTTGTTTGACTGATAGTTTTTTGTAGTTACCTTTACTGTCCTGGCCCAGCCTTCTTAACTCTATCTTACCTTCTGTTCCTTCCATTATTTCCCGTGTTTGGGATTTTTAATCACTGCCCCCCTCCCATAATGCCTTGCGCATTGTAAAACGGTACTCAGAGGTTGATGCTCTTTCTTTTTTCTCTGTTTCTCCTTCAGCCCATCCCATTGACCCATAATAGTGATGTACGAGCACCATTTCTAAAATCAATGCTACCTTTTTAGTCTTTCTTGCTGTTTTGTCATTCCTGGGAAAAGAAAGTTGTCTGATGTTGCAAGCTTAGTCTATCTGAGTCTTTTTTTTGTTTTGTATCAGTTCCTAGGTCACACTGATGTAACTTCTGTCACTGCTACCAGTCTGTATATATGCATGAATACTTGTGTAATGGTGTGTTATATTAGCCAGGAAAATTCATCATAATGTAATATGCACTGCCTAGATTTTCTGACTCTGTAACTGGTACCAAACCACTTATGAATTATTTAAGCAGGTTTGTAGAATGTCAGTTTGTAGGCTTGCTACTTCTCATTTTGATTTAGCTAGGACTTTCTGTCTGTATTGGATGGCTGTCTGAAAATATCATGTGTCATATACATTATGTATCTAGGACTTTTAGTTTGTCTTCCACAGCTGTCTGAAAATAGCATATGTTATATATGAGAGGCTAGGTTTATTTCAGCAAAACCTGATAGACTACTAGCTGCTGTTCATGCGCCAGTAAAACAACATGAGTAGTTTATTGCTAAACCCTTTCTGCTAGTTTAAACCCCATTTTCTTCCATTGGAATACTGTATAGGCATATGTAACATACTGGACGTCATACTGGATGTATTGCTGGACCAATCGTATATGACAGAGTCTTCTTTTTTACTTCTGATGCTATTACTGTTAAATGTTTTAAAGTCTGTAGATCCTAGAATATGAGTGGCTTTTGACCATGTGTCTGTCCTTGTAAAAGCTATACCTGGCTACTGTATATCTTGTCCCATGATTTATCTGCATCAGCTCCCATTATTTTTCACCATATACTACTACCCTCTCACCCCCAGTTTACTCTTGCTTAGTGGTTTACTTGCTACATGTTACATACTTGAAGACTCCTAATATTTAGAATGTATAGGATGCTGCACTTCCTTTTTGTTATTTATTAATTGCTTTGTCTGATTTCTGCTCTTGCCGATATCATTTTAAGTGCCTACCTGATCTGTATAATGTTATGGCTTCACCACTAGGTGACACTGCACCCAAAACGCAAAACAGATTATTGGAACCAACTTGTTTTCTCCAATTTATTCTAAGAAATAATTGTACTGCTACTTACATAAGAAGATCATTTAGTTGTTTTTTTTTTTCACATGATACACTGACAATTATTTTGCTTTAATTTGTAATATGCTTTAGTGTTGAACTTGTGAAGCTTTAACTTAATCTCTAAAATATAACTGATGTAATTTGTTTAGATTATCTGTTTTTTCTTCTCCAGCCCTCTCACCCCACTAACTCCTCCCTCTCCCCTCCTGTCTCTCTCCATCCTATCCTTTACTTCTTTCTCTATGTAAGCCTTTATCTTACTTATTTCCAACAAATATTTTATTTTTTTTGTCATCAGGCAGAACACCACATCCTGACTTTCTCCCTCCCAAGGCCAGATAAACATAGGACCCAAGGAACATAAAATAAATATTAATAACTACTACTGTCAAGGGGAGAACCCCTGCCATCTTCCCACTGGATGCTCCACCTCTAAAGTGGGATTCTTTTTTCATCTGTAATTTAATGTATGTACAGATTGAAGGTTCTTTACTTTATAGCATCAAGTCTACCTAATCAATGGTCTCTCGTACATCACCTATCCCAAGTTCTACCCCCTTATCTCCCTGTTCTCTAGTTGTCTAACACCATGCCCCAATCTTTCCTGCCCCTCAACATCTTTGTCTACTGTAGCATCAAACATTAGTTACTTTTCCCCTTTCTCAGTGCCAAACCTTACCATTACTCTCCAAGCATTCCTAGTCTTGCACTATCCTGCTTTACTAAAGTTTTGACTATATACTATTTCCTTCCTAGCCCATTTCTCTCATACTATTTCCTTCCTAGCCAATTTCTCCTCTAACCAAGCGTTATATTTCTCTCAATTTTTTTTTCCACAGAATCACTGCTCCTGACTCAGTGTCACTCTTCTCTAATATTCTCCCTATCATAGAGCACTCTAGCAAACTTTCTTGTCTGAATGACTCCCTCAAGCTACTCAATCTAACAAATTTACCTGTTTGACTGATTGTTTTTGGCTTTACTGACTGGGCCCAGCCCGTTCCATTCATCCTCGCTGGGCTCGGGCTCACTCCACTTCCATACCCTGCCCTCATTCCCACCCACCTCTGGATACTCTACATTTATACTCTGACCTCCCTGTAGACTCCCTCCCCTTCACACTAATTTAGCCAATAATCTTACATCCCACTTACTCCTCACCCAACCTGCTCTGCATTTCTCTATTTCTGACACTCCTCCCACTTCATCTTGCCTCTAGTGCACAATTCAATTTCCTCCCTCAATACATCTACCCAACCCTGCTTTCTTCTTTTTTTATATCCCTTTTCTTACCTGCTGCTCCTCCTTAAAACCTCCTAGCTTTCTTACATAGACTCCCTTCAATCGACATTACCTGTCTCCACTTCTCTATATCCACATATACTAGTAATATGCTATAATGCTTCCTCTTAACTCCCTTTCTGTTCCTCATCTCTGGTTTATCATCTTATCAAACTACCCTACTGTACTCTCCACTATCTCCTACTCTTACCCAGATTTCATCCTCCCATAAAAAAACCTGCACTTCTATATGTCCCCCCTCTCTCTTCAGTTTCTACTATATACAGTTTAACAAATTAAAACATTTCAATCCTTCTTTCTCCTCCCCAAGACACAAGCTCAAACCACTACTTCCTATTTATGTTTCTCTAAAACAAATGTTCATCCTAGAACACTCCTACTTGATGGAAATAACCACCTCAACCTGTCCCATTCCCTTGTCCCAACAATACCAACTCCACCACAACTACTGGGCACCAACTCCCCACCTCTCTATCTAAACATCTCTCCATTTAGTCTATTAACCTTCAAAGTCTCCCAAACAAAATAACTGAACTACATGCTTTGGCTGCCCACCACTCTCCCCACATCTTAATACTCTTAGAAACCTGGTTCAAACCTCATATCAAAAATCAAAAGTTATATCCCCCTAGGTATAACATCTTCTGGCATGACAGGCTTTCCAAAAAAGGAGAAGGCATTGTTATCATGTATTCCGAACAGCTCAACGTCTTCCTCTCTCCATACCCATTCCTGACGTCTCTCCTGCAGAACTTATCTTTCTCAACTGTCACATTAGCCCACACAAAAAATTGCATTAGCATTCATTTATATACCTCCTAGTAACAACATTCTAATTCCTGAATCTATCTTATCCTGGATCTCCCAACACCTATCTTATGAGACAATCATACTAGATGATATCAACATTGATTGGATTAACCCCCCACTCCCCTAACCTTAGTATAAACGTCTTTGGCTTTAGTCAACTTATTTCTGCTCCCACCTGCATTAACAAATACTCCAGCTCGACCCTTGGTTGGATTTTAACGTTCATTCCTAATCATTGCCATAATCCCACTACTTTACCAGACACCTTAAGTGATCACCTCCCACTCTCAATACTAAGACTATCTTCACAAACCCAAAAAGCCACCTTTGTAGAGACTGCTACACCCTGTCCAATTTCAATGCTGAAACCTTCAACCACCAACTCTCCCTTATAAACTGGAATCACCTATATACTCTTCCTCTAAATGAAGTTGTACTTGCATTTAACAATACTTTCCTAAACATACCAAACTCTCGAGCCCTAACCAGGAAAATTAGGATCAAACCTAATCCAGCACCCTGGCTCTCTAAAGATAACCTATCCACCATGAAACTTAGAGATAGTACCTGGAAACAATGGATAAAGACAAAATCATCTTATCTCCACCTTAAATTCAAAGAACTTAGAAACCTCCCAAAAAACTCATTATTTGTAATAAGAAAAACTTTTATCATGTAGCACAATCCATCCATCAAACCCTAAAAAGATTTGGCACACTATAAAACAATGTGCTCCGCCCAGGTAAACCTTCTAAGCCCAACCCCTTCCCGAATGATACTCCTCTTGAAACTGCTACCCTTCTAAACAAATACTTCATTGAATCTATTCACAAACGAACACCCTCTAATAATAATCAATCACAATCCCCACCCCCTCCACCAGTTACCTCCATACAACCTTTCCCTGAAACCTATTACCACTACCTATATTAAATCCGTCTTGCAGAAACTTAAACTATGTTCTCCCTCCTTTGATAACCTACCACCCAAATTTTTCAAACTTGCAGCTAGTTCTGTAGCATATCCCATCACTATTCTTATCAACCATTCTATCAAAGAATCTTCATTTCCTGAAATTTGGAAATATTTTATACAATTCCACTGCACAAAGGAGGAAACTCCATTGACCCTTCTAATTTCTGCCCAATAGCCATCTCCTCCCCTCTCTCTAAAATTCTAGAGAAATGCATTCATGGTTAACTTCTTAAATATCTACTTCAGGAAAATCTCTTTACCCCCCTCAACATGGATTTAGACCCCATCACAGAACATCTACAGCCCTTCTATCCTTGACCCAGACTATAGCAGAGGCTAGAGATAATAAACTAGTATCATGTCTTTTCCTGGACCTTTCAAAAGCATTCAACACCATCTCCCACCCTAAGCTCCTTAGTAAACTAACTGAACCTAACATCTCCTCATCCACTACTGTCTGGTTCTCTAGCTATCTTAATAACAGACAGCAATCTGTTAGGTGGCAGTTGTTATGCTCACCTTTCTTACCTGTCCAAACTGGTGTTCCCCAAGGATCCATTCTAGGTTCCCTCCTGTTTAATATTTTTACTAACAATCTATGCTCAACCTCCTGCACCTCATCACTGATCCAGTACACCAACGATTCTGCTCTAATACCATCTCCGATAACCCTATCAAACTTTACTCCCTCACACAAACTTCTTTTAATTCCATTGAACACTGGTTAATCGATAACTAACTCATTCTTAACACAAAGAAAACCACACTTCTTTCCCTTCCTAAATCAATGTGTGGCCTTAAATCTTCCTTCAGTTTCTCTTCCCTAGACAAAGCCATCATTTATGTTGAATCCTATACTAAACTTCTAGGAATCACAATTGACAATCAACTGAAATTTAACCTCCATATCCAACAATCCATCAAAACAAAAACAATCAAAAACTCGGATTACTGTACAGAAACAAAGCATTCTTATCCATCATCTCTAGGACTTCTCTTGCTCAAGCCTACCTCCTCTCCTGTCTACTCTACACTTCCCTTATATTTACCCACCTTCAAGTAAATGTTTTGACCAAACTAGAGCAAACTTATAACCAGATAGCTAGATTTGCCTGTAACTCCCCTTATAAATCGCATCACTGCCTTGCCCTCAGAAAACTACAGTGGCTTGAATTTCCTCAGCTACTCCAGCTCTCTCAGCTACAGATGACACACTATCTTCTTTTCAAACCTGAAAATCGTCCCTCTCTGTCCACTCTCCTAACTCTATACAAACCCTCTCGGTATCTCCGTACATCTAACTAAATGCTACATGACACCTACAGGCCAAATATAACAATAGGTAGATTACTCTACAAATACTCCTTATCTCAAACTTGGAACAAACTCCCAATTTAGCTTACTAAATCTTCAGTCCATATCAAAAGAGAATTAAAACAATACCTTGCTAACTCATCCACCTGCTCTTGTCACCACTCTACATAATTCTATCTTCCTCTTAACCATAGCTCTACAGTAATTTTCTCCTCTCCCTCTTGGTACATTACCTTCACAATAACTAGTACTGTATTACCTTAGCTGTGCCTCTGACTAACACTAAACTTAATCTAAGATTTAGCTGTACCTCTGACTAACACTATGCTTAAAACTGTTATCTTTTCTCCCACTTAATTACTAATTATCCAAGTTTTCCTCTCTCCTCTTATTACGCTGCCTCTCTCTCTCTCTCTCTCTCTCACACACACGCTGGATTCGTCTATGTTTTTCTCCCCACCCCACCACTCAGACCTTCTATTTTAACAACCTCTTCTTTAACTCTTCCAACTTGGTTTTCACTCATTAAGATGTACTGTGTGATTACTTTTTTGTTGTTGTAATATCTACATTTTGTTCTACCAGTTGTTTTACTTGTTTTTAACTTCCGTTAGCAAAAATGTATTAATTATATATTCATATTATGTAAAGGAAACTGTTATTGTTAGTGTCTTGTTTATTCTGTATGCAGAGCTTTTCTCCTCGGGTGTCCACTGAAAATGGGCCACTGGCCCAGTTGGACTAACCTGGTTAACAAAAGACAAATAAATAAATAAAGACGAATAAATAAATAAATAAATGAATATGGATTACTCTAACTTCATCAAATGCATTCTTAATTACATTCAGTTTTGTTGGCTCTGGTTCAAGTCTTCTGTTTTTTGAACAGAGCAAAATTGTTTTTAAATTATATTAGTAGCGTATCTGTTGATATAGGGTAATAACAGCATTGTTATGAGGGCTAGATGTTTGCTGAGTGAAGGGGGGTCCAGGAGCCTGTAAATGGGTCCTTCAGTGTGGTTGTGGCCATTCTTCTGACTATGATTGCATAATAATTTGGATAGAGATCATTTTCCTTGTATACACTGCTGTGCAATATCAGTGTTAGTATATTGAAAGATGAGGACATGGTTGCATTAGAAAATATTTTTTGCATCTGCATTTTTAATATTATGTTGCTGTGTTCTATTTTTGTTTGTATGCTTATTTTTGTATGCTTTTACTTGTTTTTTTTTTAATATTCCCTTCTTATCTATTGTGGTAATATCTTGTTATAATGTGAGTATATCTTTATTACATGTATAATAGCAAATTGTGAAACATCATTAGACATTGCCGGGAATGCATATTTTGCTTTTAAGCATAAATATTGATAATCATGTAAAATATTAATATTGAATTGATATAGTTTGATAATACAAGTTTAATAATTTACTATTATACATTCATAATTCTTAATCAAGGCAGAGCACAGTTCTACAGGGACCTTTTTTATTTACTCTGGAAACCCGATTCCAAAAGACAGCTTATAATGACGGCAGGCTAAAAGCAGGTCTTTTGGAATCTGGCCTTGGTGTAAGACTCTTTCTAGATAGGCCTTACATCGAAGTAGGTCACTTACACTGAGAGCAAGTCTTTTGGAATCAGGACAGACTTACACTGACAGCAATTCTTTTGGAATACGGCTCTGGGAATACTAGCTGGTTAAGTGATTTGCTCAGAGTAACACAGTAAGGAAATGGGGGATGAGAGAGTCTAATTGTGGACTTTAGAAAGCTGATTAACAGTTCATAATAATCTTCTTGGATAACTGCACTAACTGCCAAACCATATTGTATTATTTTTTCTTCTCTTTTGAATTGTGTCTGTAATGAGCAAAAGAAAGATTGTTTTAATTATTTTTAAATATTATATAGTTATAAAGCTAGCTAGATAGATATAATAGTAAATATTTTTATTTTTATTTTATAAATTCACACATTTAGTTACACAATGTTTCCTTATTGCTTTAAATATGAGAAAATGATTTACACTGAACATATAAGGCAAAAAATGCTTTAGTTGATCAAATTAATATATTTTTTATTTTTTCTGACGTTTTACTTTGACTCAGAGCTGTCCAGCCTGGCAGCAAACAGGAACAACATATATATTGTATCACACAAGAGTTGAGACAGTAAGCAGTACATGTTGATGAGTGCATAAGAATGTGGAAATGAGAAATTTCATCCTAACGAGCCCCAACGTCTAAGCAAATTATGAAATTCAAAATGGTGGACAAATTCAGAAACATATAAAAGAGGATTGCTGCACCAAGGTTTATATCTGATTTTTTCAGTGATAGTAGTGGTGTATATGAGGAAAATGGTACTGGGAGAAGATGTAGCTCATCACCATGTATTAATGTTCACTTTCAGATGTGCCTGCAGTGTTACACAGTGCAGCTAGCCACACCAATGGAAGCATTACAGGTAGCAGTGGACATACCACCAGCTAATGGTTCCGCAAATTATGTACCATTTCTGTGTGCACAAGGAACCTGTATGAAAGTTTATCAAATTGTGTCACCCACAAGTGGAATCAAAGGGGATGACAGGTATTTCCAATTCTGTGGGTGCTAAAACATGAGTAGCTGCAACCACCTTAGCTAGAGGAAACTTTCAGTAATCTACTGTGGTCACAATGACATATTGCAGGCATCAGCCTTATGATATTTTACAATATTGCCCACTTCCATAAAGTTCCAGGAGTAGTTAATCAAACACACATGTTGTCATTGGAATGCAGTACATCAACAGGAAGCCCTTCCACTGCTTTAACTGTTGGCATAATACATAATGTGCCCATGCACCCTGTAACAGTTCATATAATTCTCATACCTGAATGATGTCTGACCTATACCAAAGGGTCTTGTATGTGAAGAGATTTCCTACATGGCTATCTACTTGGTAAGTGCACATACAAACTAGACCAACATGCAGACTCACACAGATAGCACACAAGCAGAAAGTAAGCCGTCATTTTTATCTTCCATTTTAACTACACCAATTAACGTACTTTAAGTTAGTGTTACAATAATTCTGCAAATTATATTACTATAGTGATTTTATAAATATTATAAATGGTTTTGTATTTTTAGATTCTTAGAGCTTTTCTCCCTGGGTCTCCACTGAAAAGGGACTTTTTTCTGCCCATTAAGACTATCCCAGTAAGCAAATACAAAATTATTATTATGGATACTGTGGCAGGTGACTGCATCACTATGAGATAGGGTAGGGTCATGTGCTGCAGATGATGCCAAATATGTCCTAGAAACATGGATACTGTGGCAGATGACTGAATCACTGAGATGGGGTAAAGTCATGTGCTACAGATGATGTCAAATATGTCCTAGAGCTGTTGATACTGTGGCAGGTGACTGCATCACTATAAGATGGGGTAGGGTTGTGTTCTGCAGATGATGCCAGATATGTCTTAGAGCTGTGGATACTGTGGCAGATGACTGCATCACTATGAGACAGGGGCAGGGTCATGTGATGCAGATGATGCCAGATATGTCCTAGAGCCCTGAATACTGTGACAGGTGATTGCATTGCTATGACATGAGGTAGGGTCATGTGCTGCAGATGATGCCAGATATGTCCTAGAACCATGAATACTGTGGCAAATGACTGCATCACTATGAGATGGGTTAGGGTCAGGTGCTGCAGATGATACCAGATATGTCCTAGAGCCGTGGATACTGTGAAAGGTGGTTGCATCACTATGAGATGGGGTAGGGTCATTGGAGCAATTCAGGGGTACAAACAAAGGTGAGTGCAGCATTATGAGATGGCTTAGGTTCAGGAAAAGCCAGCACAGTAACTGCATATTGAAGGAGTCTGTAAATAATTGGGGATCACATCCTACAGTGGTAAGGGTCAAGCTGTCACAGCATGACTGTTGGCATCAGTACTGTGTCAGATTGCAGCATTGTGGCTCAATCAGCCTGTAACAGGCAAGGAATACATCTCTGGGACCATGAACATTTACCCTGATGGGGTGTACCATGTGCAGTCCTGATGAGTACCGTTACTCACATAGTGGTCATCAGTCACAAGCAATGATGGTAGCATGTGTGGTCACAGGTGATAGGGAAGACATAGAACTATGAGACTGTGTATACATAGCAAGACGAGGGATTCCAGGTTTTGAGCCAAAGGAGTGTCCTGGGCCATGACCTGGACAAAATTCACAAATGGACGTGGCAGGCTATATGGATGACCAGAGGTGACAATGAGACTAACTTTCAAATATACTCAGCTGTCTGATTTGGGACAGTCTGTGTTCAATCGGCACACATCCTAACCATTTGAAAGGCATGAGAAGCTTATTATCTGAAGGCAGATTGGAGGATGGCTGCAATGTGCCTCACAGAGACAACAGTTAAGGCATTGCCAGCAGTGATCTCAGCAGTATTGTCCACTCTCACACTCTGTCTATAATCCAAACCACTAATCACTTTTTGCATGCTGTCTGAAAATCCACGGGGCACACTTTTAATTAGCCAGTTGTGCCTGGATCCCTGACAAGTGTTTTATCTGTACCAAGGATGGTGCTGGAGTCCTTTTCATGTACATCATAGTGTCCTCAGAGTAAGTGACATCCAACACAGGGTTTATTGTTCTTGCTGATGTAATTCTCTAGTTGGCATTCCTTCCTAAACTCTTCTGCATTAAGTTTCCTAGCTCTATAAATCAGCAAGTCTACAGAGTGACTGCTAAAATTATTTTATTCTACAGTCATACTGCATTGAGTAGAGTTGTGAAAAATGTTACAATCACTTCATATTCCATTAAGCCAGCTAACACAGTGGTTGTACTAATAAGACAACTTAGCACCACTATGGAATACTACCATGGTGCATTGAACTACCCAGATATGCTGACAGTAGTCATGCTTGTCAAAGTGACCACAATGCGTCCGATATGTATACTTATGTATATAGTATGTGCATAACTGTAGCACCAAGGTGTGCCTCACTGCAGTGTTATATTGAGTGAATGTGACTTATAAATGATTATACATATACTTGGAGCTACCATTTTGCATTTTGTGTGGACCTGAGTTAGTGGCCATTGTTGCTTTAGGCACTGTGGAATGCATAGCTCCTGCATGATATGCCACTGAGAACATGATTTTCTTGTTTTTTCTGGCCTCTTTTCCTCATCTGTGGAATACAGCACTCTATTCTTTGAAGACCAAGTGCATCCTTATTATCATATTATTAGTAACCACAGAGTGCTCCCAGATTACCTCTAAGAAGAGTGACACATACAGAGTGAATTTACTTATTAACAAATAAAAACATAAATATGTGAATCATGGAGAATGTGTTAGAATAATAAAGTAATGTCCCTCTGAAAATGTTTCTTGTTACTGACAATTTTCATTTTTAAAAGATATGTTCCCGGGTATAGGAGGACATGGAACATTGATTGCTTAGATGTAGTTAGGACAGGGAAAAGGGGGCACATGCCTCAGGTGTAAAGAATTATAAGGTGCAATCAGTGCCTACAGATGGAGTGGAAGTGCAGAAGAAATGAATGCTGATACTGTACTTGTGGTAACAGATGAAACACAGAAGGGCTTTGTTGTGGTAGTTTAACTGCAGCAAGCCATTTGTTATATTTCAAGCAAATGGTTTGCTACAGTTTCAGAGCAAATGAGCTTTTGTTAGTCTTCAACTCTGAGATGTTTTTACTCTGAGATATTTTTTTCTTTTGCTCCTCAACTTTGAGTTGAGAGGAGTGGCTGATTGGGAAACTGCTCAGGGTGGGGGGTGCTAGATCAGGAAACTGCTTAGTGCACCAGATACTAGTTACTGTTCTGATTAAGTGAAGGCAGGTGAATATTGGAAGTCCTCTTCAAACTGTTGCCAAGATAATATTTAAACATATTTGACTGTGCTGTATTATTACCAGTATTTTTCAAAATGGTAAGACTTGCCTCCATTACGAGGCCCTGCCCTGTTTAAAAAGGAGACCCAAACAATTATGAATATTTTGTTTGTATAATAGATTAACTTTTTTGCAGTACATCCACTGTAGGATCAGGGTGTACATATATATATATATATATTTATATAGATATATATATATATATATATATATATATATAAATTCAGCTGTCGGTGTTTGATTCATTTTTTAACATTTGACATTCTTCTACCTGTTAGGTTCCATTCTCTATTAGATTATTCATTCCTCCCATCTCACAACATGTATGAATACAGGGAGAGATAGGCAAAAGCTCCTTCTGCAGGGGACAGGATATTTTATTATGTGCTTCTGCTTCCCTCTATCTACCGAAGACACAGTACAATACTCAGAATGCAGAGTGTTTTTCCACTCATTGCACTCCTTAACTAAGCTTCCAACCATGAGTCCAGTCTCATGAATAGATTCCATATCAGAACATATTTCCCAGATGCTGAACCAGCAATAGGACTTGCTACAATTCCTCCCCAGGATGGGATAGCTGGTATCTGTTCCTCAGTCACTCATTTCCATACCACATAGACTGGCTACTGCAGTTCCAAGGGCTGCTGTTGGAATGCAGGTAACCTGGGATGATTTTATGGCCTAAATCTTTATCCTACAAAAACAGATAATTAAATTGATACATTTCTTTGCATGTCTGTTATGAAGGAATAATTAACTTAGTTAAACCTTTCTTATAATATATATCTGCTCATCTGCACTTTTGAATATGCCTATGTAATCTGAATAAAAGTCAGCTTACTGCTCATAGATTCATAGGTGTTTACTAAGCTAATGACCACAATGACCACAAGGACCTTTTTTAAGTCTAACCATGCATCCCAAATTGCTGACAAGTTCTGGTATCCTTGATAAGTGTAAGCAGGGGCTTGGGAAGTGATACATTTATAACCAGGGGCCTGGAATATGAACCAGTTACAGGCTGCCTGTATCCATTAGAGACATAGGTGCCAAACCAGGGATGAATTTCTTGTCCCCCATCCAGTTGTCCAAGTTACACTTGAGTTGTGTTAAGGAGGAACTCTGCTTTACATGGATAGGGAGCATGCTCCAGAGAAGGGGTAGTCTCTGGATACATACATGTCTTTCCAACAGGTCCTATTTATATCACAGGCAAGATTTAAGACTTTAGAATGGGTAACTCTAGTGTTGTTTGATTTGTGGATATGTAGGAGCTCCATCAGAGTGGGGTCTGACAATACCTGTTTGGACGCTACAGTTAAATAGAAATTCCAGAGGGCCTGACACATCGTGTTTCACTCTATTTAGAAGGCATCCTGGGATACTATCTGGGCCTATTGATGTAGGGTTATTGGCCTTAGAGTATTAAGGACCTCTCCCCTAGTGATAGCAGGAGAGAGTTCTATTTGATAGTATTTCCTGAAGGAAGGTTGATGAGGAGAGAGGGGTAAAGTTGGATCTGAATTTGTCTGCCAGTAGGTTTGTTATATCTTCTGGCTCAGTATAGTTGGCTCCATTTATAATGAGCTCTGTACACACTTGTGTATGCCTTTGAGGTTGCAATGAGTGGAAAAACACTCTGCATTCTGAGTATTGTATTGGACATAGTTAAAGAAAGCCTTGTAGTTGTCCTTGGTCTCGGAGGCCAAATTTACCTGAAATTTATCTTTGGTAGACTTTATTTGTCCTCTGATTTGATTGTTTAGTTTGATGAGAGTGCTTTTATCCTGCTGGGTGGTGCACCTCTTACTTTTTTCCATGATTTTCTTCCTTATTTTATACAGCCTATTGATGTTGTGATTCTGGGTGGCCATGGTGGTGCAGCGGTTAGCGTTGCTGCCTCACAGCAAGAGGTTCTCCAGTTCTATCCTCAGTTGGGGTGCCTTCTGTGTGGAGTTTGCATGTCTTCCCTGTGGTCATGTGGGTTTTCTCTGTGTTCTCTGGTTTACCCCCACATCCCAAAGACATGCTGTAGGTAGCTTGGACACTCTAAATTAGCCCTAGGCATGAGTGCGTGCATGTATGTGCCTTCTGTGGAAGGTTGGGCACCGGACAGGCAACATGACACCATAAAACTCCACTGCTATTCATGAGCAGACAAGTGATCTGCTGTGGTGACCCCTAACTGGGAAAAGACAAAGAAGATTGATGTTGTGATTCCACCAAGGTGGCTTGTTTCTTGAGTTAGTTCTGTACTTCCTGGTGGATATAACTGTCTGTATGCATGGAAGAAGACTAAAGTGCCCATATACAAACCTGTTATTTAAGAAAGGTAAACTATTTTTTTAAATAATGCCATAGTATAATAGTATTAACACACTCCTATTTGTGGGTATATCAGGATTTACCCACTTGGCTTCACCCTCATTATCAAACCACACCAACTATGGTTAAATCCTGATATACCGACACACAGTCATGGAATATTAAATCCTGATTTTTGTGAGTGGATTACGTTCTTCTGTGGAGCTACTATGCAGTGTTAATTCTTGTGTACTGTACCAATTGCATGAGTGAGATTCCAAGAGGCTTAATGTCAACGTGAGTTAGTTTCTCCAGTGTAATGCTGCTTTGTTAATAGATGCCATACAGAAATAACTTGTTCACAATGGAAGCATTTATTTTAGAATCCTGTTTTACATCTACTATAGTTTTGAATATGGCTTGAGAGTTTTGACAGTTAAAACAGCTGCTACCTTAGTAAGCTTTCCATTTCATTCGTAATTCCTGGCCCACCAAATTCTCCCTCCAATCTCCCTGTCATACCATGTGATCAGTGCTTTTCTTTTCATTATCTTAGCAAACGACACCTTCCAGAGTCTAATGATATGATAGCATATCCATGTGAGGAATCCAAGAGCCTTTGCTCACTGCTGGAATCATTTCCTTCTTATATATGGGATGTTTTTACTTATTTTATGTGTGGCACATATTCGGGCAGCTTCCTCATACTCCACAGATGTATTTTCATCCTCTTATGGACCTCAGTTGTTCCAATTATGTTCATTTTAGGAAGTAAAGGAAACTAAGAAAATAATTCTAAAATGGTTTTATAAAGCTGATTAAATCCACAGGAATGCACATTGCTACTTGAGCCAAAAATGTAATCCCTATGCATATGCAGTGCTGTTGTGGAGCACACTTAACATTTCTTTCATATGTTTCTTAGAAAGTTAGAAAATAATATAAGAAGGTTAGTAAATTTGCACTATTAGACTAAAAAACAAATTAAATATGCAAATATTTTCCCTTGAGTATTTATTTGCATAAAGAAAACTGATAAGCCTTGCACAGAAATACCTTCACATGAAAAATGTCTACCACTGTAACCTAATGGGTATGGGTATATGTAGCATATATGTTTTATTGTACACATCTTGCCAGCATGGGACACCACACATATACAGTGTAGTGCATGACACTTTTGCATCAACCTAGGCACAGATGCAACAGTTGGTACAGCAAAAAAAAAAAAAAGATGACAGTTTTTTAAATAACTATATGATCTTTTCTAAGAGTCAGAAAAGCTTTCTAAATCTAACTTATTTTAGCTTTAATAACTCAAATCTCAACATTTTTTGTGGTGGCTTCTGCACATGACAGTACAACACATTGCTTCTCCAACAGAAATACTCTAGCAGGATATTATACAAATAAGTAGGAACAAAACAAATCAGTATGGAAATGAGTTAACTACCAACACAACGTGCCTATGTGCCTCCAATATAAGCATTGCTTCATTAATAGCAATAACTTTCTGAACAGTAATGGGCAGGTGGAGGAGTGCTTTGCTTTGCAACAAGAAAATGAAAACCAAACTACTGCCCTTTTCTTCCATAAATCTGTGTTCCATCTTTTTTATTCGATATAAAATACCGCAATGCTTTCTTGGTTCATTTTAGAATCTTATATGATGTTTGCCCATGCTCAAAAAGTGCAAAGCAAGAAAGGAGAAAATTCTGACTGTGCTCATGTTGTAAAATTCTCTCTCTCCCTTTCTCTCTCCCTCTCTTCTCTCTGATATCAAGTGCAAAATGATGGGTGTTGCTCCTACGGTTATTTTAAAATGTGTGCTGCTTCCCCACACAGTGCTACACAAGAAAGTTTCAGTCCAACTTGGGTAAAATTAAATCAAAACATTTTTAGCTGGACTTGAGTATAAGCTCTCTCAGCAATATTTTACTTTTAGGACTCACCATTCTAGTTTGCGCAGGTAAGGCAGTGCAAACTTGAATTACATCCCATTTAGACTGTCATTTACATTAGGTGGTCTGAACTTTTTAAAATGTTATTAAACATTTCATTTTGTGTAAAGTAAAAGGTTTAAAGTGGTCAAAGTAAGAAAAAGGCTCCCTATTGAAATGTTGGCACTCAAAATGCAGAGTGCTGACAAGCCAGAAAAATAACACCCAAACTACAGAAGAAAAGTGAATCTTGAACATTACTCTTCTTTAAACTTCTCTTTTCCAAGGAGTAAGCCCCTCTGCACCCCAACATCCCGCACACCCCCAAACTTAAATATACCAATTCTGAGATTGCAATTCTTCAGAGAAAAGGGAATATTCCAAGAAATATTATACGAGAAAAGGGAATATTCCAAGAAATGGCAATCATGGATTTAGTATATGTAAGTCTATTTTTCTTGCTATTCAGTTTCCATGTTTTGGGACTCACTCTAGTGGGTCCCAACATTCTATATAGTTACCAAAACAAATCTGATATTCTAATGCTGGGTATTACTGACTTAGTGTTAGTGAATGAGAGCTATATACATAAACCAAGGGAGCTTCCACAGTCCTACACCCCCCTGCAATACAGAATTGTAAGTACTTTTAAGTCCTTTGGTGGGGAGTGTGCGGGGAGGGGAAGAAGTCCTCTGATGGAGCTTATGCTCTCTGTCTTTTTAAAATTTAATCTTAAGATCAATGTTTCAAATAAACATTTACTTTAAAAAAAAAACTTTTTTGAATTTTCACTCGGGACATAGGCAAACTTACATTTATATAAAAGAAAAATCATATTAATATGTTCACATTTACAAACATTATACATTACATATATTCATCTATACAATATAATCAATCTAACATTATATAAATTGTTCAATTCTTGACTTTTTTAATCCTCATTCCTCCTCCAAAACGTTTTTCTGCATGAATCATTGCCATAATTTCCATTTTTCTATGTAATTTGCTCCTACCCTTTTCTAAAGCTCCCACTTCCTGTTTTTTAATATCTGTTACAATATTTACTACTTCATGTACAGTTGGTTTCAACTTTGATTTTCATTTTCTAGTAAAGGCTGTTTTTTTGCCTCAACCTTGTAACTGTCTCATAATGTTCTACAACACTGAAATGTCCTTTTCTGGTGTTATCAGTTACAAAATAATATCATCTGCAAGTAAAGCAAACTTTTCTTGATTACCATACCAATTATATCCTTGAATTTCTGAGTCCCTTATTTTCTTTGACAGTGGTTCATTTAATATAACACAAATAACAAAGGGAAAGAGGACATCCCTGATTGGTTCTTCTGTTCAGACACATCTTATGAGAGGGAAACCCTCTCACTTTTATCTTTGGTTCATACAGTAGGTGCAAAGATTACTACTAGGCTAACTGCCCTTTTGGGCCCTTTTAAGCCTAGACAATTACCCCATGTCAGAATTAAACCCTGCACTGTGTCTGTAAGGTAAACACCTTAACCATTATGCCAACCTCCAATCGCTTCCAATTAAACTTATTATTTTATCATGGAATGCAAATGCTTCCATTGCCCTATTCATATAATCCCAGCTTATTCTGCCAAATGCTTTCTCTGTATCAAGACCCAACAACAGTGGTATTTTCTTGCATTCTGCTTCCGTCTGGATCATCATTGTTCTATTAATGTTGTCAAATGTTTACCTCCCCACCACAAAACTACATTGTTCTATCAATTTTGGCAACTCCTTTGCCATTCTATTAGCCATTATAGATATAAACATGTTATAGTTATGGTTTAAAACTAAAATAGGCCCATATGAAGCTGGATCTGATGGGTCTTTACCACCTATAGTATCACAGCCACCACAATTTTCCTCCAGAATGCTGGTGTTTCTCCTCCAATTAAAAATGCTGTTAAACAATGCTTTCCAGATCTTTATCACTGTTTTGTGCCTAGCTTCCAAACTTCCACTGGAATACCATCTATTCCTGGAGACTTTCTTGCAGATTAGTTATACATCAATACTTTTATCTCATCTCCTCCTATTTTAACTGTAAACTGTTGAGCCTCATCTACCTTGGGATATTTAAATCTTCCATAAATATTTCTAGTTGTGTTTTCCTTGATTTCCCAATTTCTCTGCTTTATATAAATTTTCATAAAATTTCTAAAATATCTCTAATAGCTCTGTAGGATCTCTGGTTATTTTTCTTGTTATATGGTCCCTTCTGTAGTTATTTGTCTTGTTATAAGGTTCCCTAAGTATGGCAACAACCATTTCTACTTTTTCTTACCTAAATTGTTATGCTAAAAGTGTTTGTGTTCTTGAGTTATCAATAAACAGTTGCTTAACAGCAATCTTTGTAAACTTATGTATATTATCCAGGTTCTCCCTTGTTTTTTCTTTAGCATTCCAAAGTTGTGCCTTTACTTTATTTGTGAGATTTCCCCTTATTAAGCAAATCTTTAACCTTTGTCAGCCCCTCTAGATTATTACCATTACTTCTTAACCATATCTCTTCTTTTATTTCTACCCTGTTTTAATCTCCATTTTCATATTATTCCCCTCACTAGCTATAATGTCTGGAGTACTTTCTATCTTTCCTGATAACTCCTGCATAATTTCCACTATCCAGTCCTTAAGTTTGTCTCTTTTTAACTGGGGGGGAGGCAGTGTCTCATTTTTATTACTCTGCATTTTAATTGGCACATGATCTAAAATAGTTATTGGATGTGTGTCAAGGCTCTCAATTCACAAGTTCCTGTAAAATAATTTATCTAGTCTAGCCAAGTTAGCACCTTGGGGAATAATATGTAAATTTTCTCCAAGTTCCTGCTAATGAATTCATGTCTTCTGTACCAAATATTTTCATAAGTTTCTTCAGAAATCTATTCACTTTTGTTATATTTTCCATTTTATGCCCCCAGTTGCGTCATTTTTGCAAATTAAATTCCAATCATCACCTATAAGTAGTATTCCCTGCTGAAAGTGAATTATTTCTCCAAAATTTTCTTAAGCTCCATAATAGCAGTTTTAGGTGGAGTATAAGTACATGCTATCATAATCCTCATCCCTTACCAGTAGCCCTTTACTACCATAAATATACCATTATTATATTTTATCCTCTTTTATTAGTATTGGAGATCCTCTAGCAATTAATATAAGTACTGTTGTTTTCCTTTGCTCCTGATACTCTGCTGAATATCTAACTTGAAATATTTTCTTTATTAAATTCACATGTTCAGTTCTTTTAAAATGTGTCTCCTGAAGCATTTCTGTTTGCACTCTGCAGTTCTTAACATAATTAAATATTTTTCATTTTTGTTTGTACCTGTGAGATCATTTATATTCCAAGATAATATGGATATTTTGCCATTATAATAATAAGTTATTATTCCCACCTGTTTTGTATAGCATATTTTTTTAAAAGTATACATTTAGCTTTTGTGATTCATGTACTCACTAATCTTTGGCAGGTTAATCCTTTACATTTTTTTCATATTTTCATTTGAACCTATGGCATTTTGTTTTAATGAAAACCCTCACAAAAAAGCATAAACTCTTTACTTAAAAACTACGTGCATCTTTAAATAATGAAGTTTAACCCTAAAAATAGGAACAATTGTCCCAAAATTGTGGATAACACAGGTCTTGCCTTACCTAAAGCCAATGTTATCCATGCCAAGACACGTTACTACCTATGTTCCAACTTACACTAATGGGTGTTTTTATCTTTATTCCCTTCCCAGATGTGAAAAATAACTTGCATGTTTTCAGAAAACATTAACTTCTAGCCTTGAAGAAATTGGTACTTTGGCTTTTTTATTGCCCTATATTGAGCTGGTCTCCATGGAACCATAAGAAAAAAGTGTAGCCCTCAGTTTCAGGCTTCTAAAGGCAAGCTAAAACATCTAATACTAAAGGAAAACTTTTCATTACATTCAGTATTTTCTTATTTAATTGTTTCACTTAATTCAGACATTTGACTATGCAAAAGTAAGAGAAAAACATTGCTCTACATATGACTCTGTACTTTTGCACCCAATCCCCAGCTAAATAGCCCAAGATTACAGTCTATTAAATTAAACTTGCTTTTTTCTAGCTTTTTTTCCTATTTTTGCATTGCAATGCCTACATTTCTTATTACTAAAAATGAAGAAAGAAAGAAAGAAAGAAAGAAAGAAAGAAAGAAAGAAAGAAAGAAAGAAAAAGGTATCTGTTTACTTTATTATCTTTATTGAATATAATAACTTTTTTGTTGTTGAGCCTTTCAGCTTTTCCCATTTAGGGGTCGCCACAGTGGAACTCCGGTCTGCTAATGATTGGCAGAAGATTTTTACTTGCCGAGTTGCCAGTCCTGATGCACAACTTTCAATGAAGGTATGCCCATTCACGCATGTCTCCACACAGAAGACACTATAGCTGAGAATTGAACAGGACAACGTCTTAATGTGAGGTGACAATGCTACCGCAGCATATAACTAAAAATGGTTTAATATAAGACATGCAATTTATATCATGAAATGTCTTATAGAAATACTGTTAAGAACAGAAGTTTTTTTATTTAGTCACCCTTTTCCTTCCTCTTCCTGTCACCTTAATGCCCTTTCAGATAGTAATGACATGAAGTGAGGCAAATGCCTTTCAGTTCCCTACAAGTTTAACAAGGTCAACAAAAGTCCATTCTTTCCACTTTTTCTTGTACAGCCATATTTCACAGATTTGATTGATGCTTTGTAATGTCACACTTGTTTATTTATTTCCATGCTGCTGGTCTTCTTATTCATCTTCATCTCCCATTTCCAGACTCTGGTTCAATTCCAAGGTACTCCCAATTTTTCTAGTCAACTCCTCTGCTTTCTCTTTCTCTCAAGAATTTTCCTTTGGAACAATGGGACAGGTTTCACAAGCAAAGTCTCTCCATATGCCTTATAATCAGAAGAATGAGAAGCAGAGTTCCCTTCTGTTTGATGGCTCACTTCTTGTTGGACAACAATTTATATTTCCTCCTTAGCCTGTTCTATATCAAAAAATAAATAACTTTGGTCCTCCAGGAAAAAGTATTCTGAAACCAGCTAGATACAGCAGCTTAAATGTCACACCTGCCTCTAGACATTCCCTGATTGCTGGAATAAATTTGTTTCACTTCTGCCTAGTTTACAATGAATAATAATTTTCCACAAATGCTCTATTGTCTCCAGCTTTTAATAGTTTGCCTCTTGCCAGTTTTGTCAGGATCAACTATTTCCATTGGTAGAATTGCATCTTTACTAATACATGTCTTGGCTAGTTTCTCATGGCCAGATTTGGAGCATACACACAATGTAAACATTCAATTAACAGATCCTGCTGTGGAATACAAGTTCAGCTGCTTAATTTTGCCTTTACAAAATTAATACAGTCAACTCCTCCTAGTTCTTCTGGTACAGCTGAAAATCTCAGATTTTCTCTATGTATACTGTCCTCTAATTCTGCCATTGTTTAAAACATTTCCTCTTGAGCAGTTTTACACTCAGCCAGCATTTTCTTCATTTAGACTTTTGATTTTTGCAGTTTTATTTGCTCATTTGAATAGCTGTTTAAAGCTTCTTCCATTTTACCAGCCTTTTGTTATTTGAGTTGATATACTCCTTCAGTATTTTGTTTATTTTAATCAACTTTTAACATATTTTGACCTATTTTTCCTCTAGATTATAGGAAGCCATGTCTTACACCAAATCTTGAACTTGAACTGCTTTTTGCTGAACAGCTACAGGATTCTTCACAGTCAGTGTTTTTTGTCTTCACTTTTTTAGTTGGTGTTCTTTCAGACTCTCTTAGTTTCTTCCTTGCTGGCATCCAAGAAGTGTACTTACTAGGCAGTAACTGAATTTAATAAAAGTGACAGAGCTCGTGGCCCCTATCTTTCAGTTTCTTTTTTCACACCAGGAAAGCTGAAGTTAAGCTGTTGATCAGTGTGCAGCCATTTTGGAAAGCCATTAACATTTATTTCTTGATAAATAAGCAGTATGATATTATAATTAAAATGTCGGCCAGTGTCATAAGAGGAAGAGCTTTCTACTGCATATCCTGGTGAGTCCTAAAGTAAAATATTGATGCTCCCTTTTATTTGTGTAAAGTGAAAATGTTATATGTGGGTTTCTCCAATTTAAATTACTGTCTCTCATTTGATCATACACATTAAGAAATTTTCAGATTGACTGATGTAAAATCTCTCGCTTTCAATTTGAAGTGCACTATGTTGCTTCCTCATGATGAGATTTTTTTCCCTTTTCCATGCTTATAAATGTAAAACAAGAAAGTTTCCACATAACATGGGTAAAATAGCTTGTCCTCTGCTGTCAAGTGCAATATGCTGGTTGTTGTTCCTTTGATAATTTTAAAATGTGTTGCTAACCATGATCAGAAATGTGAAGCAAAGCGATTTCATCTCAGCTGGTGAATATTAAAGCAAGAATGTTTCAGCTAGACTCAGGTAAAATCTTTCTCCCCAGGATTCAATAAAATATGTGTAGGCTCCATGTAGAGCCTACAAGGAATGTATCCATGTACATAGCCACAGTTACTCCTTAGTAGCATGCCATACATATTAATTATGGTGCACTGCTGAGGGAGATCACAGTAACACAGATACTGAATCCATGCAAGCAGCAGTGTAGAGGCTGTCTCATACTTGTGGACTGTCCAGAAAAATTCTGGACAATTGGTAAGCACAGCACAATACATTTTGGCCTGTTAGCCTGGATCAAAAGTTGAACAACAGATTTTACTACATGAAATTGCAATTTTTTTATGTAATGTTTGCGTGGTGTGGTGTGGTTCTTAGGCAGATGCTGAGCTGTGCTTATACATATACAGCAGATATCTGTTATATATCTAAAAATAGAAACCAGATGTAATCAATTTTTTTTTCTGTTTGTGTGGAACAGCATGGTGCTTAGTGATGCTGAGCAGTGCTTATACACATACAGCCGACATCTGGTATATATCTAAAATAGAAACCAGATGTAATCAATTTTAATTTTTTTTCTATTTTTTTGTATTCTGCTTGTTTGCATGGTGTGGCATTTAGCTATGCCTCACTTTGCTTGCAGATACAGTAGACATTCACATGACATCTAAAAATAGGAACCAGATGTATTCAGTTGTAGTTCTGCAGTGCTTAGCAATGCACAAACCTTGCACAGCAAAGCTGTGCTATACTTACAGGTTCCTGTGTAGTATATGTGAAGATATACGAGTTCCTTTTACTATTCCAGTGGCTAGATAGGTTGAGTTGTAACCTACAGTATAGTAGGTCCTGGGTCCAAGTCCTAAGCAGTCATACTTTGTACATTTTCACTGTGAAAATGTGTCAAATGACTGTAACATCAGTTTATTTTTAAATTTAAAAAAATGGTTGCATTTGGAAAAGCTGCATGATGCTAAGCAGTGCTTAAACATGGTCAACGGTCTATTCCCATTTGTGCGTTGCTAAGCTGCACTTACACATGGCTTGTGTGAGTTTGCATGATGCTAAGTGGCATGGCGCTTTTTTGAAAGTTACGGCATTATGTGTAAGGGCAGGAATGCAGCCTATTTAAAGGCCAATAGGTGGGAATTTTCACATCATTTGTTGAAGTTCTAACTTGGCTGTGGATATGCCTGGTGCTGCTGGAAAAGAAGTGTGCTTTCATGCACAGAAGTGGGGAGTGCAGGAGTCCAGTGTGTTTATGGACTCCTGGTCAAGAATTATGAACCCTGGCTGGTACAGGGCAATTACCAGGGCTCAGAGTATAAGTCTGAGGCCTGGGATCAGTTGGCTAGGGAACTTACCAGTGTTACTGGTATCTCCCACACTGGTGAGCAGTGTCGTCCCCATTACAATATCCAGAAGCATAGAAAGAGGGGAACCTTGGACATCTGGGTCCAAGAGGCTAGGGCTGGGCAAACCCCACAGATATGTAAGTATGTATGCTAGTAATTTAGGAATATACAAGCTGAATGTGTGCAATACTGGTATGCATAATGGTTTGCTTCTCTTCCCACAGCTGCAGACGAAAGAGCTCACATTGTCCAGTCCCATGCAGGGCAACTGGCCAGGATGCGGCAATCATGTGGTAAGTAGGACAACATCAAAGTAATAACTTAGTGCATAATGTAATTATACAATAAATTAATTACAGAGTTTGCAGTCTTAACAGTCAGGTATGACATACCTGGGACATCCTACATCTTTATTAATGTGTCACTGCCTACCTGAAATGGTAAAGCAAGTTAAAGCAAATAAGCATGCAATAATGTGTAGCATAGTAAGCATGCAGTAATGTGTAGTATAGTAAGCATGCAATAATGTCTACTATAGTAAGCATGCAGTAATGTGTAGTATAGTAAGCATGCAATAATGTCTACTATAGTAAGCATGCAGTAATGTGTAGTATAGTAAGCATGCAGTAATGTCTAGTATAGTAAGCATGCACCAATGTGTAGTATAGTAAGCATGCAGTAATGGGTAGCATAGTAAACATGCAATAATGTCTAGTATAGTAAGCATGCAGTAATGTGTGGTATAGCTT
The DNA here is from genome assembly GCF_019279795.1 of Protopterus annectens. Lineage (NCBI taxonomy): Eukaryota > Metazoa > Chordata > Ceratodontiformes > Protopteridae > Protopterus > Protopterus annectens. The sequence continues at coordinate 1,658,845,961 of NC_056725.1, read as the reverse complement.
CCAAAGATCAGTTAATGGTGGTGTCTACCCAGATTAAGAGTCACTGTTTCGGTCTGGTCATTATCTGAAAATATGCTGTAGGTTGTACTCAATAAATAAACAGACTATATCGGTTAGCTAACAAAACTCCGACACAGCTATCCATGGTCTACATGCCAAAGCTGAATCAACATTAATCAATACATTTTAAAGCTTGATGGTGCTTTGATAACTAATGTTTCAAATAAAATGTTCACTATTCCTGTATTCACTGCATGTCTGTTCTAATCTGACACCAGTCAAGGGTTATATGTAACTCAATAAAGAATGCAGCAAAAAATGTTATAAATTAATGTAGTGCAATACCCAGAGTAAGGTTCAAGCCTGTGTTCTGCTCATTTGGTCTGAAATAATGCTGTATATTCCACTCAGTCAATGAACATGGTATATGGGTAAGCAAACTAAAGTACTGGACAGCTATCCATGTGTCTAAATGCCAGATTTTAAGAAACATTATCAATAAAGTTTAAAACGAGATTGTGCGTTGATATGCAATCTTTCAAATACGTGTTCATTATTCCTGTATTCACTGCATGTGTGTTCTAATCTGACACCAGTCAACTGTTACATAATTAACAAATAAAGAATGCATCAGCAAATTTCACAAATAAATGAAGTGCAATACTCAGATTGTCAAGCTTCATTTCTGATAATTTTCCCTGAAATATGCTGTAGATAGCACTCAGTAAATGAACGGGGTTATGTTCACAGACATCTTACACAACTATACATGTTTGAAACTGACAGATTTCATGTGATATTAAGCCTTACAGTGTAAAAGAAGATGGTGCTTTGATAACTGTTTTCAGATAAATTGCTCATTATTCATGTGCTCTCTGCATTTTGTTTCCAATCTGATAACACACACAGATATGCACGCGTGTATATGTAAGAGTTCACAGGAAATATGTTTACACAGAAATTAAAGGACGGTAGTCACAAAGAGAGTACTCAACTTTCAAAACATATGAGAATCGGCTAAGCATACCTCTCAACCTCTTAGTGCAAGAAATCTGGACAAAGTCTGACAAAATGGGGGGACAAGGCCAAAACATAGGGACACATTTTAAATATTGCTCTTATAAACTGAGTTTGTGTTACCATACATTTTCCTGAAGGATCTGAAGTTTGAAACTCAAATGTATGTCATTATTTAGTGACTTCAATCCTTTGATCATCCCAGTGATTTGCCAGGAAACCACAAATTTTATGAGGCATAGACCAAAAACATGAGGCAAAAATCTGGGCATTCTGCTGCTACATAATTGCACTGTTTATCATACATTGCAAGATAAAATTCCTAAGGTGTAATCGATACTGGTGAAAATTGAAATTTTATAGAAGTTATTTTAATTGGTTTAAAATATTTGCCAAATTAGTTAGAAAGAAGAGGAGCTCTCCTGTTTACATCCAAAATGATTATCTGTGTATTTCTTAACCTTGTTAATCTTGCTTTGTAGAACTTATTTGCTGGGAAATATTTGAACAGCATTGTATTTCTTCATTTTGACTGGCATTGCAAAGCTGCATTTGCAGGCACCACTGAAAGCTACATCATAGGCAGTAAGATCTCTTGGAACATGCACCCATCCCAGGTTGCTTGCCCTTCCTCCTTATTCTGTCATTAACTCTCAAGCTGCATTGAGGAATGATTTCTTCTTTCAAGTAATTATTATTTATTTTTAGGTCATATGTTCCTTATTCTTTTCCCTTTTCATTCATTTCACTTAACATTTTCTTTTTTAAAAGTGAAGTACATCAGCCTAGTCCCATCAGCAGTTATGATTCACCATTTCCCTTTCCAAAATGGTTTCCTTACTGTTTAGTACAGATGCATTAATGGATCTTCTTGCTCTTATTCTCTTGCTTCATTTGTTTGTGTTCTAGTGTGTCGTGTGGCTTAGTTGTAATTTACATGAATCAAATTCTGCTTTGTTTGTTTTTTTTGCAGCACTGTGACATGTATGTCTCAGAGTATACTGGTCCATTTCTAAAGCAGCCCCACCTGCCAGTGTCATGAAGGAGTAGACACTAGCAATAAGTATGTCTACCCATGCTTCCTACATGTAGTTTCTGCTCATTGTCTCCATTTTCCTTCAAAGGCCTTTGCCATCCTTCTGAGAGCTTGATGCTCACACGTTGTTCCTCCTGTAGTTTTTCTAGGTGTTTCCACTTTGAGGGCTCATGGCAGGAAATCATTTTCTAGCTAAGGTAATTTACTTTTCACTATTCTTTTGTGATGTACAGAGGCTCTTGCAAGTAGGTTGGGTGCATTTCTTTTCCAAGGGACTGCTTCTTTGTACACGTTCTGTTTTTTTTTTTTTTTAACCAAGGAGCACACTTGTGTACTCTTTCACTTACCTTTTACGGTAAATGTGTATTTCCCTGTGTCTGCCAAGGATTTGAATCTTTTCAGCAAATCATGATCCTTTGACCTTCACAGATATAGTTTTTGTAATATCAGATGTAGCTGTCTTCCTACTATCAGAAAGCAGTCCCTGCAGATTTATGAACATGTCTTGTTGAATGTCAATGGTAGCAGTCACTGTCTGCAGTCATACTACTGCAAGGAGAATCTGCCAGTAGTGACAGTAGATATCTGCTCCTAGTGCAGAGCAACAGACTTGCAGACCAGCATCAGACTGGTAGCTACTCAATAGCAACAGCTGTCACTCATTAATCTTACTGATGGATAAGCCTGACAGTGGTGACAGTAAGTTTATGTTTCACAGTGCTGCAGAATGAGCCTTGCACAGTAGTGTCTATTTTCATGTCAGTTGTGGCACTGTTCTTTTGCACTGAAGAGGTATCATTCACTGGATGATGCAGTAGCATACTTTAATTCCACATTCCTTACTATTCTTAATTCTCACGCTCCTGCTCACTCCATTAGAACCAAAACAAAAACTGCCCCGTAGCTCTCAAAAGAGCTCTCAAAAGAGACCAAATCTAAAACCATAGCTAGAAGTAAGGGATTGGACAAATGGCGCGCCACAAAAGACCCACTAGATCAACTCAGATACCAACAGCTAAGGAATCACACAAAAAATCTATTATACTAGACAAAACAAAACTTCTACTACCATCTTCAACAAAAACATCACAACAAACCTCAAAAGTTTTGGGCAGGAATAAACAAACTTCTTCACCCAGGACAGTCCTTGACTCCTACCCCATCAGCTTCCAACCATAAATCTCCAGAGAATATTGCAAATACCTTCAATAGTTTCTTCACAGAGACTATCCAATCCCTAGCCAGCCAACTGGCACCCAGCTCTTCCAACCTAAATTCTGCCACAGCCAATACCCCTCTCTCCTTTAGCTTTCAGCCTGTTTCTACATCACTTATCAGATCTCTAATTAAGAAATTAAAACCAGCTACTCTAGCAGCTGATCTCCTCCCACCAGAGTATCTGCAAAAAGCAGCAGATGCCATAGCATACCCCATCTCCATCGTAATCAACAGAACCTTATCTGAAGCTACCATCCGCTCCATTTGGAAAATATCTCATGTAATACACCACTCCATAAAGGAGACATCTGCTTCGAACTGTCAAACTTTAGACCCATAGCTATTCTGTCACCATTGGCTAAAATTATGGAGAAGTGTGTCCATAAACAACTTATGCATTATCTTACAAAGAATAAGCTGTTGGCTAACTCTAAGCATGGTTTTAGGCCACACCACAGTACCACCTCAGCCCTCCTATCCTTCTCTAACACCGTAAACCATAACCAAAATAATAGCAAGGTTTTCTCAGCTCTCTTTTTAGATCTCTCCAAGGCCTTTGATATGGCCAACCACCAAATACTCATGCCCACCCTTAAGGCATTCTCACTAAATAGCCATGCACTTCAATGGTTTCAGTCTTACCTGTGTGGTAGACAACAAGCCGTCCTATGGCTATGGCAGGATAAACTATCAACCCATCTACCTGTCACCCTAGGTGTCCTCCAGGGCTCCATACTAGGACCCCTTCTTTTCTCTCTCTTTATTAATGACCTTCCCACTGTCATCCCATATACTACCTGTATCCAGTATGCAGATGACTCCACCTTGATTTGTTCAGCCACGTCCTTCACAGGCCTAATGACATTAACCTAGAATACTCTCAATATTGTTGGAAACTGCCTCTCTAACAGTCAGCTGATATTAAACCCTAACAAAACAAAGTTGCTTCTCTTCTCCCCCACTTGTAAATCTTCCTCACTACTCTTTACCATAAAATCTAATAATGGTACCATTATCTCCCCAGATGCACAAACCAAACTCTTAGGCATCACAATAGACAACACCCTCAAATTAGATACCATGTCAATCAAACAATCAACACCATTAAGAAAAAACTTGGCTCCCTCTAAAAGCTCAAACCTCTCCTTACTCCATTTGCTAGGACTGCTATTGCTCATTCCCATCTACTCTCCACTCTTCTCTGTGCCTCCCCTCTGCTCACTAATTTGAACAAATCCGCTCTTAGCAATCTCTCCGGCTGTTATAACCACATTGCTAGATTTGCAACAGGCACTGCCTATAGGATCCACCACTGTCACAACCTAAATCTTTTGGGGTGGCTAGAATGGGCTAGCCTACTTCAGTACAACCAGCTTATAATTGCCCATGGTAGGGCTTGGCCCATACTGTTCCATGCCAACAGGTTGAGAGCTATGTACATGCAACATCATCTGTACAACATTTGCAATGAGGTACTCAGAACTGAAATCTTAGTTATGTAGATGTATGTACTAGTAGTCTGTGTAGTAATATTACCTGTGATGTTACTAATTTTTTTTCCTCTCTCAGTCTCACCCCACCCGTTCTCTTCTTTAATTTATTAATTTATATTTATTATTAAGATTTGATATTAATATATTGTTTGTAGCTACCTCTTATGTTGGCCTTATCTATAATTTCATATTGATTTGATGTTAATATACTGTCACTTATGTTATTTATTGTTGTATTCCTCATTATATTCCTTTATATTTCTTTTGAAGCCACAGTGGTGCAGCGGTAGCATTGTCGCCTCACAGCAAGAGGTTCTCCCATTCGATTCTCAGCTGGAGTGCCTTCTGTGTGGAGTCTGCATGTCCTCCCCATGGTTGAGTGGCGTTCTAAAGACATGCGTGAATGGGCATGCCTTCGTTGAAGTTTGGGCATCGAGCTGACACCTCAGCACCGTAGAAATCTACAGCCAATCATTAGCAGACCAGAGCTCTGCTGTGGTGACCCCTAACTGGGAAAAGCAGAAAGAAGAACAAACATTCCTTTATATTTCTTTTGACTAATCATTACTATCCCCTATTATGTTCATACTAACATTTGTTTGATTATGTTTATTTTTCTTTATGCTTATATTTAATTTACTACAGTGTGACAGGGTAGGCCGATTCCAGGTGATCCACCTACCTTGGCTCCCCTGGCCATGGCCCCATTTTTCATTTCTTTAAAGATTTTTTTCACAATGTTGCATGGAGTGCAGCACTGCCAAGCTAAGCTAAGCTAAATAACACTATATTGATATATGTGTGTGAAGTAATAATAATCACGTTTAAAATATATACCTGTGCCCTATTTTGAACCCATGACTATCATTCCTGCAGACCAATGCATTAATCTGCCAAGTCACACAGTTAATTAGCACAGGTGTTTTAAGCAAAACACAGTACTTGCCAATTTTCCCTTGTTAAGCATGTTTAAACAGTGCTGCACATCATGCCACGTCTTGCAAATTTGCTAAAAAAGTAATAGAAAAAATAGGACAGTAACATGAGTCTGGAATAGGAATACATCAGTAGAAAGCCTGACACATAGTGGATATAAGTAAGGTCTCTCACAGCAAGTAACTGTGCACTTCTATCTCCAACATTTAAAAATGCACCTGCTAAAACAATAATGGAAATGTAGGTGTTTAACTGGACTCTGGTGGAGAAATACATCCCTGTAAAGCCATACACATAATCTACTTCTTCTTTCAGCTGCTCCCGTTAGGGGTCGCCACAGCAGATCAACTGTTTCCATTTCTTCCCGCCCTCTGCATCTTGCTCTGTCACACCAACCACCTGCATGTCCTCTCTCACCACATCCATAAACCTTATCTTAGGCCTTCCTCTTTTCCTGTTACCTGGCAGCTTCATCCTTAGCATCTTTTTCCCAATATACTCTGCATCCCTCCTCTGCACATGTCCAAACCAGTGTAATCTTGCCTCTCTGGCTTTGTCTCCAAACCTTCCAACCTGGGCTGACCCTCTAATATACTTATTCCTAATCCTGTCCATCCTCGTCACACCCAGTGCAAATCTTAACATCTTCAACTCTGCCACGTCAAGCTCTGACTCCTGCCTTTTTGTCAGTGCCACTGTCTCCAACTCGTATAACATAGCTGGTCTCACTACCCTCTTGTAGACCTTCCCTTTCACTCTTACAGGTGCTCGTCTGTCACAAATTACTCCTGACACTCTTCTCCACCCACTCCATCCTGCCTGTACCCTCTTTTTCACCTCTCTTCCACACTCACCATTACTCTGAACTGTTGATCCCAAATACTTAAACTCATTCACCTTCGCCACCTATACTCCCTGCATCCTCACCATTCCTCTATCATTCCTCTCATTCACACACATATATTCTGTCTTAGTCCTGCTGACCTTCATTCCTCTTCTCTCTAGAGCATATCTCCACCTCTCCAGGGTCTTCTCTACCTGTTCCCTACTCTCACTACAGATCACAATGTCATCTGCAAACATCATAGTACACGGGGACTCCTGTCTGATCTTGTCTGTCAACCTGTCCATCACCATTGCAAATAAGAAAGGGCTCAGAGCTGATCCTTGATGTAATCCCACCTCCACCTTAAACGCATCCGTCACTCCCACCACAGACCTCACCACTGTCACACTACCCTCGTACATATCTTGTACCACTCTTACATACTTCTCTGACACTTCCAACTTCCTCATACAATACCACAACTCCTCTCTAGGCATCCTGTCATATGCTTTGTCTAAATCCACAAAGACACAATGCAACTCCTTCTGACCTTCTCTGTACTTCTCCATCAACACTCTCAGAGCAAACATCACATCTGTAGTGCTCTTTCCTGGCATGAAACCATACTGCTGATCACTAATCATCACCTCCCTTCTTAATCTAGTTTCCACTACTCTTTCCCATAACTTCATGCTGTGACTGATCAGTTTAATCCCTCTGTAGTTACTACAGCTCTGCACATCACCCTTATTCTTAAAAATTGGTACCAAAACACTTTTTCTCCATTCCTCAGGCATCCTCTCACTTTCCAAGATTTCATTAAACAATCTAGTTAAAAACTCCACTGCCATTTCACCTAAACACCTCCATGCTTCCACAGGTATGTCATTTGGACAACAGTCTTTACATTCTTCATCCTCTTCATAGCTATCCTTACTTCCTCCTTGCTAATTCATTGTACTTCATGATTCACTATCCCCACATCATCCAACCTTCTCTCCCTCTCATTCTCTTCATTCATCAACCCCTCAAAGTACTCTTTCCATCTGCTCAACACACTCTCCTCGCTTGTGAGTATGTTTCTCTCATTATCCTTTATCACCCTTACCTGCTGCACATCTTTACTAGCTCGGTCCCTCTGTCTAGCCAATTGGTACAGGTCCTTTTCTCCCTCCTTAGTGTCCAACCTTTTATAGAACTCTTCATACGCCTTCTCCTTAGCCTTCACCACACATAATAATGGATGTAAATGAGCTATGTTACAGCATGTAAGTGTGCAATTATATGTTCCAAAATACACCTGCTATCACAGTGACTCAGTAGCTTAGGCTGTTAAATGCTTTGAGAACATTAACTGTTGGTACACGTGGTAATGGGTTCAGATCCAGTGGTGTTTAAAATACATGTATGTGCATATCACCATTGTGAATTCTATAATAAATGACTGTGTCATCAACTATTTTCCACCCAAAGCATTTCAGATGGAATGTCTGCTATTCAATGATGGAAGTCAAAGGCCTGCAGATAGGAGCACAGTTGGCATATTCTTATTACGACTCTAGGAAGTGCATTGAGTGTCAGGTCATGCAGTACTCTGCAATTACAGAGGATTTTAAATTATGTAATGCAAAGGAGGCCCAGTAATATCAGACTGCAGCCCACAATTATTTGCTAGTGATATTACAGATAACTACAACTGCACAGGTAACATACATATATGGAGGTTGTAGTAGACACAAGGGCTGCCAGTACATACGTTACAGGTGACTACCATGACATAACACTTGACTTGGCAGCTGTCCAACTGCTTAACATAATGGTTAATGTACCCAATACCTTATTCTAAGACACCCTAAGCATAATGCCTTTTACTCAGTTAGTGATACCTTTGACTAACATACTTACCTTAAACATGTACCTGAATATGTTGTGGGATAGATTCCCTTAATCAAGCTCTGGCTGTATACCAGGGCTGCCACTGATCACACTGTTACTCATAATTGTTGTTGTCCTCCACAATCTGCAGCCTCTCTCACTATGTTTATTGCCTGCAGCAACATCAGCTGTAGTCTGTAGCACACACATGTACATGTAATAAGTATGTACTATAAACATCCTCTCTGTGCTGATGTAGTATCTCTAGCCCAGAATTTCCACCCCAGCATAAGAGAAAGGGGATGGATTCTACATTGAAGCCTTATATCTCCTTCATTAGTTGCATGGGAAGGTCTGATTACATTGCAAATCAGCTGTGTATGCTTTAATTACTATTACTCAACCACTGACTGGTTCAGAGGCAATCACCTGCTAATGAGAACCATCTTAAAAAGGCAAAGTTTTAGGTAGGGGAACCACTGTGTATGAGACTTACATGGTTTTCTCACTGACACAGCACTTTCAGAGCAGTATCTTTCAAAAGAGGAGTATTGTACTCCATCAGGTATGCAACCATTTTGCTTTCAACATGATGCATATGTTGGAATAGACTTAGGAGGAATGGGGATTACATCAGTAAACCTTTATTAGAACTGTATTGATGACATTTCATTGATCTCCAGATGTGTTGCACCTACAGGGAAGTAGAGTACAGCAAGGGTATAATGCTTTGTGTTAAATAGGTATACAGGTCTCCAGGATACTTCCCTTGCTAGTTGTAATACTACACTGCTATTTGTTTGGCACTGTTGTTTTTATAGATTATAAGGGGGGGTTACTCCTATGAGGCACACTACAATGGGCTCCTGTGTTGGGTGTCTGATTATACATCAGTATCTGTCATGGCACAAACAGGAGTAGGTCACTATTGCTACTACCCTAGTTGGGTCCACACCCTTTGTATGTTTGGCACACTATTGAATATGAGATGTGTAATCAAGCATTGAATACTGATAGTCTTCCTATATTGATGTATCCCTACATACTGTACTTCCCACTTATGTGATCCTGACATGTGTTCTCATTTTGTTGTATCTCAAGAAATATGCATCCCCGTTGCCGAGACCCTTTTACAGAGGTGGGAAATTATATCATCCTGGAGGCCTTGAGACAGCATCATCAAGTGCTACTGTCCAGGGTGAGGCCAAACAGACAAGAGGGGGCAGCATTGTGGTTGTGAGCTGACCTGGTCTGCAATGTGAATGCTGTTGGTCACCAGAGCAGGACACATGAGCAGGTGCAACACTGTGCCACTGGTATGATCCATGTGGCACTCAGAAGAGCAGAGGATGTGGCCAGGGATCATGGTGTCACTGGTTGAGGGCCTGCTGCAGAACAACCACTGTCAGCCACTGAGGAATTCGTGTCCATCCCACAATATGTCGTGGATGTGGGTGCCACTGTTTCCACACAAAAGGAGCATTCCAGTATGCTTAGTTGGATCATCACTGGAATACTGTAGCATTCAGTGTGTCAGGATGTACATAGTTTTAAGTGGATGTCAGTTTTTTTTTTTTTGGGAGGGGGAGGAGGTTAGCTTCAGTTTATGTCTCGTGCTGAGATTATAACCAACATACCAGTTAACATAGTAGCTACTGTAAATGTGAGCTATTTGGATGTATTACCCTGTTATACTGTAATGTGCATGCTCTTTACATTACCTTTCCCTCAAAGATTTTCAGGATCATCAAGAATTGGACGAGGCCATGCACAGCACTGTTTTGTTAGAGATGTATATTTAGTGCAATGTATTCACTAAAGTGTCATCCTAGGCCTGCTGGCTGAATTGATGTACTGTCTGCATGACTGCCAACTGTACACAGTTTAGACTCATACCTATACCTTGTAGGTGTGACCAAAGAAATAGATTCAACAGTATTGTCAGGACATTACAGATTACCATATGTGTCAACTGTGCAGAGTTTTTCCAAATGTCAGCAGTATACATTTAGGTCTTGATCATGAGATTCTTGTTTAAAGAGCTTTTATTTGCAAGTAACTACAGATTTGGGTTAGACAATAATGTCCTTGTGTCCTAATTTATGAAGTCGGGTGTTACACAAGTCTCTAATAGTGACAACAGTATTAAACAGCTTAACATATATTGCAACATAGTAATCCAAAACATGGTAGTGCAGGTATTCATGTAATGGTTTTCCTTTTCTCTCACAGATGATCAAGGGGGCTGGTCTCTGTCCCCTTCACAACCTGATGTCAGAGTATTTTCAGACTCTGATGATGATGGTGGCCAAAGTGAGGCACAGCTGGGGTTGCAGGGACTGAATCTGACACAGAGGGTGCCATCCCTCATCTGCCCTCATTATCACAATACACAGCCAGTATGCCTATTTATACCCAGTCCCCTGTGGCCACATATATTGGACAGTCAGAGGTTGGGGACATTGAACAGGGAAGTGTGGCTACTGTGGCTGCATTGACTGTCAACACTGACCATAGCCAAGCAGTTGGCAAGGTTCCATACAGGTGGATTGATAGAGGTATTCGTAGGAGGTCTGCTGTTCTTCACCCACCTGTTGCAGGGGTCTCATCACATGTCACTTGGCATATGTTTAGGGTCATCATAGAGGCATAAGAACGTTACAAAAGTAACTCCTGAAGAATGCTCAGGGTTATGGATGCAGCACAGTCTGACATCCATGACTGCCTCCACCATGTTGCTGATACTCTGGAATAGTTGACTGACTCAGTGAAAAGGTGTTGGTCTGAGATAGATTGCACAGTATCTGCCCTGGAATGCACATTGTCTGTGATGGAATGTCTGGTTGGAGTTCAATGTCAGTCTAGTGGACGTAGGTCAGCAACTACATCTGCTGAGAGTGAACGTGGCCATGCACAATCATGTTCCTGTAGTGGCAGTACATCCAGTGCTCCAGAGGTGGGGGGGCTGTGCTGTCCACACTAAGACATAGCAGGCCATAGGCTCATGGTCCTGGACATTTCCATGGAGGACATGTTCACATCAGACACCAGTCACCTTCAGGTAGTGGCACAGTATCTGACCTTGGATATGGAGGTGCCAGTGCAGCTCCTGGCAGAGGCAGTCTACATGTTTGGGGGTGGAGATAATGAGCTGTCAGCTCTACCATGCACAGCTCACAGCTTTCTAAAATACAGACATGTAGGGCTAGCACTGAGCTTGGCTGTGTTCGAGCACACACACACACACACACACACACACACACACACACACACACACACACACACACACACACACACACACACACCGCTGTCAAATTCAGGTCACCTAAAGACACAGACATCACATTTTCATGGTCCATCTTGCCTGCTTCCCTTTCTGACACACACATGGTTGCCAACCTATTGGGTCAGCCTAGACCTCCTGCATGCCCACACAACACCCTGTGCAAGTGATGATACCTGTGCCACATCCCTGTCATCTTTCTCATGGATGCAGGGAAATAAAGCTATGTGTCTGATGCACAGGGTGACTATCTACATTAATATAAATTTGTATCATTCTTTGTTGCTTTTCACATTCTACTTGTACTGGTCATTTACAGATATTGTACACTGCCATTTATAATGAGCTTAAAATCATAATGTGTGTGTGTTACCATGGATGCTGTTGTAATGGCTGTGTAGACACACAGTGAAATGTGTCTCATGGAAATGTTTACGATTCACTTTCAGGATTCTGTAGGACACACCTATGCCTACACATCTACAGTCAACCCATCAATGCCAGAGCACAGGACTAAATTTCAGCACAGAAGAAAAATATCATCAGAAAGGTAAAACACCATAGGTTCATGGGTTCATATGTGTTTAATAGGCTAATGAACACAAGGACTTTTTGAAGCCTAGCCATGCATCCCTAAACTCTGACAAGGTCTGATACTCTGGATAAGTGTAAACAGGGTTTTGGGAGCTGAAACATCTATAGGGTGGGCACCATACTGAATTGCTCATTTTTTACTGAGTTTTGGGGTCCAAATGAAGGGATATCACGATTCACGAGTAGCACCCCTTAATTACTGATTTTTTTTTTCTTTTTGTTTTTCAATTTTCACATTGTCGGCACTGACGTCATCATGTGCACGATGACGTCAGCGCTACCAGCCAGTTGGAGAAGCTCACATCCTGCAGACATAATTTCCGGCTGGCCGCAAATGCGAGCAGGAACAGAGTTTTATTGATTATATGCGAGAGAATGCGAGCGAAGATTTATGGAATCAGCATGAAGAACTTAGTTTTAGGATTATATGTGAGAGAATGTGAGCGGGAACAGGAACATAGTTTTATGGATTATATGCGAGAGGAGCTTTATGGAATCAGCATGAAGTTTATATGAACGGGAACAAATGTGAGTGGGAGAGCAGAGCTTTATGAAGAACTGACTTCTATTTGATGTAAGGTAACTAGCTTAAGGTTTGTGTGTGTGTGTGTGTGTGTGTGTGTGTGTGTGTGTGTGTGTGTGTGTGTGTGTGTGTGTGTGAATGCCCCCCCCCCATTCAATATACCTGGTGGCTAGAGGTACTCAGGCTCAAACCCTGTACCTTCAGTACAGGGTAAAAAAAAGCCTAAAGTCCCTAGCCACCACCACTCATAAGCTTTGTCTAAGTTTTTTTGTGCTAAAAGTTGAGCTATAGTGGGAACTGAATTTGTATTCCCCCAGGTATTTTCTGCTAAGAGTTGAGAGCTATAGTGACAACTGAATTTGTATTCCCCGGGTTTTTTGTGCTGCGTTGAGAGCTATAGTGAGAACTGAATTTGTATTCCCCCAGATTTTTTCTGCTAAGAGTTGAGAGCTACAGTGAGAACTGAATTTGTATTCCCCAGGTTTTTTGTGCTAAGAGCTGAGAGCTATAGTGATAATTAAATGTGTATTTCCCCCATTATTGGCTTTGATTGTCAAGGTTTTTTGTGCTAAGAGGTTGAGAGCTGTGGTGGGAAGTGAGAAATGAATTCACTAAATGATAGCCAGTAAGTTTCAGTCTTCCTATTTTTCAGGAAGCTGCTGATTTACCATAGTGGTATGTTGCTCTGACTGTAGTGCATAGGGGCCTGAGTTCAAGACTTACTAGTAAAATGCATGGTGTTAACGCAACATTTTATTCTAGCAATTTTGCAAAATTATATATGCAATGTTTAAAATGTGTCCCTGGTTTTTGACCCTTTGCCCCCCCCCCCAAAAAAAAAAAAATGAAATTGAAAATGTGTGAGAAGCTGTGCAAGATGCCTATGGCTTACACTGCTGTCATTCTATTTATAGTGTGGGTGTGGAAGTAGACTTTTATGATGGAAAATTTTCTGAATTGGGCAGTTTTGACATTATTGGTTCATACATTTTGTTTCATTGCCTACAGTACAGTCTACTGGAAAAATGTTTAAACAATAAATTTAAAATGCACTCTGTCTAATGAGTATCTAACAAGTATGCTGCATTATTCAAGAAATATAATTTAATAAAGTCAGGAAGGTGCATCAAACAAAAGAATACATGGATGTTTCTTGTTTTGTGTGCAAGGGGCCAATGATTTTAAAACAGCCCAAAGGTAATCTTTATCCACCACTGGCCAGATGCATTTTCTTTGGATGTGGTGTGGGTTTCAATGCTGTTTCAATGAATGTAAGTTTCAAGGGCAGACAAGTTTTAATGCCAAATCTATTTTCATTGTGAGACAATATTGCTTTTACCAGATGTCTATTAGTGTTTGTGCATTGTTGCGCTGTAAAAATAAAATCCAAATAATTATTGTAGAAGTAAAGCAGTATGCACACATTAGTGCTTATGGTAAATGGGGTGAAATAGCCAGGTAATGAGACATCAGAGTGGCTGCAGGGGGACTCTGCTGCCATATTTTGGTTGCCTGTTCTTCAGTTTGCATTTGAAAGTTGGTATCCCACAATTCCATTGGAGTGGGTGGGGTTACATAATTATGTATGCAAATCAGATGTTAATCAGCATACAGATTTGTACCTATCTTTCATGGGCCTTGTCCAGATTTTTCATGTTTCTAGGTTGAGAGGTATGAGGGTGGGGTGTGGGAGATGAACCATCTCCAGTTTCCCTGTGTCCATTAGAGACACTGTTCCTAAACTAGGAATGACTGTCCTGTTCCCCATCCAACTGTATAACTTGCACTTGATTTGTGTTAGGGCAGAACTCTGCTTCACATAGATGACGAGCCTGTTCCACATAGGGTGTAGTCTCTGGGTTATATACCTGTCTCTCCAGCATGTCCCATTTATACCACAGGCAAGGTGTAGGTCTGGAGAAGAGGTAATTCTGTTGCTAGTTGTTTCGTGGATATGCAAGTGGTCCACAGTGGGGTCTGACACCACCCTGTATGGCAGCCATACACTTCCCCTATAAAGCATGTAGGAGACATAATACATGGATAGGATCTTGATGCAGTCTGCATAGGACATGTTATGTACAAAGTGTAGTGGTTTAGTGGGAACCACTGCCATTTTTAATTTCTCCAAGTCTTTTGGGTTTCTAATACCATAATGGGAATGTACCCCATTTCTAAGTCAAAGTATGATAAAGTTCATGAAATTGGTATTGTTTCACTCTTTGATGTCAGCCAAAAGTGCTCTTTGTAGCACTCGCAATGTGCCCAGTAATGACTCCTTCTGTAATTCATATGGTGTTACATGAGTTAGTAACATATCTAAATACGATTGTAAATTCTTTTTTATAAGACCAGTTGCTCCTGCTACTATTGGAACTATCTGGCTATCTTTCTTCCACATGGATCTCATTTCTGCCTGCAGATCAAGGTATTTTATGACTTTGTATCTCTCTGTATGCAAGACACTGTAGTCACTAGGTGTGGCAATTTCAATGATCAATGGTACTTTTGTCTTCTTTTCTTGGACCACTATATCCGGTTTTCTAGCATCTATCTTTTGAACTGTTGGTACTGGGTGATCCCATGTGATATAAACTTCATCATTTTCTATGATACCTTGTGGCTCATGTTTTTCTGCCACTTTGATACCATAATGTTTGCACAATCTCCAGTGTAACAGTCTCACCACATTATTATGCCTTTCAGCATACAGTCCCTCTGCCATTAGTGCATTGCAACCAGCTACAAGGTGTGTGACTGTTTCCAATTTGGTTTTACAAAACCTACATATGTCTGTTTCTCCCACATGTTCAATGGACTTTGTAAACCAGCGTGTATGTAGACCACTATCTTGGGCTGCCAGTATTAACCTTTCATTTCTTGATGTAAATTCACTTCTCCTTAGCCATTCCTGTGTGTTCATTCTTGATCAACATGAGGCTCTTCCAGAAGTTTTCTATAATTGCAACTATATTTATGCTTTTTCCACATTTCTTGCCTTCTCATCTGGTCCTTCACCTTATATTCTTTCTTTTGTTTTTTGCTGACTTGTTTTTATCTACTCTGGTTTGATTTCCATTCCTGCTTGATGTGGATATGCTTCTGCTAAATTAAGCAGAGATGTCATCTTAGATTTACTCTCCTCATGTTTCAAAGCTTTCACTACATTTGGATCTTGTGAGGTCAATAAATATGTGTGGAGTCCCACAATTGCAGATCTATAAGTTCATAGGTTTATAGGTAGGTACTAGGCTATTGGCCCAAGGGCCTAAGTAAGCATAGCCAACAATGTTCCCTGGCTTACGCCACCTAAGAAAGTTAATTTCCTGTGCCCCTGTTGAGCAGAGCAACAGAAGTGGTCCCCGGGGTGTATTTCCTATTTCCCATCCATTCATCAAGATTTTTCTTGAAGAGTGCTAATGGGGAACTTTGCTTGACATAGATGGGTAGCTTGTTCCAGAGTATAGGAAGTCTCTGGGACAGGAATATATCCTTCCAGCATGTCCTGTTTATTGTGGTGGCAATGTTTAGGTTCCTAGAGTGTGTAGCTTGGAGGGATTGGGATTTATTTAGGTGTAGCATGTCCAACAGCTCTGGGTTTAACATAGCTTTATATGTTAGGCAGAGATCCCCCTCGGAGTAGGAGATATGCTACAGAGTAAAGCTGGGATTTTTTGAGATGGTCAGTGTAGGGTATCTGTTTGAGGCCAGTAATTCTCTTTGTGAGGTACTTCTGTGGCCTTTCCAGCTGCTGCAGATGTCTTGTGAGGTACATTCCAAAAGGGGCATTGTACTCTATAATGGGTCTAATGAGTGCTGAGTAGAGGGGAACAATGACCTCTTTTTTCCTGAATGAGAACCATTTTGTGATGAGGTGTGCCACATAGAAGGATTTCCTGACTACTATAGTGATGTGATTATCAAAGGAGAGACTACTGTCCACCTGGGTCCCAAGGTCTCTTATCACACATTCAGCATTAAGTAGACTGCTGTTTATGTGGTAGTTCATGGGTACAGACTTTTTGCCAAAGGGGATGACAATGCAATTTTTGGCATTGAGCTTGAGACCATGCCTCTGACACCAGGCATCTGTCTCAGCGAGGCCCTTCTGTAGGATGTCCATTTCATTTGGGGACTTGACTATGGGTCCTAGTTTGCAGTCATCTGCAAACTTTGTTAGCCAGTGGCCTTCTGTGTTAGCCTGTACTTCAGAGAAGTAGATACCAAACAGGAGAGGTCCCAGGGCTGAACCCTGTGGTACTCCACTTGTGACTGGTTTGAAGTCAGATTTGGAGTCTGCAACTTTTACAGTGTGGGTTCTGTCAGTGAGCCAGTTGGCAACCCATCTTGTGACATATGAATTTATACCTAGTTTAGTGAGTTTAGCTATAAGTTCAGAATGGAGGATGGTGTCGAAAGCCTTGGTGAGGTCAAGATAGGCTGTGTGAACCACCTTACCCTCATCTACGGCTTTGGTGACTGCCTCAAAGAAGTCGATCAGATTCCGAAGGCAAGATCTGCCTTTCACAAACCCAAACTGGGTGGGGTCCAGAGTTTGGAGGTTGCCAATGTCTTTGTTTATGAGTTCCATGATGATACGTTCCATGACCTTGCAGACCATGCTCATCAGGCTAATAGGGCAAAAGTTCCCAGGATCAGTGGTGGCTCCCCCTTTGTGGAATGGGATAACTGTTGCTGTGTGCCATTCAGTGGACACAAAGCCTGACGTGAGACTATGACTGAACATTGTGCTTAAGTGGGGAGCCAGTTCATTCTGAAGTTCATGTAAAACGCAGCCTAGGATGTTGTCCTGTCCCATGGATCCTGTGTTTTTGGTTTTAGAGAGTGCAGCTTTTACCTGCATAGTTATGATTACAGGTCATTCTTCATGTATAGATCTGGGCCCTTTAGGAGGTGAGAGGGGCTAAAGTTAGCACTGAACCTATCTGCCAGGATGTTGGCAATATCACTTGGTTCTGTAATTTCCGTGCCATTGTGGTGTAACTCACAGCAGATCTGGGTGTTGCCATTGAGATTCTTGGCATAGCTATAGAATGCTTTGTGGTTGCCCTTGGAATCAGTTTCAAGGAGGCCCTTGGAATCAGTTTCAAGGAGACCCATCCCTCCTTCAAAACGGGGAAAATTTAATCTTGGTATACACTGATTTTTATAAATTATTTGGTGAGCATGAAGCATCCTTCTTGTTTTAATATCCAGTCTATCCACATTTTGAGGCCAGTCAATCACTCCAAAACTATAAGTCAGAACATGAAGAGCAAACTGATTTATGGCTTGGATCTTGTTCCTAGATGTCCTTAGGATTAATTTAAGTCTTCTAAAGTACTCCTTACTGAGCTTTATTTGCATTTGTTCGTGTTTTATTGCTGATCCTTCATCAGTTCCCTAGTACTTATATACACCTTCTTGCTCAAGTTCTTCTATATCACATTCTTGTCCCAAAATGATATTTTCCTGGTACTGAAGTTTTCCTTTTTTAAAGGTTGCTTTTGCACATTTATCAAGACCAAATGACATTCCAATATCATCTAAAAAAAGTTTTGACAACCTGCCGCTGTGCTTTCAGTTCTTCATCTGATGAGCTATACAGTTTTAAATCATCGACAAAGAGAAGATGGGAAGTCATTAGACTTTGTTGTTTTCTAGGAGCCAAATTGAAGCCATGGCCTAAGCTATTAAGTATACAGCTTAATGGATTAATGGCAAAGCAGAATAGCAATGGTGACAGAGAGTCACCCTGGAATATCCCCCTTTGAATTTTTATCCCTGAGATAATAATCTGTCCTTTATCATGGATTAATTGCAAAGTGGTCTGCCACTGTTTCATGGTTACTGCAATGTAGTCAATCAGTGTAGGGTGTATCTTATACATTTTTAAGCACTCTTTTACCTATGAATGTGGGATACTATCAAATGCTTTTTTGTAGTCAAATCATGCCATACTTAGATTCTTCCCCTTCTTACAGTTCACTATAACTTTGTTTAACAAAAAATGATCCTTTGTTCCATATGACTTTCTTTTATTGCCCTTTTGTTCTGCCATAATTGAGTTTTCTTCTAAATGACTATAAACTCCATCAGCGTCAATTCTCATGTATAGTTTATACGTTGTTGGAAGACAAGTTATTTGTCTATAATTTTTAGGGTAGCTTGCAGGTTCACTCTTAAGTAAGAGCATTGTTTTTCCTGTTGTTAACCAGTGCAGTGTGTGTTCAGGGTGCACACATAAATAGTTCTTACTCGTGGCTAAATCCTCGTTCAAAGAAATTAATACTTTAAGACAAAAGTTAGGTACAGCATCTGGGCCTGAGGTTTTCCAGTTAGAGGCTTTTATGTGGATGTTACAGTTATCGGATATTCCTGGTTGGTTACATGCCAAAGGTGGCATTGCACTCAGTGATAGGTCTGATGAATGCCGAATACAGTGGAACAATGGCTTCTTTGGATTTACCTGCCATATCTTTGTTTATAGGTTGCACAACATGGAATGATTTCCTCAATATTACAGACATGTTACAGTCAAAGACTAGATCACTACTGATGTGTCAGTAAGTCCCTGACTACTGGATCAAAAGTTGGAAGTGTGCTGTCAATATGATAGTTACCATGGGTGGATGACTCCCCAAAGGATAGTATTGTACAATTGTTGGCATTTACTATCAGTCCATAGCTCTGACAGCAACTGTATGTCTGTGTCAGCCCCCTCCTGGATAACATTTGTGTTAGTGTGTTATTCAATGACAGCTCTTAATTTGTAATTATCAGCAAATTTAGTCAGCTACAGACCACTAACAGTGGCCATGCCTGCAGAGAAGTAATAAGGCCTAATAACAGGATTATGTTTAGTGCAAGTGCTACATGCCTGGCAAAGCGGCATACTCAGTCTGCCATGTTATCCCACACTGTCAGGTACTGTTTTACCTTAGAATGACACCATGAGGGTCAGAACATTTAACATAACAACCTCTGTTAGGCCACTGCCTAACCATGGCCTATTGTGATGTAGGCACAAGTAATAATCTATTGATAATGGCATTATCACTGACTGTTGGGAAGATATGGGCAGCATTCCAAACCCTCTACTACTAGTCCACACAAACACAGCATGTGAGGGATGCAACCATATCAGAAACCTTAAATTCATGCTCTATCATACACCATTTGGTACATATGACAATGAGTGGGTTGTCAACATACACACCTCACCTCCTACTCCACCCAAACCCACATCACACATACCTATGTATGCAGAGGTCCTTCACAGAAACATAGCTACACACCAGATACCTCACAAACAGAAACACAAGCACGCTACACATAATATTATCTCTGCAGAACAGTACACATAATAGGTCACACACCACTGTTTCACTGCTCAAACCCCTAAGGCAAAACACAAAACCAAACATATTAGTCATAGGTGATTACATCATGAGACACACTACATATGGGAAAGGTCATGTACAGCTGTCTGTGAGATGCCAGGATACCCCAAAATTAACTCATGCACTCAAGTCGGTCAACAGCAGGTACTGTTATGACTATGTCATAGTCCCTGTTGGGGTGTATGAAATGCCACACACCTATCTGGAGTGTATGAAAAGAGACATGACTAAGCTCTTGGACTATGTGTCTCAGGCAGGTATACCCTTGGCCTTCAGCTTCATTTTACCTTCACCTGGGATGATATCTCAATACAAAAACAATATGATTGACTTCAATAATTGGATTAGCATCTGGTGTCATTCTAAGAGCATCCACTCTCTGTCAGCCTGGGATGACATGCTCAACAGACCTCGATGCTTTGTTAGAGATGGTCTTCAACTGTTACCCCTGGGACCTGGGATTTTGGCCTGGTCGAGGGTCTTGCCACCCCCATAGTGCTTTTTTTAGGTGGTGTCCCAAGGACAAATTTTACAATGTAAAAGCCCATATACAAACAACCTCAAGGCTGTGCTGCTAAATGCTAGGATTGTCAACACAAAACTCCACTCACTGAAAGATGTCCTCCTCTTGGAAGATGCAGACATTTGTGCAATCACAGACACCTGGTTCAAGGCTGTGGAGAGCAACACAGCCAAACCAGGCTAGACCTCCTTCCACATATTCAGAACTCAAACTGAAGGTGTGCAAACTAATGGTGGTGGTGTATAAATATTCATTAAGAATACATACACATCCAGGATTGTTTACACTGTATGATTTCCTGGAGACATTTCAGGTGCTATTGACAGTTTCTAGGTTACTTATTCAAGGGTTTGCCAGCTACAGGATCCCCTCCATGAATCAGGACACCCACTCTGCGTATTTGTATCTACTTGGGTCTATCAAGATGCATCCAGACACCATGGTTTTGGATGACTTTAGCTACCCACAGACTGGGTATATTACTTGTGCTCAAACTCACTTGCACAAAGGTTTCTCGACTTCATTAACTACAATCCTCTGGAGCAGCTGTTTGACACCCCCACAAGGGAAGCCTACACACTGGATGGGGTGCTTACCAATATGGGTGACCACTGTAGCACCCCCACTTTGTGGTCCTCCCTGGTAAGATATGACAAATAATCAGTCTCATTCAAAGTAAATGTCACGCCTGACACCCCCCTTGCAGAAAATAAAGTAATAAATGTCACTGAAGCAAATTATAACCTCTTACAGGATGTTATAAGTAGCTTCACTGCACCTCCTCCCTCAGATGGAACTGGCAACTGTGCTGAGCTCTACACCAATGCTTTATACAAACACCTGTATAACTGCATTGCACCTGACAGGTGCAAAAGAGGCTCGTCATGGAAGACAAACCTTCCTGGTGGACGACTGCTATTCACAGGCTTAACAATAAGAGGAAGACATTGCTCTTTAAGAATAGGAGGGATGAAGCCCTCTAAAATGGAAACTCCCTCCTCAGCATAAACAAGCAAATAAAAGTTGTTGTGAAGTCCTCCAAATCAAAGTATGGGTCCAAATTAGCCTCTTCCACAAATGACAACTTCAAAGCATTGTACAGTTACATCTGTAACCTAACAGGATAGGCCCAGATTTGTGCAAAACTTGTATTTAATGACATCACATATACTGGAGCTGTAGACATAGCAAACCTTTTGGCCAACAGGTTCTCGAAAACTTCACTCCCCTGTCCCCACCACACGTACACCATGATATCCCTACCGCCTGTCCCCTACCTTGTATCTCTAAAGAGCAGGTCATAACTGGTCTGTATAAGGACAAAAACACAGCATCTGTGGGACCTGATAACATCCCAGGATGCATCCTACATAGGCTCCAACATGGATTAGTTACTCCCTTGGGAACTCTTTGCACTTATAGTGTAACTACCAAATTCATCTCAGCTGACTGGAAAACAGCCATCGTTATTCCGTTGCACAGAGGTGATGCATCAACTGACCCTAGAAACTACATACAAAAAGCCTGATTAGTCTTATTTGCAATGCCATGGAGCAGATCATCATGGACATTATCAACAAAGATGTAGGTAATCTCTGATCAGTTGACCCTACACAGTTTGGATTTGTCAAAGTGAGATCATGTTTGTTAAACCTAGTAGACTTATTTGAGGCAGTCACCAAGGACATGGCTGAAGGGAAATCTGTGCATACAGCCTACCCGCAATTAGACAAGGCATTCAACAGTATCCCCCACTCAGGCATCATTGACAAACTCACCCAACTAGGCTTCAACCCTTATATCATTAGAGGGGTTGCTAACTGGCTCAGTGTCATTTAATCAAACTAGGGGAATCCATCTCTAATAGCAGA
>NC_056725.1:1658708363-1658818363 GCF_019279795.1 Protopterus annectens | reverse complement strand
CGGTAGAAGTATTGCATATTGCTGACCTTCACCTCAGAGTCCAGGGGAAAAGATACAAGCTCACTAGCATGTGGGAGCATAGCATCCAGAAATTGGTGGAGTATCCTGGATGCAGATGCCTGTGACACCCCCATCATGTCCCCAGTTGGTCTTTGAAAAGTACCTGTAGCTAGTATTCTAATGGCTACACATACCTTAGTTTCCACTGGGATGGGTTCCCCTGTGTTAGTTCTAGCTCTGAGTTGAGGGTGACAGAGCTCAGTTAGCTCTTGTAATATGTCCTTGTCCACCCTTTAGCACTCTACAATCTCAGGCTCATGTAGCTCCTGGTAGGTTACCCTGGGCCTGAAGACTCTTCTCCTTCTCAGCCTCGTCCTATTGTCATCAGCACCAGCAGCATTGATTTCAGCCTCTAGCACATACAGATGTAGAATAGCTACAGCAGCCCCTAGCATTATCTCAGTTAAAAATTCTGTCAGAGTATTGAGGGAAAAACTGAATGTAGGATGTATGCATTCTTTATACAATTGTGTTGTAGGTCCACTGTGTGGGATTGGCTAATTCTGATGCATTTCAGCTGTTTAGGATATAATTAACATGATTTAAAGGCCCTACTTATTTGTGAAATGTGGTGCTAAGCACAGCATTGAGCAGCATAGCTTAGCATACAAAAATAAATATTAATTGAACATATCCGGTTTTCATTGATAGCTTCCTACATCAGCACTGTGCCTTGGGGGGGGGGGTTGGTTCACATGAATACGCTAAGCTAAGTGGCATGCCATGCAACATGTGCACTGGGCACAAAATCTTCTAAAAGTGACATGACACCACCCCCCCAATGTCATTCACATCCACTAGGAATATCAACACCATGTAGGAGCCTACATGAAAGGGATCTGCGGACATGGTTGAGCCTTTTAGCAATTCAACAACTTCACCTCATCTGCACACATATTCATGCTGACATCCTGCAAACTACACGGTTCACACCGATCTGAATTGGGCAACAGCATGAATGCACCATTGTACAGACCCGATGTGAGGTCCTACAGTACATTTCTGTAAAATACATTTATTAACTGTTTTTTTTGTCAATTGTTTTTTATTTTAATTAAGCATGTTTGTGTAATGCGGGACATAGTGCAAACAAGCAGAGAGTAATAAAAAAAATTATTCATTATACATATTCTCTTATGTTTTCAGACATCCACAATGCATTTTTTACACATCAATGTATGTGATCTAACCATTTCAAGGGAGTTATGTCCATATTTATGGACTTTTACATCCCTTGCTTTCCGTGTAGACTCCTGTATGTAGAAAATTGCCACATACATTATGAACATGGACAAGGGGTCTACATGGATGCCTTTCAGCTTGTTGTCTCACTCCACTAGGCTAATTTGCATAGAATTCCCCTGCTTAAGTGGATATTTGCATTACATGGAACTTTCCCTATTTGTGCATGTTTGTGCGCTGCTAAGTGAGGCTTACTGAATCTAAAATTGTTCCCGCTCATGTACGCATCATGACACAATGTATACATAAAAAAAGTCATGTAGGGTTTACTGAATCCCCCCTTTTGTTTTTTGGTATAAAATGCTATTTTATTTACTACAGTCAGTTTAAATTTTAATATTTTGCTTCTCTGTAATAAGGTACTGCAAAACCAAAAAGTTTTAGCTCAGCCAAGTTAAAATCTCTCTCTCTCTTTCTTTTTATCAGAAATAAAATGCTGTGTGGTTCTTTCCCACAATTATTTTTAACATATTCTGAGTATGGCAATAATATTTGTCTGTTGCTTTTTCTCAGATCAGCATATCCACGAAACACAGTCACAGTGCAGCAGCAATTTTTACAGTCTTGGACAATTTCAGTAGACAGCATTTACTGTACATATTTGGGCAATTACTGTCATATAAAGATGTCCAAATATATAGAAGAGTGAAGCTGTGATACAAGTAAGAACGTTTCCAATCATCTGTGTTAAAATTCTCTCTTTCCATCTCACTCTCTTCCTTTGTTTCTGACTTGCATTAACTATGTCTGGGGCAAGTCAGAGACACACTTTCTGCAATCACAGTACGCTGTGAAATGGCACTGTCAGCATAATATACAGAGGATGGTGTAATAACACGGAAATGAGCAACATAAGGAAAATATGAGTAACACTGAATGCAAATAAAGGTATTCAGTTAAAATAGGATGATTCATAAACATATGTGTATATTTCATGCAGTAAGCTGTTACCACCAGAGTTGCTGCCAAGAATAAAATTTTGGAGTTATAGGGGAGAGAGAGGAGAGAGAGAGAGAGAGAGAGAGAGAGAGAGAGAGAGAGGGAGACCACAAAGTCACACAGTGGGTAGTCAGCAGTTTACAAACTATGCATATTCAAGGATCTGTTCTTGCTGCCAATAGTCACTGAGATGCACGTCATTCCCCCTCAGTGCCACCAAGTTATCTGCCTGTTCCTAGCATTCCATGACATCCAATAAAATAAAAGATTGCTATCATGTGGCTATAGACACCATGCAGTAACTGCTTCAGATGTGTCATCTTCACATGTGGATTCATGGGATGAATGGAGTATCTCTCCCTGTGAACATCAATGTATGTGTGGCTTTAAGAATTTTAGCTACAAGGACCTTCCAGCAACTAGTAGTAGACCCAGTGGACATATCTCAGGAAGATAATACACCAGTTTTTCAATGATGTGCTACAGCATATGGGCGATCATATGTAGTTTCCGTGTACTATGAAGAACAGAAACCACACAATGTGTGCTTTTCATGACATAGCTCATTTCCCTGAAGTAGTGAGACCCATTGACTGCATCCATATTGCAATAAAGTTCCCAACATGTGGATAAAGGACACCACTGTATTAATCATAAGGGGTATAATCCATCTGAAATTCATAAGGTATAATGTACATTGTGTCAGCAGGCCACCCAGGTAGTGCCCATGACTCTCACATCTATCACATATGCTACTTATATCAGTGGTTCATGTAGGGTAGAGTTCTATGCACTGACTATATATACACCCCTGTCCACGGGTGCTCTCTTCTGGGAAGATCACATACATGATCTACAGCATGCACAGATGATGGAGGGCTTCACATTTATGAATTGTGTGATGTCCTGTAAGTGATCTTGGCATGAACACCCTATCCTTATTTGCATCTGTGGTATCCCATGATGCCCTCAACACTGGCTGGTGGTGTGGAGGAGGTGGCACTATGAGTTCAAGACCATGCCCTCTCATTCCTATGATGGGGTTCCTCACTAGAGATAGAGGTGGAACAGCCATAAGATGGGTGGTGACCATGATGGATGGCCAGGTAGAGACATTTGCAGCATGCAGACTCCCTATAATACCTCTCTTTAGTGCTGCACATATTGTGCAGGCATTCCCACAAGTTATCATGCAAACAATGTAAAACCCCAACGAGCTCATTAATGGCTGTATTCATTTCTGCCTGTCCCTGTATAATGGCCATACAGAAACTCAGATGGGGGTTTGGTACATGTGGTGTGGCTGACTACTCATACACTGACCCCTGAATGTCCTCCTCATGCTCAGTGGAGCCAGCAGCAACTAAAGATGAGTCTGCCACTGGAGATGAAGGAACCCTCTGTGCTGATGTGTCAGTCACATGCTGACCTGCTATGGCATTCCCGGTCCAAGAGTGGGTCATATAAGCACAGAAGCTGTGTGGCAAACTTCTGTGGGGCAATAAGTACACTAATGGCTGCAATTGTCATTTGTGCAGTTTTGAGTTATCATGCTAATGAATCTATTTAGAACAAATGTTCCTAAATTGTACATCTGTCTCATTGTGCACTTTACCTAGGCTACAATGTGACACTCCTTCAACACTGTGCACTTATATGAGTACATGTGAAATGCTGTGTACATGCATTGTCAGGGATGTGGGGTAAATTATCATATTATGGCCTGTAGAGGCACTAAAGTAAAGAAATGATAACTAAGGAGTGCTGCCAGCACATTCCTTAGGAACACAGTAACAATAATAGGCAAAGGAGTACAGGAACCATAAGAGGTATAGCCATACACACCTTTAAGCAGACACACTTAAAAGTTTGTGCATCCCTTTATGAGTACTTAATAGTGCCCACCTCCCAAATCAGTCAGGGACATAGATGATAACTTCAGTGTAAACTTATGTCTACCCATCTAATCATCACGACTAGCACTGAAGGTAGGCAAAGTGGTACTTTGCTTGACTTGCAGTGGTAAATTATTCCACAGGCAGGGAAAATGTTGACTTAGGAATCCATCCCTCCATAGAGTCATATTCATTTGTTAGTATGAATTTAAGTCCCTAATACCGGTGTTCATATAGTCATTGGTTTTGTGAAGAAATAGGAGGTCAATTAGGATCAGGAATTTCATGATATGAAAAGTGTGACACAGGCCACTTGGAGCAGCCAGTAGGCTACTGAATATAAGGTGAGTTATACTAATGTAACAAGACAGTTGAAGTATTTAAAGCCTTTAATTTTTTTTTTTGCTAAAATTCATTGAGGCCTTTCCAGTTGAATAATATGCTTGGATATGAACATGCTAAAGGAGGCATTGGATTTGATTATGTCTGATAAGGTGGTAAGATACTTTCTTTAGATCTCAAAGATATTCCCTTGCACATTGACTCGGTCAGATAGAAGGATTTCCTGATTGTGGTGGAAACATAACAATCAAATGAGACAGAGTTGTCCACATAAGAACCCAGGTATCTTATGACTGTATCTGTTTGAAGAGGAGTGCCACTTATAATTTATGAAGGAGGAATATATTTTTTTGGCCAAACATTACTATGTTATATTTTTTATATTCATCTTGAGACCAATTTCAGTACCCCAGATATGTGCATATTCCAGTCCTTTCTGGAGCAGTTTAGTATCAGTGGATGCATGGATAACAATGCTCAACCTGCAGTCATTACCAAATGTAGTCAACCCCACTTCAAGGATATTGGTTTGGATAGCTGCAAAATAAATGCCAAACAGGACAGGGCCTAGTACTGATCTCTGTAGTACCCCATTAGTTACAATTTTATGTTCAAAAGGGATGTGACAAAGGAGGTACTGCCAGCACAGCTAGTTGGAATTTTGTAAATAATTATATGTTATTTGTGAATATCAACATGATTCATATAAGATACTTGTGTTACAAATGTATTAGAACTGTATGTTGGGTGTATATTCAACTGCTAGTACAGAAGTGTGTGCTGAAAAGGTTTTTGCAAAGTGCTTAAAATGTAACCACAGCATGCCCTTCTGGAATAGAACAGAAATGTACTTGCATTATTGCAACTGTTTAGATGTATATACTTTAGCAATGGAAACTGGAATACACAAGGTTAGCTTTAGAAAAATAGCTGAAATTAAATTACTGGATAGCCATACAATAAAAAGATGGTATCTTTAAGTTTCAGTGCAGCAGGAGATATAATGTCTGTACGAGAGAAGTTTTCTGTATTGTCTTTAAATGTGGAGGAATGTAAATTGTTTTATGACTTCCACCATTTGCCATAGATCTGAGGAAAAGCCCTTGTCCATGCATTTTACAGGTGGATGCTAAATACTGCTAGCTTTCAGCAGTGAGGGGTTTACCTGAGATAGATCCATATAACAAGAAATGTCATTCTGCAAGCTATCTCAGCAGTAATATTTGAGATATTAATTTAAGAACTCTCTGAGAGAGACTCAACATTCTGTATTCTATCTTTGACCTGACAACATCAAGATCTACTCACCATATCTGCCTTGCTGCTCTAATTAAGTAAGTGTACTAAGGTATAGTATAATTCTCTTAGATACAGTCAGGAATATAGCAAAACTTAGTTTTAATATTTTTCTTTATTTAAGACTGTCTTGCAATGCTGTTTTAAATATTTCTTGTGATTTTGAACTGATGTTACTGTAAATATATATTTAGTATTGTCTTGTTCTTTTAATATTTATTATTAAATATATTTAAACTTTTCATTTTGGCTGGCCTGTCTAGAGATATTTAAGTTCTGAGAGTAGTTGCATATTTATTTGGTGATACTGTGTGGGCCACTCCTAATAATAACCTTGCTCTTGGTCAAACTACCATTTGTATTGGTAGTAACATTACACAGTAAGATTAGACACCCTTTGTTAAGGGCCTTAAAGTAGCTGATAAAGAGGTGGCTGGTGGCAGTAATAACTACCTTATAGTCTGGGCAAAAGGGGGCATAGCTAGTCAGCCTGTGCCAGCATTTCCCAGGTGTGTGTGTTTGGTTGTGTATAAATCAAATCTCAAAGTGTGTGTGTGCCAGCTACTTGGCAGAGACACAAAACACTGGTTGGATGGAGAGGGTGCTGGAGGGTCCTAGCATGGCCACTTAGCTGAGATCTCAACTCTATAACTATGCCAGTGGGGGGTCTTATTGGAGATCTGGAGAAAGAGGGAGAAACCATCACCAGACTGACTGTGGTCTCTGTGTGCTCTTAAGGGAAATTGCACTTGATGCTGAGAACTGCATCTGGGAATACCATGCATGTACCTGTCATCCTCCTAATGTATGTCCCCCACTGGTGCCAGTGGTGAGAATTGAGGCTTCTTGATTACTGGTCCAGAGGTGGGGCATCACAAGGGATACCAGGGGTACCAGAAACTCTCCCTACCTGGGATCTGTTTGATAGCCACTTTTCAATCCAATAGACAATGTAGGGGTTTAATGAAGTTTTTCTAACTTTCTAATAATACCAGCATGAGGATAGTGTCAGAAGTCTAAGCCAAATCAAGCCAAGTAACATGCACAGAATGACCATGTTTCATAGCCTCCGTGTACTTTTCAAACTGTTTACTAGGTTCAGAAGACAGAACCTCCCTTCACAAAACCAGAGTGAGTGGAGTTTATATCATCTGACTAGGTTAATCATCATGGTAGTGATTGACCACTTTCTGAGTCAAACCTAGGCAGCATGATTAGGAGCTAAGTCCCCACCCTTTCCCCTATCATGATGTTCTCCTTCCTTGTGTATTTCCTGTTTGTTGTTCAGCACATCCATCACCACTTGTCCTTCCTCTCACAGTATGTGCATATATAATTTGTAAACTTCTCCTGTTGGTCTTTGTGGTTTATATTTCTTTGTGTCCTTGATTCCTTACCACTACCCTCTTTCTAAGCCCTAACTTCATCTTACATCATTCTCCATCTACTGATGCTTGATAAAAAAGAAAATAGACACCTATCCCATAAAAATAAAACAAAAGAGTAAATTTCTTCTTGTCCCCCGCCACACTTCCACTTTTACATCACTGGGTCCTTATGCACGTTCCTCTGCATGCTCTTCCCTTTTGACTTTTCACTACTCCCATTTCCTCCCCATTTTGATGAATGAAACTTCATAGAGATATTGCTGGGGCCCACCTGTGTTGTACTTGTGCACACATATACTCGTACACATGCAACAGGCTCACTGCTGCTGTTTGAGAATTCCCTAATCGCACTCGTGAATCATTTCTCTCTTTCTCTCAATCCAATGACACTGACATTTATCTGAGCAACTTTCTTAATTACTTAATGCTTGAGATTCTAAATTTCTTCTTATTAACTGATATTTATGTTTTAGCCACATCACATCTTATAGCATCTCCTCATTAGCCCTTGCATTGTTGCGAGGAATGTCTCTGAATCCTAGGGACTGTTGTATCAAGCACAATATCCAGTACATTAAGTGGACATCCTACAGAAGGGCCTCACTGAGACAGATGCCTGGTGTCAGAGCCATGGCCTCAAGCTCAATGCCAAAAAGTGCAGTGTCATCTCCTTTGATAAAAACTCTGTACCCATGAACTACCACATAGGCAGCAATCTACTTAACAACGAATGCGTGATAAAGAGACCTTGGGACCCAGGTGGACAGTAGTCTCTCCTTTGATAGTCACATCGCCACAGTAGTCAGGAAGTCCTTCTACATGGCACACCTCATCATAAAAGGGTTCTCATCCAGGAAAAAAGAGGTCATTGTTCCCCTGTACTCAACACTCATTAGACCCATTATAGAGTACAATGCCCCTTTTGGAATGTACCTCACAAGACATCTGCAGCAGCTGGAAAAACCACAGAAGTACCTCACAAAGAGGATTACTAGCCTCAAACAAATGTCCTACACTGACCTCCTCAAAAAACCCCAGCTTTACTCTGTAGCATATCGCCTACTCCGAGGTGATCTCTGCCTAACATATAAAGCTATGTCAAACCCAGAACTTTTGGACATGCTACACCTAAAGAAATCCCAATCCCTCTGAGCTACATGCTCTAGGGACCTAATCCTCATCACCAGAATAAACAGGACATGCTGGAGGGATAGATTCCTGTCCCAGAGACTTCCTGTTCTCTGGAACAAGCTACCCATCTATGTCAAGCAAAGTTCTTCATTAGCACTCTTCAAGAAAAATCTTGATGAGTGGATGGGAAATAGGAAATACACCCCGGGGACTACTTCTGTGTCTCTGCTCGACAGTGGCACAGGAAAATAACTTTCTTGAGTGATGTAAGCCATGGAACCTTGTTGGCTAGGCTTAAGTAGGCCCTTGGGCCGATAGTCTAGTACCTACCTATGAACCTATGAACCTATGAACCTATTTCTTTTCTGCAATCACTTTGAACTAACTGGTTTTAAGTTGCTCTGAACTAAATAAATAACATAGGGTAGAATTTTTAGACAGCTTGCAAACCACACAAAGCTTTGCAAGTAACTTTGATTGAAATACTTAAAGGAGTTTTGATTCATAAAACCCTACTGAACAATAAGGTAGCCCAGAGCTCTATGCAAATACATTTGTTTGTGGGTGTGGCCTATGGAAATTAGTTCCTTGCACTTCCCAGTACACTGTTTTGCAAGGTTCTTTGCATAGCAAAGGACTCAGAGGTGTCCATACTATGCAAGGTCCATGTAGAACAGCCCCAGATATGAGTAATAGTACATTGCTAATAGCTGCATTTGGTACTCCCCCTACACCTCCCTTAAAGTCATTGCTGCAGGCTGACAGGCACTTATGCTGTTGTGCAGTGCTACCACTGATTACTAGACATATAAATGAAAATTAAATGAAATTAAACTCATAGTTTGAGTCTTTTTGTGTGTTTTTTTTCTGTTTCTTTATATCTCCATGGCACAACTCAGTTTATATGAGCTGCAAAGGATATGTAGCAGTATTCTATGAATTCCACCAATAAGTGCTTGTGTAAGCAGCTTTCAAAAATTGTCACCAAAGTTACATGCATTCGGTGTGACTCCCTAGAATGCCACTTAATGAAAACTGTACACTTCACATTGCTTGCCTCTTATGTCAGTGACATTGCCAGCTTTCAAAACTGTGTTCCTTGATCACATAAAACAATTTACATTTTTAGATGCATATCACTTTTTGGATATGCTGCTGTTATTAATCTGTCTTTGTTTCCTCATGTCAACACATCCTTGAGTTACAGATACTGAGCACCAACAGTTTCTGCCGTCCAGAACAGCTGTAATAACATTTGCAGTGTGTTCTACTCTGCATGTCTATTGCATGCATGTGTGTGTGTGTGTGTGTGTGTGTGTGTGTGTGTGTGTGTGTGTGTGTGTGTGTGTGTGGCATGTGTGTGTGTTTATGTAAGGCTGTGTAACAAGATAATGCTGATGAAGTGATACTCGATGTCTAGTAGAGGTGGGAATAAAAACAGGACTGCAGATGCAGATTGTTCACAGTAAAGCATTTACCTGCTGGGTTATAGTACCTGCCTACATGTACAACAATAAGCAGATTGTGTATCATTTTATGGGTCTATTTATTTATACTTTTCTTAAGAAAAGTGAGAGAGAGAGAGAGAGAGAGAGAGAGAGAAAGGAAAATACAAATGCAAAGTTTTCACAACAACAGCATCAAACAATAGCAACAAATAACATTTAAATATTTTTTTTCTTTAAGTATCTTACTCCATATATCTTCAGGTTGATTGTTTCCTGCTTTGTGTCCACTAATTAATTTCCTGTTAAAATTGTCATTACTTCAACAATCTGCATAATATGTCATCACAGACACTCCCACTTATGTTCTTTTATTTTAGTTGTTAGCTGTATTTCAACTCACCCACATAAGCAATCTCACCTTTTGTTTTCATCTCTGTTTTGTCTTCCTCTTTCTCTGTTTGTAGGTGTTGCAGACCTGTGCTACTGTCTTGTTTCCTAAATGTTCAAAAGTTCATAGCACCAAAGGTAAGTACTAGCCAATCAGTTTGCACACCATTAAAAGCTTAGCCAGTAACCCAT
This sequence comes from Protopterus annectens, assembly GCF_019279795.1. Lineage (NCBI taxonomy): Eukaryota > Metazoa > Chordata > Ceratodontiformes > Protopteridae > Protopterus > Protopterus annectens. The sequence goes on along the minus strand of NC_056725.1, from coordinate 1,658,808,043 downwards.
ATTCAAGCATTCCCTCCATCGTCAAAGACAGCAATGTAAGACAATGTAGAACTGAGACTGCCCATCCAATTATTTAGGCTGATCTTAAAGGTGACAAGGATGCTACTCTGCTCAATATGTAGTGCAACTTTATTCCAGAGGTGGGGGATATGCTGGGATATAGACCTATCACAGTAACATCTCTTATTTATTTATTGATTAATGTTTACTTCCTTTAATCTGGTATTTGAGAAACCATTTGTTCTGTGAAGTAAGACAAGATCAAATGGATCTTTCATAGCTTAGAACGATACACACAGATCCTCAGAGAGGACTCTTAAAGGAAGTGAGTATAAAAAGTGGGCTGAAAATCTGTCTTGAAAACTAAAATTTTTCAAGCTATGGATCTTTTTGGTTATGAACCTCTGAGGTCACTCAAGCTGACTAATATGTTTAGACAAATACATTCCAAAAAGAGCACTATATTCAATAATGGGTCTGGTGAGATGTGAGTAAAGGGGAATTAAGACGTCTCTGGTAGTAGAGGAGATATCTTTGCTGAGTCATTTTTTACTGTCTAGATTATTTCCTATCTCACATTTTTTCATGTATTTCCTCTTCTGGACAACCATTGCTCCATTTATTCTCAAATTTCCTTCAGTTTCTATTATTTCCCAAAAACACTGACTCTCCCAAAATGTGTTTTCTTACCTCTGCACCACAATGCACTACCATTCCATTGTTTTCACAATACCCCATTGTCAACATCTTTCATTTAGCTCAAATACTCCCAGCTGACACATGCATTTTTGTGTGCATATACTATGTCTCTATTGAAATTATGCCATTCATTTCTTGGAGCTAGCTGCTATCTCAAGATTGTCATCCATTCTAGTGATGTCACAATAATTAGAGCTCAAAATTGTTTTAGTTTATTCAGATCTGCTTATTCCTGTTCAATTTACGTCTGCCATGAATCACACATCTCTTCTATGCAGAACATTGGGAATTTGAAAAAAAATAATGACCCAAACACCGAAGGACTGAAAACTTAATTTAAACTTGTTTTTGAAGGGGGGCAAGCACACATGCACCCCTGATGTGTGGTCAGGAAAACTTCCCATAATCCCAAAGTTATATATGTCATCTCCATGGTTGTACCTAGTCAAAGAAAGAGGAATCTCCAAAAAGATGGTAATCATTGTCAGAGCACAATTAGAAACTGCACCAGCAATGATTTCCTGCAGAAAACAACAACCAGCATTGTGCTCTGCAGCATCTGTTTCTTCATGCTACTGACACTTGAGGAATTTTATTTTGACGACCTGTAGAGGAGTGGATCAGTTTCTATAATTGTGATCTCAGAGATTTTTTTCTGTACCTGTTATATTTAAAATCATTGACTTCTGCATTGTAATACCATGCCTGACAATTTTTGCAGAGTCTTAAACTATTTTAGATGTTCTTATTTTAGGACATAATATACTCTTAATTTTTCACCTCCTATTTTTATGTAACGGTGCTTATTTTGTCATGTCTCCCCATTATCTTACTTCAAGTCTAACCCCTTATGCCTTATAAACCACTATGTTTTTCTGCCCCCTCTCTTCATCATAGTATGTTTGTTATTGTCTATCATACAACCATGCACATTCTCTTTAAATCTATAGCCATTTCTTACACTTTATTTGAGCAATTTTCCAAAATTAGTCACAATAATTAAAGCTCCGTCAACTGTATCTCACTACTTATTTTTGAGTGATAGACACCAACATTTTTTGTGCACTGTCTTCACACTTGACTGTATTGTTTTTTTTTTTTCCCTGCAGTTTCCTATTTATGAATCCTTTTTTACTGCTGAGTATTATTGCTCTGTTATACCCCAACTAATACATTTCTAGTGGCATATTTCTTCAGGGAGAGCGTACCAGAATGTAAGCATATATTGTACCTATGTTGATTTCCTCTTTCTTGAAAATGTCTGCATTTGCCATTCTAAATCTCTGCCTTGCTTCTCCATTCTGTTTCTCTTTTCATAATTTTATGTGCAGTATCACTCTGTTTTCTCGTGTCTGCCAATTTGCCTGCAAATCTCAATTGTTGACTAAATATTATCTGGACAAGTTTGCACAAAAATCACAGAGCCACATAGACACACACACGCACACACACACACACACACACACACACACACACACACACACACACACACACACTCACACCTGTGTTATGTGTGTTACAATTTCTTTGTACTCCTTTTTTTTAAATTATTGTATTTGTTTGTTTAATTAAAGCTGATTATTTCTTTCTCACATTATTTTCATTACTATATATAGTTGTCTTGCTTATATTTGGGTTTTACTCGTCACAGTCATATATCAGTAGGCAGTGATTACTAAACAATCAAGATCATGTTGCTCTAAGTTAAGTTCTCACTATTGGGTTTCATACTTATTTAGTGTAGTAGAATCAATATAGCCATCAGATAGTATTCATTCCCCAACCCCCCACAGGACCAAGATCAGTACCTCATCCATCTGTATCTAATTGGCCAATTCTTCAGCAGTAACAGGAGCTGGGTATCCTTGGGGTAAGCAGTAGCCATGCAGTCTATTCATTCCTGATCAGTAATCTCATTGAGTTTATGCAGCAAGTGTCAGGTGCTGGTTCTGCAGGATGGCCTGCCATTTCCCCCAACAAAACACTCCACTTCCCAGTGGCACCCCTTCTGAGGTGAAGCATCCCCCCACATGCTGAGTTCCCCTCAGCTTACTGTATGATTTGCGCATGGCAGTGTGGGCTCAAGGTCCACAGGGTAGAGCACCATTTGATGTCACCATGTAGCAGGCTTCTCTGTTACTGATTCATCTCTTTAAATCCAAAGTAATGCAGTATAAATATTGAGCCTTCTGTACATGGCACAACTGCCACTGAATTATGGTATGCAATTGTATTCATGCCATAGAGCTAATTTGGGTCTATATCACTTAACTGAATACTTACTTTGTTGAATTGCTATTTATCAAACACCACATTGTCAAAACCTCTCTTCATCAAAATGACGTTTCATCAAACTTTTTCACAGGGAAAAGCAACGGTTGGCCATCATCAGGAATTTGCCCTTTTCCCCACTGTAGTGCAGTCTTGGAGTTGGTATATTTAGTTAAAGGGATGTGGGGGGTATAGCCCCCCCACATTGGGAAGTGTGGGGGTGAAGCCCCCCAGTTGGGTGGGTTTTAAATTTCTAGGATTTAGTGATGGGAACTAAGTTGACTGGCTGTTGCTTTTCCCCTCTGAAAAAGTTAGATGAAATACCAATTAGATGAAGAGAGGTTTCAACAATGTGGGCTAAAAGAATAGTGGTTCGATTAAGTATTCAATGATGTGATATAGACCCAGCTAATTTACATATGTACTAAGCAACAGCTGCATGGTGACAATGCACAATTATTTATCTGTTTTGTATCAATTTTTTTTCTTTTTCTCTGAAATGGAAGATGGCATTTTCCATACATTTATATACTCATTGGCCCTATGCATTATGTACTATGTCTGTGAATCCAGCTGTTGGACATTAAAATACTATAAGAGCAACCACCTATGCCATTGAAGGTTCAATTTCTACAAGGTATAATATACTATGCTATGGGAAGTAGATCAAGTTGCTATGAGACATCTATCTCTTTTTTTTTAAAAACAACTTTTATTGATTTTCATGTATTAACAAATGATCATATGAGATTTAATATACAATTGGTAAAATATATGCAAATAAATAACATAACTAAAATAACTAAGGTATTTACAAATACATCCACTTTTGTAAACACACATTTCTAATCAAACATATCTAATTACCATGAACAGTTTATTCTTTTTTTAACAGATTTTGTAAACTCACCCACACGTTATAAGTATATGTTTTCCTAGTTGTTCGAGATTTGATGGTTAGAATTTCTAAATGACATAGGTCAATAATACCTGTTTTAAACTCTGTAAAAGATGGAGGGGATTCAGAAATCCAGTTCCTCGTAATGATCTTTCTGGCTACTGCTAATATTGACCAGAGTATAGAAAGTTTTATTTTTTTTAACGCAATTAGGTATTAATGTATTGAAGAGAACCATAGATCTATTTATAGAAAAACAATCAGTGAATAATGCTTGTAACATATTGTTAATATTTTCCCAATAAACTTTCAGTTCAGAGCAATTGCAAAACATATGTGCTCAACCAATATTTGTTTCTAATTTACATCTTTTACATATGCTATTTTTGTTATTGATTTTGTTCATAATTTGAGGTGTGTAAAATGATCTATACATAAACCTCCTCATATATAATTTCCACTTAAGGGAAGATGTAGGAGGGGGGATTCAGTAATCCTCCGTGTAAGACTAGCTAAGTCTTACTCGGAAACGGCCACCTAAGAGTATGACGTCAGCGTGCCATGCATATTCATGAGAGCGTGCTAACTCAACTCTAAGGCTAATACGGACCATGTAGGAGTGCAGGGGGCGTGTCAGACTGCCGAGCAGTCCAAATATCCACGCCCCTGCAAGTGCCTAAATCTGCAAATGTCAGCATATATGAGGGACTCCGCTCAAATGTGTATACCTCCAACACTACACTCCCCCACATTCAAAACCCCTGTACAAATGAAATAAAAGGTAAAACAATTTTTTTTTATTATTCCCGAAATCGCTGCCCGTATTTGCGCGTGTGTATGTGGGTGTGCCCATTGCTTAGCTACAGTAAGCAGTTTAGACATCGAAGAGGATAATAAACCACTAATATGCAAATTAAGCCAAATTGCAATAGCGTAGTGGTAGAGCCTTCGCACAAAGAGGAGGCATTCTCGGTTCAAGTCCCACCACTCTCATTTCCATTTTCATTAGGAAATCTCTGCATAAAAATAATTCCTGACATTTACCTTTTAAATTCTATTAAAATTAATTGAAATGGCCTATGTAGTAGTGAATGATATTTTAAATATATATAAGAAGGTGAAACGATCATGCATACTAATGAATGCATAAGTAACCTATCTTAAGCAATGTGAAGCACTGCTAAGCAAAGTTTACCATTATTAAGCACATTTAAGAATAATTGCCCATAGCATAGCACTGCTTTAACTAGCGCAATGGCTTTGTGCATAGCTGCACATCGCGCCAACTCACGCATACAAAACATGTTTGCGCGGAGCTGCGCACCGTGCCAACTAATGCAATGTTGGGCAATGTCGGGCAACGTAGAGCAACGTAGGGCAATGCTGTACAAAGTAGAGCAAAGTCAGCTAAACATAGCCACACCTCCTAGCCAGTCAGGCCAGTAGAAAAATAAAAAGCAATGACAGGCTTCGAACCCGGGATACTGTGCATTATAATCAAAGTACAGAACCACTAAGCCATGACAGCTTTTGCTGTTCATGCACTGTCAACATACATATACATATTAATGAAAGTTTACTCAGTGCTAAGCAGGTTTACACTCAGCTGAGAATTTTCAAAACTGGCCAATCACAAATAAGTGCATGAAATGAGCCATATTTAAGCCCCATAGGTGGGAATAATCGCCATAACTGGTTGTAGCACCCATCTGCAGTCAGAATGGCCAGTGCTGGAGAGGGCTCTCATTTTCGAGCGCAATGGTGGGGCATTGAGGAGTCAAAACTGATGGTTTGGCTCCTTGTCCATCATCATGATGCAAGACTCCTGCAGGGCCAGTTCCAAGGCACAGAGTACAAACCGGAGGCTTGGAACCATCTAGCATATGATCTCACAAGTGCCACAGGCGTCCCTCAGACTGGTGAGCAGGTCAGACACCACCATGCACACCTGAAGAGACGGAAGCAGGATCAACTGAACCAGTGGATACAGGAGGCCCGTGGAAATGACAATGTTCCACTACTGAGTAGGTATCCATGGAATGGAGTATGTAAGAATAGCTATTGCCGTCTATATAATAGACAGGTATGTCTCAATATCCCTTCATTTACTTCACAGCTGCAGGTGTCTGTGCTGCGAATCAGCAAGCCTATGCTGATAGGCTGCTAAGGCTGCGCCACCAGGCAGGTTAATAATTATTCTGCATGTATTGTTATATAAAATAAGTGAGAGAGCCTGAAAAAAAGTGTTGTAGCCTAATAATAAAGGCATAAAATGCCCTGATTAATTTATCTGCATGTACTGTTATATAAAATCAGTGAGATTGCCTGAAAAGGAGTGTTGTTACCCATTAATAAAGGTAAAATAAGTCCTTAATAATATCTCTGCATGTACTGTTATATAAAATAAGTGAGACAGCCTGAAAAAGAGTGTTGTAACCCATTAATAAAGGTATAATATGTCTTGAATAAGTCTTCTGCATGCACTGTAATATCAAATAAATGAGAGAGCCTCTAGAAAAGTGTGTAATGTAATTAATAAAGGTATAATACCTGGAGTGTGTCCGTGTCACTTACTTAGAAATGTTGTTGTACGCTTGCATTATATAAATAGTACTGTTGTATTAAGCGCTGTCAACCCACAGTTGGGCAGGCCCATATAAAGTGGATGAAGGGAGTGCCAGTAGCTGTGAAGCATATATACAGTCCTCAACAGTTGGTTAATGGCTGGCATGCATAGGTAAATCTGGCACATGAGTAACTTGTTAATGTGCTCCCAGAAATGTGAGTGTGCTGCAAGAAATGTAGGTGGCTGTAGAAATATAACTGATAATGTCACGTGAACACATCCAGATATGTAGATATATAAATATAAATAAAATATATAAATACGTAGCAGTAACATCTGCATCTTGGACAGTTAGTATGTCAGATATAGGTCAGGTATATAAGGAACTAGCCAAACCCATTACACAACTTAATGCACGTTACCTAATGTAATAATACATGTAGGGGATATACACCTGCAGTCAATAGGAATGTCGTGTAAACTATAAGTACATATAAGATGTTAATGGAGGTATCTTTTTACACCCTACTGTATGTGCATAATTAATGCAATTCCACACCTCAATGGGTATGTCTAATCTCAAAACATTTGTTGGGATATATGTCCTATTGTTCTATAAATATCTGCATTTACTTTGATGCATGTGCCCTGTTCAAACATCACAGTCTTGGTGGCCTGTTGCCACCAATCAATCCTGCATGCTGTTGGAATGTCCACTGTTGTTCTATATATGCATGTGTTATGCTTGCAGTTCAACTGTTGGAACTCTGGTGTGTTGGGTCAATGGGAATATTACTGCATGCTGTTACAACTAATTTGGAATGCTGTTGGCTGTTACCAACCCATAATGTCATTAAATCCTCCAAAACATAGAACATATGGGAAGGCCGGTCCCAGTGGACCCACCTGTCCAACCTCAGCTGGCGATGGCACCTGGCACCAGCAGGTCCAGTGCCCAGCCCTGGACCTCCTTCTCCGTTGGCTCTGTACCACCTTCGGGTGGAAGTACTGCAGGGGATGGGGTTCATACCCCCTGTGTAAGCGTGGCCGGAGGTGGGCCACCTATCACCCTCCGAATGGTCTGGGCTCTGGTGCATAGGGAGTTCCGGTGTTCAGTCGCTGATCCTCTACGCCAGCTCGAGGCGAGAGTGGTGCGACTCACTGGTGAGCCTGCCCCACCTACGCAGCCCCCAGCACAGCCACCTTCTGAGCTGTGAAGGTGCAATAGTAACTGCCCATGGGTGGGGATGTCAGTTCCACTGTTGCCATCTGTGGGCTCATGGGCTTGCGATTTCCAAACATCCTTCCCCATCAATGGTGTTCACCCCCCATATGTCATATTCTGCCCCTGTATGCATCTTGTTTGTCTTGTCTGTTTACCTCCCCAACCTACCTCCCCAAATATACCTACTTCCCCTACCCCACATTCCACTCTCACCTGTAAAAAAAATGGGCAATCTGCTCCCCCCAAAAAATTATGCACCATATATAGCTGCCCATTTTGCACAAATGTCCGCTGGACACAGAAACTGTAATTTAATTGGCAGTACAACATACTTCGTTGTCCCCACCCCTCTCTCAGGGGTGGAAGGTTTCAAATTTCCCTCCAAATTACTAGTATATGCACAACTGTTGCTGTTAACGAAATGGGCAGCTATGGACCTTCCCTACACCCATCCTGCACATCCCGAGCTGTTTTCCCTACTGTCTTAACCTCTTTGTACTCCTTTTTCACCACTTTCCTATCACCCCATTTTCTTTTCTTTCAAAGAAATTAGTGTGGGGGTTAGCGGGAGTAAGCACTTTTAAGCAGTAGTTAGCGGGCTTGCGTGAGTGTGCACATGTGTGCGCTTAGCTAAGTATTGCTAAGCATTGCGCAAACCTATGCAAACCCACTTACAACTGCTTAAAAGTGCCTTAGTCACCCTGCATATCAGGGCCCTTGTTCTGCTCAGCAGCAAAAGAAAACACCACTATCAGTCTCAAACCCCGCACCTTGGGCCCACTAGACTGCATGAAGTACCACTAGGCCACAGTAGATATACAGCAGGCTGTTGCTGAAATATATATATCATGGATCAAAATGTGTGAATGTCAAGGAAAGATAGGAATGCCATAACACAAAACCTGTTCTGTGTAACTTTACCAGCAGCTGTTGTGGAATTGCATTACATGACTGTGATAACAGAACCACACATTCTAGCAGGAAATAATTTTACTGCAGCACTCTACAACCCCCACACAGTATCCCACCCAAATGTACAAATTACCACTGTGTTTAAGGTACAGCAAGGATGTAGGTAGGCATACTCAGTACTGGAATTGTCCAGTTTCCATGAGCATCCTGTGATAATGTCAACAAAATAAAAAGCACAAACTGTGCAGAAGTGAGTACATTAATATCCACAGTATAGCAGTTCTCAAACAGTTCATGTGCCAAATGAAAACATCTCAATAACTACGTATGTATGGCAGCTAATTGTATAAGTAGAAAAGAAACTAAATACTCCCATGTAGCTTGTGTTAGCATTTGTAGGGGTGAGTACAATTCTGCACTGTCAACTGTGTACTGGAAGTGGCAACATTCAGGTCTGAGTGCAACATTCAAATCACTGGCTACACCCCTAGCTTCATATATAAGAAGTATACCAACCATCTGACTTACACTATAGTGTCCACAGCAAACAAGCATGGGCCACACTTTGGAAAGCTGAAAGGCCTACGTCTACCTGACCTAGCAATTTATAGCATTGGGTTGCTATGACAGTGAGTACTGCAATTACCACACAGCAGGCTGCATGCAGTTACCAAATGGTGGTCACCAATTGGTGCAGAGGCCATCACATGCACATGTGCAGATACCTCTAAAAGCAGGCTGTACTTGCTGTCCACACATGCAATCATTTCATTGCAGCCATGGAGAAAGAGAGAGAGAGAGAACGAGAGCGAGCAAGCAAGAGAGACAGAGAGACACACACAGACAGACAGACAGACACCGGCAACAACAACAGCAACAGCCGCAGCAACAGCAAAAAACAATAAACATAAAAAAAATAAAAAAAGAAAAATATATATAAATAAATAAAAAATATTACTACACACACGGAACTTAATAATACAAACCCATACAAAGTAAAGGTATGTAATGGATATGTATTTACTGGCATGTACTAGATGTTTTTGAAGAGTACTCTACATACTTTGAATCATCCATATGTGGCAGCAGTACGTATCTATGCACAGATGCCCTGCATAACTACTGCCATGGAGAAATCAGTGTGTAGCTGTGTGCAGTGGGATATGACTGTGATATATGTACTTCAGCATTAAATGTCAAACATCTGATCCATGTTATCTGTGTTCTGTACAGTAGTGTGTACAATGGCTGTTTGGGGGAGTAGCGCATACAGTTATATAAACAAGGATGTGACAGAGTAACACATGCATGATAGTCATATTAATGTGCAAATTAGCATTGGCCACAGCTGTACCAGGCTAGTATGCTAATTTAGCATTTGCAGCTATATATACATCCTCTAATATTACTGTGTGCTCACGTGTGACAGCTGTTCATGTTGCAGCAAGGCCCAACAGGTCAGCCATGAGGTCCATGGATTTATAACAGTGTGAACCTTGTGTGTGTATGGCACACACATATGAAGAGATCTGTGTCAGATATAGTAGCATCTGTACATGTGCATAGAGCAAGGGACATACTGCAACTGTTTGTGAAGGGTGGACATATATATGTTGTTGAAGGTTGTTATGTGCATACTTCTATGTAGGTTATAGTGTGTGGCAAACAAGACAGCATACAGTGCTGATATATGACATGTGGTGGTTAAATGCTGTGGGTATGAATTGTCAGGTTTGCAGTATTGCAGCAAGTGAGGCCTACTAAAGCTACATGTGCTAAGAACACCTTCAATGCATTCCGCACAACACTGTGCAATATTAGTACATAACATTATACCTTGCAACCTTCGCATAATTGATATTCCCACCATGAAAGTTATATATATATGTATAGAGAGAGAGAGAGAGAGAGAGAGACAGGGTCATATTTACTGCGACAGATGCCTGGTGACAAAGCCATGGACTCAAGCTCAATGATGAAACTGCATTGGCATCCCTTCTGGCAAAAAATCCGTACCCATGGACTACCACATAGGTGGTAGTCTTCTTAACACCGAAAGTGTGATAAGAGACCACGGGACACAGTTGGACAATAGTCTCCCCTTTGATAATCACAGTGACACACTAGTCATGTAATCTGTCTACCTGCCACATGTCATCACAAAAGGTGTGTCATCCAGGGAAATATAGGTCAGTGTTCCCCTCTACTCATCACACATAAAGCCCATTATAGAGTATAATGCCCCATGTGGTATGTACCTCACAAGACATCCACAGCAACTGAAAATGACAAAGACATACCTCACAAAGAGTAATACCAGCCTCAAACAGATGCCCTATGCAGACCATCTCACAAACCCACAACTACACTGTGTCACATACCGACTACTCAGAGGTGACCTCTGCCTAACATACTAAGCTATGTAAAAACCAGAGCTGTTGGACATGCTGCACGTAAACAGATCACAATCTCTATGAGCTACACACTCTAGGGACCCAAACCTTTTGACCACAATAAACAGCAAATGCTGGAGGGATAGATTCCCATCTCAGAGACATCCCATATTCTGGAACAAACCAACTATCCATAGCAAACAAAGCTCCTAATTAGCAGTCATCATAAATAATCATGAAGATTATATGGGAGAGAGTGAATACACCCAGGCAATCACCTCTGTGTCTCTGTTTGACAGGGCCACATGAAATGCAATGACCTGTGTCTCAAAGGCCAGGGTAGCATATGGCTAGGTTTCTATAGGCCCTAGAGCCAATAGCCTCTTACCTACCTATGAAGTGATACACACCCACATGTACTTGTTCCAATAATTGCTATGTGAGGTTGACTGAGTGTGATGGTGAATGTGTTGGTGAATGTGTCAGAGTTTGGTTTATGTGTGATAGCTTAGTGGGAAACTGTTTCTGTCATGGTATTATGTGTCCTAGCTGTGATCCCAGCAAGAGATGTGTATACAATTGCTAGGCTGAAAAAGCAGTATGCCATACGTTCTGACGTAGTCCCTTGTTGTCAACCGGGGTGCCCATTGTAGGCTAAAGCAGTACATGCATGCTTATTGAGTGTTACTGCTGGAGAATCCAACTCCTGTATGAACTGTAGTACTACCTGAAGCTGTATGCCTAAACAGCACAGTATGGTGTACGTCCACATTTATTGGAACCACTGTTCCATGTGTTCCCTGTAGTCCTCACAGATTACATACCTCAGGCATATGGTCTCGTAACTACTGACACACAGTACTGTAAGGTACACAGGTAAAGGTCACCTGTGTTGCCATACCTATGTGTCTGGAATGTATGTCTGATGTGTGTGTGTGTGTGTGTGTGTGTGTGTGTGTGTGTGTGTGTGTGTGTGTGTGTGTGTATGCTTGTACCATGGCCTCAGTCATATGTGTGTTACAGGATATAACTGCGTATCTAGCAACATGTACAGTGTAGTACAGCAGTATGCCACCTACATTCACGAATGTGCACATATGTTAGGCAGGGGTCTGCCATCCACGACTAGTGTGGTATACTGGTAATACTGTCACTGGACTTTACAATCATTGCAATGGATTACACTTTTCATGATGCATTAGCATGATATATACCTCCTGTGTCTAGGTTGCGCATTGTGTCACATACAGTGTGCCATGTACTGTTGTATAGTATTACATACTATTGTAAGTTTGTTCCTGTGCAAAACATGGTTTGATATATAGAGTGTGCCAGGCACTGTCAGGCAGTTGTGGGTTGAGAACTGACATGTGGCATTGAAAGTGTGTATCTTCTGACAGCCAATAGGTTGCTATATGTGGCAGATGTGTACTGTGTAGTTAGACGATGTGGTGCCTAGTGTTGTGCAATAGTAATAATTAGGAATACAATCTGTAGGCCTGTGACCGTCAACCGTTGTACTACTGTACGATTGCAAACACACAGTAGCAATGCCACAGCTGTTGCCACTGACAAAGTGTCTCATAGCCTTGAAGGTCCCTCTGGTATGACAGCAAGGCAGCCGACCCATGCTGGTGAGTGTGTTCTACCTTTAATACTGCTAATTAAATGTGCATGTCATAAGTGAGGTGTAGGCCATGTACACGTAACACACATATGCATAATGCATGCTGTGAATGTTTGCTGTGAGACTATGCACATCCCAGTAACGTGGGTAGATGCCTAAAACACATACAATACAGAGAGCATTCCAAACAATTGTGGCAACACTGATGTGGACATTGGATAGGCAGAGTCGATACACATGCACACAACATACACAACATTGTCATACTCAGTACACGTTAACATGCTACATATGGCGTATTCAGACACCTGCTGTAAGATCACACTACAGTATCCCACACTTCATCCACACAGCACACATAATATACCTGAGGGGTAGATGCCTCACATGTGGCTGTGCAACACTCTTCAACACATTACACATTCATGGTAGGCAATGCCCCCTATTGTGCACCGTACAAACCCATGTAACAACTGGCTGTGAAATGGTGAATGTAGCCATGGTACTGCAGTTCCAGTACAGCATGGTATGTGCCAGTCTGGCACACATTAGTAGCCTTGAGTGACCACATGATGCTGCATGATGATGGCTCATGGTAGTACATCCCATCCAGTTACAGTGACCATAGTACTACACATAGCATTACCTGCTATGCACCTCAGTGTTGTGTGTGTGCAAACATAGGCACCTATACACAATATGCATAGCAATCACCATTTGTACAAAGTGACACATATATGTCTTGTAATGCTATTGAGTGTATAAGTCACATGACACACACTGTGTCTGTGTGATGTTTAATATTGCAGTTGTGTTGTAGCATGCCATGTCATGGCTGGCACTGGCATGTCCACAATATGTCCTACACTCACCATAACCACTATACAATGGCCATGTTGAGCAATGATATTCCATCAGGTAAACATGCAACACTCATCCTGTGTGTATACATAGCATGCATGTGCTGATCCTGTGTCCAAAATTATCTGCTGAAGACACAGATGCTCTAATCAGAAATGGATATCTATGTGACACACAGATACACATCTAGCCATGGTATGTATACCTATGAGAGATGGTGCACAGGACATTGCAGAGCTTAAAATACTTGCACAGCACTGTCATGTCCATGTACACAGTGCGTTCCAGGGTGAGGCCAATCACTGAACAACAACACACATGCATCAAAGACATGTATAGTGTTAGTGGCAAGGGCTGTCAACATCCGCACTGCATGCTGTTGGGAAACACACGTCCTGCATGCTGACACGTGTGATATACCTGTTTGCCTTGTGATACTGTACCCCACCATCACCCGCTATTGAGTATGTTCTGGATTGCTGGTGGTGTGTGTGTGTTTGTGTGTGTGTGTGTGTGTGTGTGTGTGTGTGTGTGTGTGTGTGTGTGTGTGTGTGTGTGTGCGTGTGTGTGTGTGTGTGTGTGTTTTAGTGATGAGTGCATTTGTGTGCATGTGTGCATGTGTTCATATGTGCCGACATCATTTACAGGTCGTAAAGTGTGTTTCCTGTCTTCCTCTCACAGGTGCTGACTTTGGGCTGGTTCACTGCAGCAGGGAAACTGATGTCACTGAGCAAAACAGTGATACTGATGATAGGTGTGTTGAGGCACAGACATATTTGCCAGGGTCTGTCATTGTGCCACCAATCTTTAATACACAGCTGTCAACCCCATCCATGCATACAGTCATACTGCCAATACATCCATCACCAATGCCCATAGCTGAGGGACAGCATACAACTGACATTGGCCAGGACAGTGTGGTATCCATGGCACATGCATCCCAACACAGCAGCCATACCCAGATGTCTGGAAGGGTACCACATAGGCAGATGTCCAGGGGTTCTCGTAGGAGCACTGCTGCTCATCATGCCACTGGCAGACATGCCACAGGTCTGACAATGTCACGTATGTTCCAGGCTGTCATGGAGGCACAGGCACGTATAGAACGGTACACCAGACAGGGACTAAGGGCACAGAGGGCACATAACACCGACATCATTGACAGTATCCGTGGCCTAGCAGGTGCCATCCGTCATTACACCGAGGTCACTGATAGATGTTGGGGAGAGACATTAGATATCCTCCGCAATGTCATGTCCATGTGTCAGGACAGTGAGGGACGGCTGAGTCATCGATGTGGACGTATGCCAGCAACATCAGCAGCTGGCAGTCACAGTGGACGTCCCTCAAGCCACAGCCACTCCCATAGTGCCAGTACCAGCCCCAGCAATGTTGGGGGTGGGCTGTCGATAGATCATCCTAGAAGACCACATACATGTGGCTCTGGACAGTCCCAGCAGGGACCTGTATACAGTGTACATCCATCACCTCTGGGGATAGTACCCAGTCTGGCTTAGTACCGAATAGTGTCAGTAGCACGCCTGCCAGGCACAGGTACAGTCTGTGGCTGTCCCACAAATACCTGTATATGGCAGCCACATGGTGGAACTGTGTGCATGCAGAAACACACACATACTCCAGACACCTAGGGCTAACACATACCCACACACATTACATCAACATTGGCCCATTCCAGTATTCTTGCCCCCACACACACACACACACACACACACACACACACACACACACACACACACACACACACACACACACACACATACATGTCGATTGGATGGCTCACTGTAGGCCTCTGCCAAACCAACAACACACCCTGTGCATGTGATGAAACCTGTGCCCCTCCTGTCATCTGCAACATTGATACAGGAACAGGCTACCATGGTGCTGATGCACAGGGTGTCTTTATAGCAGTATAGCAATGTTAGCATGTTGTCAGCAGTAGAGTGTAGTGATAATCTTGAAGGTGTAGCTGAGCAGGCATGATGCATTAATGCTATGATTGTCATTGTAGTGTTGTTTACACCAGTGTTGGTTCCAGTTGTGTATTGTACAGCCATGTGCCACTTGGCTGATGTGTGCAGTATTGGCAGCATGTGTTAGAGAGTGGACAGTATGTGTGGGATGTGTGTAGCACAGATTTGCAGGTGTACAGTTGTGAACATGGTGGAGGTGCATTGTCTGCATATACGTGCATAGTGGACACATGGCCAGGGTGACATGCTCTGTATTACACAGTAACACTCCATAGTTTCTATTGGTGGCCAGTATGCATTGTACTACACACATTCCGGAACGTGACTACACATGTGTGTATGACATGGTTTGGCACTGTGCTGTTGATGATACTGTTACTATCTGTCATTGTTTTGGATTCTGGTAGTATACATCACTTCCACAGCCTGACCATAATCAATCATTAGATGATGTCTTGACAACCGACACACAGATGTAGGACACGCAGCAACATTTGGATCCTTCAGGTACTATACTATGTCAGTAACCACTGGTATTCACCTGCATCAATTACTGACACCACTCCTGTTTGGCATATAGCTCTCTTAGGTACAAGCAATCACAGTAGGGATATGTCCATCCACATCTGGTAATGCATACTGTGGCCTATAATGCATTCTCCAGATGACACACACATCCTCCTCAAGGGTATCATACAGACAGATGCCTGTTGTCAAACCCATGCTGTAAAGCTATAAGCAAAACTAAGCATAGTCATTCACCTTTACGGAACATATTATCCCCACAGTACCACATAGGTAGTAGCCACCAACACGATTAACAAGTACCGATGTGTACATGCAACCAAGTGTTACGTCATCTCTCCTTTGTTAAGGAGGTGCAAGCTGTCCCTAGCGAAGCATCGTGGCTTGTCAAGCATGTCATCCCAGGCTGACAGGCATTGGATCCCCTTTGAATGACACCAACACTTAAGCCAATTGTTGAAATTGATCATCTTGTCTTCATATTGTGGCATCATTCTTGGTGAGGGTAAGATGCTACTCAAGGTCAGGGTCATACCGGCCTGGGCTACATGCTCAGAGAGCTCCTCTATGTCTCTTTTCATGTAGTCCAGGGAGGTACGTCTCAGGTCATTCACACCAGCATGGACAATGACTGAGTCATATTTGTACTTGCCTTGGAGTGACCTGAGTGCTTGTGTTATGTGGCGGATCCTAGTGCCTGACAGGCAGCTCACCGTGACCTTCTCCTTGTTCAGCCTGGTGAGCGGGACGTCAGTGTGCCTGACGATAGAGTCACCTATTACAAGTGTATCAGGTGTGTTGTTTAGCCTTAAGGGCTGTGACTGTTCGGCACACTGGCTTTCTGAGCTATGTGTTGCATGTGTTTTGTTTTGGGGTAGCGGTTGCTTGGGTGTCTGCTTTGGAGGTCTCTGCTGCTTAGGCAGATTTTTATTTAGAGCCTCCGAGTATGTTTTTGTGTGTTTATGTGTTTGGTTTGTTGTCGTGATAGGTCTATGTGAGACTGGAGTTGTAGTGAGTATGGTTTCCTTCTCCTCCTGACTGGTTATGCCAGTACTGAGTTGAGAGAGCTTAGCCTCCAGTTTGGCTATATGGTTGCATCTCTCACATGTGTCGGAATTTGTTGGGAGGAGGAGAGGGTTGTCTGTGTACATGAGGCAGTTGTAACATTGCCTCAAGATTCCCAGATTCAACAGCTGGACCGGAGAGGAGATTGACAACTGACCTTTGGACATGCTAGAATAGTATTGGGAATTCCTTTATAATTGAAAAAAAGGGGCAATGGGGAACAAGGTACTCAAGGGGAGTTTGTGAGGGTGTAGTGCTTTTAATTTTTTAATGCTGACGTATATAATTGCTTTAGTGAGCAAGTGCCAGGTAACTTAAATGCAATGTGTTACAGGTAACTTAAATGCAAAAATGACAAACAGTAACTTTCTTTCAAGTGAAACAAGGAAATAAGTACAGTAAGCAATGCAGATATCACTAGGGATCCACAGAAGTGCTAAAAGGCCGCGTTTTAGGTGGAATTAGCATTTCAGGGAAATAAACAACAAGCATACAAATAAAGCTAGATTCAGCAGGCCTGGATCTAGTCTATGCTACAGCAAACAAGGTGTACCAATTTCAGTAAGAAACAATTAGAATATGCAGGCACTATATGCCTTTAACCAGAAATTCCCTGCTCAGAAGGGCAGAGTCCAGCCTCTCCTCCCACAAGAGTGCAGACCGCAATCCTTCTTAACGTAAAATAACTGGCCTGAAGCCCAAGTGCTTAAACCAGAACTAATACACTTTTAGAATAACAGACACTGAGCTCTCAATCAGCAGTTCCCAACTTAGAAGGATGTAAGCTACCTGTCCTGCCACCACAGTGCAGGCCACAAACCTTCCTAATGTAAAACAACTGGTCTGAAGCCCAAGTGCTTAATCCAAAAGACTTAGAAATGATAGCTACACTTTAATCAAGTTACTACCAGCAGTAATAAATACAACTGAATACTTTAAAGAATCAAACCAAAAACGGACCAGCACATACAGGATTGTAAAAGAATAATTGTTGTTTATTCAGCATAGTTCCATAATAGCAGTGGTAACAACCAGTGCTAATGCAAACCGGTTTCGGCTAATGCTAGCCTTTCTCAATGCCAAAGATATCCAATAAGAAAAAGAACCTCCACCATATTAGGTCATATTTATAGTACATCTGTTAAAGGGATATACCCCATATATTAAGATATATAACAAGATAAGAAGGATCAAACACATATAGTTTCCTATACGGAAAACTTTGTAACCCAATGCATATATCACACAAAAAACATATATATATATATATACCCCACAAACTTATGACATTATTGGAATATATAAACAAATATATAGATGATTATATGTATATATTTAGTTAATATGTGCATATGATGCAAACCAATGAAAAAATAGGACAATACAAGTCTAAATATAATATAAATACAATATCTGGCATATATTGTATTATTGAAAGTGATAGATGCCAGCAATTATAAGAACCAAAAATAGATAATTTAATCTGTCATTGGTATGATTACAAAAATATTCTAAAGAAAAACAAAAGTGAGATAAAGATATAAATCTCAATATGATGGTTCTAGTGTGTTTAATCCCGGTCTAAAAAGACCCCCTAACCTAATGATCCATTTATTCTCCATATCATTAAGTTTTTGATGCCATCCTGCTTTAAATTTATGATGTAAAATAATTCTGTCTATAATCACAAATGTAAAAGTAGCCGAAGGGTGTTCCAGGGTGTGTTTATACAAAGCATTAGTAGTACGTCTATTCCTAATTGCACTCATATGTTCACATATTCTGAGTTTAACGGACCTAGACGTCTGTCCAATGTAAAATGCAGAACAATTACAAGTAGCCAAATATATGGATCAATCAGAGCTACAATTCGCAAATATCCTAATATCAAAAACCTGGGATGTATTTTTGCTAGAAAATTCACTAGTTTTAAGCATATATTTGCAAAAAAAACAATGGCCACATGGAAAGCTGCCTTTTAGTATCTCACCCCCTAAGGTGGTTTGTAAGGAAATGTGTGGAGTATATCTCTTATAATGAGTAAAGAAAGAGTTTAAGTTCCTACCTCTACGGTAGGAAAAAGAGCATTGCTGAGGCAATATTTTGTGCAAAATCTCATGTGATCGTAATATATCCCAATGTTGATTGACTATATCAGTAAAACGATTGGTATTTGCCCCATATGTAGTTACCAACCTCAAAACAGAATTGTTCTGTGAACCAGATTGAACCCTATTCTTAGATTTATATTGCAACAATTCCGAGCATGATAAATTATTCATGGTATTCTTAGATTTGGAAATATTGTATATATTGTATCCACGATCAACAAATCTGTTAGATAAATCACCACAGAAAAGAGAACAATCCTCAGAGGAAGAGCATATCCTTTTCATTCTCATAAATTGAGATTTGGGAATGTTCTGGATGATGTGGCATTGATGACAGCTATCAGCATGTAACAAAGGGTTATACTGGGGAAATTTTCTATGAACAGATGTAGCTAAGGTGTTGTCATCAAGTCTGGTAACCAAAACATCAAAAAACACGATACATGCATGTTCAATATTAGCTGTAAATTTGATCCCAAAAGAATTATCATTGAGATAGTTAACAAAATTAGATAATTGTTCCTTGTTACCACGCCACACCATCCAACAATCGTCCAGATATCTCCTCCAAATATCAAAATACGGAAGAAATGTATTGTGTTGGATGTCATATATGTAAGTGGCCTCAAAGTAGCCCATAAAAAGATCCGCATATATGGGGGCAAACGAGGCCCCCATTGCTGTTCCATTAATTTGCCAATAGGCTTTGCCATGATAATAAAAGATGTTCTTACACAATACAAATTCCGTAAGTTTGGTCAGAAAATTGTTGAACTCAGTTGAGTATAACTTGGATTTATACAGCCAATAAGATACGGCTAAAATGCCTAATTCATGGGGGATGCTAGTATATAATGAGGCTACATCAAGAGTACACAACCACCATGAAGATTCTAACTGTGAGTCATTGACAATATTCAGGAATTCAGTAGTGTCCTGAATACGCGATCTGATATAGGTCAACAATGGTTTTAAGTATTGTGTAAGGAAGGCTGATAGGGGTTCGGTTAAGGAACCATGACCAGATACAATGGGCCTGCCTGGGGGGTTACGAGCATCCTTGTGTATTTTGGGTAGTAAATACAGATATTGTGGAATGGGTTCCTCCACCTTCAACTGTTTAGCTAACTGTTCACTGATCACACCCTGATTGATTGACACTTCCAAAAACCTATCAATTTCTTCCTTAAACTGTAAGGTAGAATCCACATTTAGCTCCCTGTAATAGCTAGAATCCGCTAATTGTCGTAAAGCTTCATTGATGTAAGCCTGATGGTCCATAACCACAATAGCACCCCCTTTATCGGCCATAGTAATAACCAACTGATGATTGTTTTTAAGCTCCCACAAAGCCTGTCTTTCCATAACAGATAAATTGTTGAATTGTGGTTGATAAACATTAGCAAAATGTAGCTCCTTCATAATACATTCTCTAAAAATGGAAACATGTTTGTTCATCGGAGGAACAAAAGAGGACTTTCCAAATCTAAATTCAGTTGATCTTTGAGAAACATCGTTATCTGAAAAGAATATTTTGAGGTTTAATAATCTACAAAAATCATTAACATCGTTTAATAAATCATTTTCGGAAACCACAGAACTTGGGACAAAATTCAATCCTTTATTAAGGAGTGCTATTTGAACTGGTGAGAGAACAGTAGAGGAAATATTGTGAACATTGTTTATTACTTTATCATTTGTTTCAACAGATTTTGTAAGGTTGGTGTAGTTGAACCTAGATCTATGTTTTCTGCCCCCCCTCCTCCTACCCTTTGGTCTAAAGGGGGCATTTGTCTTCTTTTGGCTACTGGGGACGCCTGGCGTGAAGACACTTCTCCATCAGAAGCCGAAGAGATTTCCTCTTCAGAGGTGACATCCGAAGAAATATTTTGATGTCTAAGAATAGACCTAGGTCTTTTTTTGTTATTACCCTTCTGAGTTATTTTTTGTTCACTGAATCTAACTGTTTTCTGACTAATGAAAGGTTTCCCTTTTTCATAGTCCATAAGGTCACGGTGAAATTTGTTAACCTTACGATTCATCAGTTGTTTTTCAAGCATGGACAAATCTTTAGCCAAATCTGAAACATATTGGGAATAAAACTCTTGCTTATTGAATTGTTCAGCCTCCACACATAAGTTTTGAATATCTAAAAGATTACCAGTAATAGTTCTGTCATAATATTTAAACAGACAATCTACAAATAGCATAGAAGATGAATGTTGTGCTTCAGCCCAGTCTTTGGATAACTCATTGTCTATATGGGCCACTAAAGGTTGTAAGCGCACTCTCAACTCCCTTGGTGTTATGTCCTTAGCTTTGTAAGCTTTGAACAGTTTCATGTGCCATACATTAGATCACAAGGTTTTCATCTGTCTCCCAAGTTTTGTAAAAACAAAACTACATTTCTGTTGATCATCTTCTACCTGATTGGACATATGTGATCCAGCATTATTGGTTAAGCCAAACACCTCCAAATTGTCCCTATCGGATGCTAAACCTTGTAATATTTCATTTAAATCCATATTCAAATAATTCCCAAAGCCCAAGTTGCAACACTCAGGAACTATAAGTTTAGGACAACCCCAAACAGAAGTAGTCAATAGTTAGAAAAAATATTAATTTTAGAAAAAATCCAAAATAAAAATTGTAGATTGTTAAGGATGTCTTGATTGTTATAGTCAAATCACCAACACTACCCATCTATTGTTAAGACCCCTAATACAATAAGTGACCAATACAAATAAGTATATCAAGGATATGTGTTTGATCCTTCTTATCTTGTTATATATCTTAATATATGGGGTATATCCCTTTAACAGATGTACTATAAATATGACCTAATATGGTGGAGGTTCTTTTTCTTATTGGATATCTTTGGCATTGAGAAAGGCTAGCATTAGCCAAAACCGGTTTGCTTTAGCACTGGTTGTTACCACTGCTATTATGGAACTATGCTGAATAAACAACAATTATTCTTTTACAATCCTGTATGTGCTGGTCCGTTTTTGGTTTGATTTACTACATTTTTTCGGGACCGTGCACGCTGGTCCCACGTGCGTGATGCTTTGTTTACTTTAAAGAATGCCTGGATTAGTGCTCAAGTTATACAAACAAAGCTAGATTCAGCAGGCCTGGATCTAGTCTATGCTACAGCAAACGAGGTGTACCAATTTCAGTAAGAAGCAGTTCAAATATGCAGGCACTATAAGCTTTAACCAGAAATTCCCAGCTCAGAAGGACAGAGTCCAGCCTCTCCTCCCATAAGAGTGCAGAACACGAACCCTCTTAATGTAAAATAACTGGCCTCAAGCCCAAGTGCTTAAACCAGAATTAATACACTTTTAGAATAACAGACACTGAGCCCTCAATCAGCAGTTCCCAACTTAGAAGGATGTAAGCTACCTGTTCTGCCACTACAGTGCAGACCACAAACCTTCCTAATGTAAAACTGGTCTGAAGCCCAGGTGCTTAAACTAAAAGGCTTACAATGAGTTACACCAAGCAGTAATAAATACAATTGAGTACTTTTAAGATGACACAAAAGCAAAATAAAGTAGGAAAAAACACAAATACAGTAAAAGCAGATAATTTTTTTTTTTTTTTTTTGGAAAGAGAGAAAGGAGTAGCAGAAACTAAGCTGATTGGCCTTCTCAAATGCTCTCCCTGTACTGGGTAGAATGAGGTAATGACACTAGACTGGGAAGAGGGTCCCAGATCAAATTTACACTAGGGGCGGGCAACTATAAAGCCACCAACTATAAAAACACTATACCAACAGGAAGGGAGGGTGGGAAACAAACTGCAGAAATGTTACTCACAGCTGAAAAGCAGCAGTGAGCCTTTAAATGAAAGTTTTAAACAGCTAAAGGAGCCACTAGAAAAAAGAGTTTAACTTCAACAAGTTATCATAAACAAACAACCCAACAGATGCTTAATAAGAGTGGACAATTTCCAGTTAATACCTCACACACAGTAAAACTAGCTAGAAAAAATACACAGTACACAAAGTGCTATAAACAACAAAGAAATAAAGAACAAAATAAACAAAAAACAGGATACTTAATGTTATATATTGTAGCTCCGAGTTTGCTGAGTGTCCTTTCTTCGATTAGCTCACTGTAAAATGGCTGAACACTTACAACTGAGCTTCTTAGGTAACAGAAAGTTGAAACCTGAGACAGCTTTTAAGAAAGAAATCTCAAAAGAACCAATGAGGTGCTTAGTCTAAGCTGTAGTCCAGGAGACCTCAGTCAGCCAATGACCTCAAACAATTCTCTCTCACTGAAATGCCTGATGGCTTTGGCTAAAACAAGATGTCCCTGAATTATGTGCACAGACACACAGCCTCCACAAACACTAGGCCCAAATACAAGCCTGAATATGGAAATGCTACAAATATCCCCACTACTTAGAACAAACTGCAGAAATGTTACTCACAGCTGAAAAGCAGCAGTGAGCCTTTAAATGAAATTTTTAAACAGCTAAAGGAGCCACTAGAAAAAAAGAGTTTAACTGCAACAAGTTATCATAAACAAACAACCCAACAGATGCTTAATAAGAGTGGACAATTTCCAGTTAATACCTCACACACAGTGAAACTAGCTAGAAAAAATACACAGTACACAAAGTGCTATAAACAACAAAGAAATAAAGAACAAAATAAACAAAAAACAGGATACTTAATGTTATATATTGTAGCTCCGAGTTTGCTGAGTGTCCTTCCTTCAATTAGCTCACTGTAAAATGATCAACTGATAGATCAACAGGGATCATGCTGTGCCTGCAGGGCTTCCATGAGACACTTTGCATAAACTTATCAACATTTCTACATACAGGGGGGCCAGCTATTCTTTGTACCTTTCTACCCATGGGCACACTGGATTGTTACTGTGGCTGTACATAGGATGTGGGTTTCACCTGATACTTATACACATTTGCTGTGCCTGCACTGCTATGTACAGGACACCATTACAGTCTGTATTGTTGCCTATTGTACTGGCTTTAGGCATACGACTGTACTACAGATCTTTGTGTCCAATGTCACGTATATTAGCTTGCGACTTCATAGCCTACACAACTCACATCACAACGCCTGGCCTGATGCTCTCTGTCTGCATAGGCGTGTGGGGAAGGTTACCCATTTGCCTCTTTAGGGGCATGATACAGCATTGCTTTGTGTTTGCATTAGTGTACAATTGTCCTGCTGTGTCTGTGCCCCTGAAATGCTATAATGGCTTAGTGGTTCAGTACTGTGACTATAGTGCACAGTATCCTGTGTTCAAGCCCTGTCACTATTTTTTATTTTCATGCTGGCCAGACCAGACTGCTTAAGGAACAGTAAAGCAGATATGAGCATGTTTAACTGACTTTGCTCAACCTGCCCTGACCTTGTCCAACATTGCATGAGCAATTTTGTTTACATATACTAGATATTGGTGAAAGCTGCTTAGCACTGCTTTATATTGCTTAAAACATGGCAATCATGCCTCAGGTGGTGCTGCAGGGCTGCCTATGTCAGATGCACATACTACACTGCCTATACATGTTTGGAAACAGGTAGTGTCAAGTTAGGAATCCCTTTTATTTTATGTGCGAGTCAGACCGAGGTTTCATTCCCACAGTTCCTACTAAGCCAGTGTATGTGCTATGCGTTGCCTCTTTGCCAAGGACAAGGCATACTGGGCACGCCTCCTTCTGCCTACTGGGGCAGGCTCAGGTTGTTCCTCCTCTGAGTCACGCTGTGCCTGTGCAGGCCTTGCCAATGGTGGGGGGCTGTTTGGCCCTGCCCCATGCTGTTTCTGCTGCAGCTGTTTTCGCAAGATCATATTGTGTAGCATGGCACATACCATGACAATTTGGGTACATGTAGTTAGTGAGTACTGCAAGGCTCCACCAGATGTGTCCAGGCACCAGAACTGTGAGTTCAGCATCCCAAACACATGCTCGATTACATTTTGTGTTTGTGCGTGTGCCTCATTATGGAGTTCTTTTTCAGGTGTGTGTGCATTTCTGATGGGTGTCATCAGCTACTGCTCCAGAGCGTATCCAGCATCCCCCACTAGGTGACCGTCAGGGATGTCCCCATTGGCAAATGTCTGGTACAGCTGTGACAGATGCCAGATATGGGAATCGTGGTAGCTTCCAGGGCAGCCATTACACACATTCAGTATTATGCCCTGGGCATCACACATGACCTGGCAGTTGATGGAGTGGAAGCCCTTGTGGTTGATGTAGGCCCTACCCCGCTCACCAGCTGGTGCTTTGATGTGTATGTGCATGCAGTCAATTGCACCCACTACCTCAGGGTATTCTGCTATTTTCTGAAAGAGACACGTATTGTTGGCCAATACCTCACTGGAATTGGGGAAATATACATTATCACCGACATGTGCTGACATGGCATTCAGGAACTGATGCAGTACCCTTAATGCTGATGCCTGTGAAATCCCCATCATATCACCAGTTGGTCTCTGGAAGGTACCTGTTGCTAGTATTCTTAGACCAACACATACCTTGGTTTCCACTGGGATGGGTTCCCCTTTGTTGGTTCTGTGTGTGAGGCGTGGCCTGCACAGCTCAACAATTTGCTGCAGGAGCTCTCTGTCCACTCTATAGTGCTCCACTATCTCCAGCTCATGTAGCCCCTGATAGGTTATTCTGGGTCTGTACAGTCTTCTCCGTCTCCTCACTGTGGTTTGCTCAGCAGCATTCACAATGGCACCACCCTCAGCATCTTGCACATGTTGCCTTATAACAGCAATGGCAGCCCCTAACATTTTTATGTCTCAGTTTAAGCTTTTTAAGTTTTCACTTCTCTTTGTTGACTGCCGTGTTGCAGTGTTTCTGAGAAAAACATGGGGGAATGTTGTTTGCAGAGTTTTAAGTGCTATGCTGGGCTGGGCTAGTGTACTGCCTGTGTAATTGACTGATTCTGATTGATTTCACCTGGCAGCTCTGCTAGTTCTCCTTGGTTATCTTCCTACTACTTCTTTTCCTTCCTTTTCCCTTTCTGTTTCCACAGGGGGCAGTGCTGTGCAAACAAGCGCAAACACGCGCACACAAGCGCACACATGTGCACACAGGCTTACACAAGCTTACACAGGCTTAGGCAGGTGCACATTCGTGTATACAAGCTTAGACGGCCTTACACAGGTGCACACATGTGCATGCATACTTAGACGGGTTTACACGCGCGTACACACGCGCACATGTGCCCACACAGTGTAAGCAGCTTTGCAAGAAACTTTAGTGATAGCCACGGTGAGCACCTTCGGTTTCTGGGTTTCAGTTTAGACAACTGCAGACACACCTCTTTTAGTCCTGATTAACTCACAGCAAACACATGCCACTCTGCTCCAATAAGCTTACAGTCTTTTTGATACATACCCCCTCATGATGTCACCTGTCTTCTACTCTGTTACTCCCCTTATCCTACTCTTACACTCTAGGGACATGGTTCGCATAGCAGGAAAAATTGGGATTCACTATCCTTATTCTCATTTGCATAGGATTGCCTACTAATGCTTGGTTACATCTCTCAGACTGAGTTTCTCCCCTTAGCAACTACTACTCAGTAGCGATGTTGTCTTCAGCCTGCCATTCACTTGCATGGCAGATGAATTTTTTGAATTAAATCCATATCTGTGGCTTTTAAATTTTGATTTTCTGATTTTTAGTGCGCCGCTGCGCTATGCTTAAACATCGGAGATCGAGGAAAAAAAATATTTTTTATTATTTTGCAACACATAAAAATGCCAATGGCCATATATTTGGCCATTGACATGCTTCATCAACTGGATGCATCCTTTATTTGGAGCTGTCATGGCTCCGTTTTGCTATTTGCAGAACGGTACTCAGTTGCCAACCGAGTACATTTCTACAAATAACACTACTCTTACTCGGACATGTTAGTGTTTCCTGGATCGCAAATTTACCTCATTTGCATAGCTTTCAGCAGCAAATGAGGTAATTTGCATAAACTAACACTGTCCGTGCAACAGTTGTTTTAGGAGCTCTCTTGCACGCCCCTGCCGGCTGTTCCTGGATCGCTCGGCAGACATGTTGGCTGCATGGAGTCTTACTCTACTCTTAGACTCCATGCAAGCCTTCGTGAATCCGGCCTGTAGTTTTACCAGCTGATTCCAACATATAAACTTTGTCTTGTTCTTTAAGTAATTCATTATTGATAGTGTGATATTTCCAATAGCTATCTGGACTACTATAGGTTTCTTCTCTTATGATCCTATAAATATGAGAAAGTTTACCTTTATGAGTGGATTTATGTTGTATATTCCATGCCAGATAATCCACCAAAATGGAAGTATTTTGTCCTGCCACAGTATAGTTACTGTCAATTTTGTTTAATAGTATATGTCTCAAAGTTTGTATATGTAGCCAAATAGACTCATCTAAATTAAATTCTTGTGTAAGCAACTGTAAAGTTTTGGCTTCTCTATCAGACATCATCTAAAACCAATAAATTAACTATTTTTATTTAAGAAGTAAGTTTTTATTTGGATCAGAAGATATTACAATATCTTGTTTAAATGCTATAGGAAATATAAAAAAATCAATTTTTTATAAATGGGTTATTTGTATATAAAATTTCTAAAGGTTATTAAGATATTGGAAATGTAATTTGAAGAGTGTTTTAATATAGTATGGGTGATAAAGAAATATTTTCTAATCCATAACATAGGATTATTAAGTAAATCAGTTTTGTAGATCTGTGGTTTTGTGATAAGCTCAGCACTTATTAATTTCCAGTAAAATTTCCATTTGGCTGCATAAGTTGAGTCCAGCAATAGAGATAAAGTCTTGATTATGGCCAAAATAGAATATAGGTCTTGATTTGGGAAGGCTAGTCCTCCTTTAGTCCAGCTAGTCATATGATAATTAAAAGCTATCCTAGGTCTTTTGGGTGTCCACAAAAAAACCTAATAACATTCTATTTAGTTTCTTAATTATAGATTTGGGAGGTAATGGTAATAAAGATTGAATAATGTAAATAATCTTGGGAAGGATTATCATCTTGATTATAGTTAGTCTTTCTTCCATTGTAAAAAAAACATTATGTTCCATCTAGATCTAAGTGTCTGTATATTTTCAAAACATTTATTATAATTTGAATGTATTATAGTCTTGATGTCTTCGGCTAGAATACTTCCTAAATAAGTAAGTTGATCAGTAAGTAAATCATATTTATAGGGTTTTCTTTTAAGTTTTTTAGTTGTACAGATGGGACGTATTTTGGTTTTATCTTCATTGAAAGCTAAACCAGATATTTTTCGAAACCTATCCATAAATTCAAATAGAGATGTAATGGAAGAATCATTCCCTTTTGTAGTTATAAGGACATCATCAGCAAAGAGCTGAATTTTAGATGAGGTATCAGCATTAATGTTTAATCCTTCTATATTTTCAGTATTCTGTATTTCATTCGCCCAGGGTTCCCTTACCAGTGTAAATATCAAAGGAGATAATGGGAAGCCCTGGTTAGTTCCTTTAATAATGGGGATATGTTGTGAGATATATGTACCGATTTTAATATATGCAGATGCCCCTATATATAAGTATTCTATTAAGTTTATTAAGTTATTTGAGAAATTTAAATATTCAAGTAAAATGAATAAATAATCCCAACTTATCAAATCAAAGGCAGAGTTAATATCCAAGCTAATTAAAGTCAGATCTTTTTTTCTTTTTTTAGGAATAGTTTATTAATGCTAAGGTTCTTTTGATGTTATTGAAAGCATTTCTATTAGTAATAAAACCAGTTTGATCTTCATCTATTAATTGTGGAAGGAATTTTTGCAGTCATTCAGCGTAAATATTCATAAACATTTTATAGTCAGTGTTCAGTAATGAACTAGGTCTATACGAAGAGCAATTCTTTGGGTCTTTATTAGACTTCAATATAGGTGAAATAAATGTGTATTTCAAGGATGGGGGAGATTTGGATTCATTTTGGACCATTAAGAACACTTTTTTATATATAGAGACACACAGATACATACACACACACACACATATATAGATATATATATATGTCTTGGGCATAATTGTATAGATTTTAGGAATGATACCATCATTGTCTGGTGCTTTAAGTTTAAGTTTATTAATTTGGGTCTAAACATCAATGGAGGTTATAGGTTTGTCTATAACCTCTTTTTGTAGCTTGCTAAGTTTTTTATTAATATTTTTATCAATATATTCTTTTATTTTACCTTTAGATTTCATTTTGATTTTATTTTGATTGAATTTAAGAAAATGTTCTCTAAATTCATTTAATATGTCACATAAATTAAAAACTTTCTTTTTTCTATTTATAGAATTGATCTCTTTAATATGACTATGTTTAAGTCTTTTCATCTTCTTTTTGAGATAATTTAAATGTTTAGGATTCATAGAGAAAGATAGAAATTTATATTTTTCTAAACAAATTTTAGTTTTGTGATTTAATATTTCCTTGTACTCATTATTTAATTTATCAATCTCTTCCCTTGCATTTCTGTTGATAGGTTTATATTTGTGTTTTAGTTTGTCTAATCTGCACTGTGTGGGCCGGATTCACGAAGGCTTGCACGGAGTCTAAGAGTAGAGTAAGACTCCAGACAGCCAATATGTCTGCCGAGCGATCCAGGAACAGCCGGCAGGGGCGTGCATGAGAGCTCCTAAAACTACTCTTGCACGGACAGTGTTATGTTATGCAAATTACCTCATTTGCTGCTGAAAGATACACAAATGAGGTAAATTTGCGATCCAGGAAACACTTACCTGTCCGAGTAAGAGTACAGTAACTTGCAGAAATGTACTCCGTTGGTAACGGAGTACCGTTTTGCAAATAGCAAAACAGAGCTATGACAGCTCCAAATAAAGGATGCATCCAGTTGCGGAAGCATGCCAATGGCCAAATATAAGGCCATTGGCATTTTTATCTGTTGCAAAATAATAAAAAATATTTTTTTTCCCAAATCTCCAATGTTTAAACATAGCGCAGCGCCGTGCAAATGTGCGGCGCTCTAAAAACCAGAAAAAAATAAAAGCCAAAACTAGGCATTTTATTAAAAATATTATTCTGCCATGCAGGTGAATGGCAGGCTGAAGACAACATGGCTACTGAGTAGTGGTTGCTAAGGGGGGAAGCTCAGTCTGAGAGATGTAACCAAGCTTTAGTAGGCAATCCTATGCAAATGAGGATAAGGATAGTGAATCCCAATTTTCCCTGCCATGTGAACCATATCCCTAGAGTGTAAGAGTAGGATTAGGGGAGTAACAGAGTAGAAAATAGGTGACATCATGAGGGGGTACGTATCAAAGACTGTAAGCGTATTGGAGCAGAGTGGCATGTGTTTGCTGTAAGTTACTTAGAACTGGAAGGGGTGTGTCTACAGTTGTCTTAACTGAAACCCAGAAACCGAAGGTGTATGCTGTGGATATCACTAAAGTTTCTTGCAAAGATGCTTACACTGTGTGCATGCATGTGAGCGCCTGTAAGCCCATCTAAGCCTGTGTGCATGTGTGTGCACCTGTGTAAGCCTGTGTAAGGCTGTCTAAGCCTGTGTGCATGCATGTGCACCCGCCTAAGCCCGTGTAAGCCTGTGTGCGTGCGTGTTCACTCATGTGCATGTGTTTGCGCTTGTTTGCGCGTCACTGCCCCCTGTGGAAACAGAAAGGGAAAAGGAAGGAAAAGAAGTAGTAGAAAGTTAACCAAGGAGAACTAGCAGAGTTGCCAGGTGAAATCAATCAGAATCAGCCAATTACACAGGCAGTACACTAGCTCAGCCCAGCCTAGCACTTAAAACTCTGTAAACAACATTCCCCCATGTTTTTCTCAGAAACACTGCAACACTGCAGTCTACAAAGAGAACTGAAAACTTAAAAAGCTTAACTGAGACAAAAAATGTTAGGGGCTGCCATTGCTATTATAAGGCAACATGTGCAAGATACTGAGGGTGGTGTCATTGTGAATGCTGCTGAGCAACCCACAGTGAGGAGACGGAGAAGAGTGTACAGACCCAGGGTAATCTACCAGGGGCTACATGAGCTGGAGATAGTGGAGTGCTATAGAGTGGACAGAGACCTACTGCAACAAATTGTTGAGCTGTGCAGGCCACACCTCACACACAGAACCAACAGAGGGGAACCCATCCCAGTGGAAACTAAGGTATGTGTTGGCCTAAGAATACTAGCAACAGGTACCTTCCAGAGACCAACTGGTTATATGATGGGGATTTCACAGGCATCAGCATCTAGGGTACTGCACCAGTTCCTGAATGCCATGTCAGCACATGTCGGTGATCATGTATAGTTCCCCAATTCCCGTGAGGCATTGGCCAGCAATATCCGTCTCTTCCAGCATATAGCAGAATACCCTGAGGTAGTGGGTGCAATTGACTGCATGCACATACACATCAAAGCACCAGCTGGTGAGCGGGGTAGGGCCTACATCAACCGCAAGGGCTTACACTCCATCAACTGCCAGGTCATGTGCGATGCCCTGGGCATAATACTGAATGTGTGTGCTGGCTGCCCTGGAAACTACCGCGATTCCCATATCTGGCATCTGACACAGCTGTACCAGACATTTGCCAGTGGGGACATCCCTGACGGTCACCTAGTGGGGGATGCTGGATACGCACTGGAGCCGTGGCTGATGACACCCATCAGAAATGCACACACACCTGAACAAGAACACCATAATGAGGCACACGCACAAACACAAAATGTAATTGAGCGTGTGTTTGGGATGCTCAAGTCATGGTTCTGCTGCCTGGACACATCTGGTGGAGCCTTGCAGTACTCACCAACTACATGTACCCAAATTGTCATGGTATGTTCCATGTTACACAATATGATCCTGCAAAAACAGCTGCAGCAGGAACAGCATGGGGCAGGGCCAAACAGCTCCCCACCATTGGCAAGGCCTGCACAGGCACAGCGTGACTCAGAGGAGGAACAACCTGAGCCTGCCCCAGTAGGCAGAAGGAGGTGTGCCCAGTATGCCTTGGCCTTGGCAAAGAGGCAATGCATAGCACATACACTGGCTTAGTAGGAACCCTGGAAATTATACCTCTCTCTGATTTGCACATAAAATAAAAGGGATGCCTAACTTGACACTACCTGTTTTCACACATGTATAGGGAGTGTACTATGTGCATCCGAGATAGGCAGCCCTGCAGCACCACCTGAGGCATGATTGCCATGTTTTAAGCAATGTAAAGCAGTGCTAGGCAGCTTTTACCACTATTTAGTATATGTAAACAAAATTGCCCAAGCTGACTAGCGCAATGTTGGGCAAGGTCGGGCAAAGTCAAGCAAAGTCAGGTAAACATGCTCGTATCTGCTTTACTGTTCCTTAAGCAGTGTGGTCTGCCCAGCATGAAAATAAAAAGCAGTGACAGGGCTGAAACCCAGGACACTGTGCATTATAGTCACAGTATTGAACCACTAAGCCATTACAGCACTCCACTGGCACAGACACAGCAGGACAATTGTACACTAATGCAAACACAAAGAAATGCTGTAGCATGCCCCTAAAGAGGCATATGGGTAACCTCCCCCACAGGCCTATGCAGACAGAGAACAGCAGGCCATGTGGTGTGATGTGGGTTTTGTAGGCTATGAAATCGCAATGTAATATACGTGACAGTGGACGCCAATATCTGTAGTACAGTAGTATGCCTCAAGCCAGTACAATAGGCAACAGTACAGACTGAAATGGAGTACCTTACATAGCAGTGCAGGCCTAGCAAATGTGTATAGGTGTCAGGTGAACCCTTCATCCTATGTACACCCACAGTAACAATCAGGTGTGCCCACGGGTAGAAATGTACAAAGAATAGCTGCCCCCCCCTGTATGTAGAAATGTTGATAAGTTTATGCAAAGTGTTTCATGGAAGGCCTGCAGGCACAGCATGATCCCTGTTGATTTATGACACAAAGGTGAGCCCTGCTGTAAAAATACAACTTGATTTTCAACACACATATAATATAAATGTCTATAGAGGCTGTGCTCACACACTTCAACAAATGTAGTGGATTTCATTCAGCATCACACTGAAAGGTCATACTGGGCATGCTCACACACTTAAATAAACGAAGCAAATGTCAGGCAGCAACATACTGAAACGTCATACTGGGCATGCTCACACACTTAGGCTAAATATGGAGATGATAATAAGGGATCTATGGACAAATGTGGTTAGTCATCTCTACTTCCAGAAACACATTCACAAAGTGGTCAGAAAATCATGCTATGTGTTCACACAACCTGCCAAGGTCTGTGCATGTAGGTCAAAGGAGGTTCCCTCTACTCATCAGTCATCAGACCCATCAGAGACTACCACAACACACTTGCGATGAATCTGACTAGGCACCATCAGCAGCTGGAAAGACCACTGAAGTACCTCAACAAGGGGATTACTGGCCTCAAACAGTTGCCCATGCAACAAGACAGAATTTAACCCAATCTGTACTCTGTTGCATACTGTCTATGCAGGAGATCTCTGCACAACAGACAGGTCCATGTCATGGCAACACTCAGATCTGTTATGAGTTACAGCTCAATGGTACTAAATATACAGACCCAACTAATATTGGCAACATCCTGGAAGATAGGATCAGTGTTAACTTTACCCCCCCCTCACCCATGAAAGAGCATATCACTATAATGGAAGACTGCAAAATTGCTGTCATCACGGCTGCCCAGGTAAAAAACACTCTCCAAAGCCAGTATCACAGTAGCCATGGGACCAGATAACTTCCCAGTCTGTGTTCTACACAAACCACAGAATGAACAGGCACCACACCGACGTACCATGTTCAGTCATAGCCACACCTCAGGCTTTGTGCCAGCTGAATGGTGCACAGCGATGGTTATCCCACTACACAAGGGTGGAGACACCATGGACCCCAGGAACTAGCGCACCATCAGCCTGATGAGCCTGCCCTGCAAGGCCATGGAATGTATCATCATGCAACTTATGAAAAATACATTTGTAATCCCCAAACTCTGGACCACAACCATGTTGGGTGTGTAAAATGCAGATCATGTCTCCTAAACCAGATAGATGACAATGAAGCAGTCACCAGAACTGTAGACAAGGGTAAGGTGGTTCACACAGCTTATAGATCCTGCCATGGCTTACAACACCACCCCACACTCTGTAAAAACAGATAAAAATGCTCCAGCTGTACTCCCTTGCATATTGCCTATTCAGAGATTTTCTCTGCCTAACATACAAAGCTATGTCAAACACAGAGCTGTTGGACATGCTCCACGTAAAACACTCACATTCCCTCTAATCTTCGGACCCAAAACTACAAGTGAAATATCAAAGGAAGGGGTGTATCCATTTACCTTATGGATACCCACACCATCAGGTTAGTGGCACAGCATGAGGCCTTGGAGACCATGCAAGTGCAACTAAACTTGAGCAAAGCTGCTTATCAGATTGTAGCCTGCTACAGATCACCTACCTTGTCTCAGGAACCTCACTCAGTATTCTTGAGAACAGTGGAAAATACAAAGACCTATCAAACACCATTATATGAGGAGATTACAACTAGCCAAACATTGAGTGGGATAATTACACATGTTCAACATCCTTTGCCCAATGTTTCCTTGAGTTTAAAAACTCTAACACCCTGGAACAGCTGGTCACCATGCCCACTAGAGGTGACAACATACTGGACCTAATCATCACCAAGATGGGGTACCAGTGTACCACAACATAGATAAACCCCTCGCTGGTTATATCAGATCATAAAGTAATCACACTGGACATCCACATCCTGCCCCCCCCAGTCAGTGAAACCACTGTGAAGACATTTTCCAAAGCAAACTGCACACCTCTCAAGACCAAAGTAGAAAGTTCCAAAGCCCCCTTGCTATAGGCTAGTGCTATACAATCTGCCAAATCATTTACAAGTGCATCCTATAAGCATCTACAGGAATGCATTGATCGAGACATCCCAAATAAAACCAAGATGCACTCCTCCAAAAATAAGAAACCAATCTGGTGGTCGTCACCCATAAATAAGCTAGACAACAGCAGGAGGAAACGAACACATGATAGAGCAAACTTCACAAAAGGAAAGTCATCACTGATCATTATTAGGAAGAAACAATGATCGCTCATAAAATAATCCAAGGCCAGTTTATAAAGACAAATTGCCAAGGAATGTAAGAATAACAATCACAAAGCCTTCGTTAGCTATACCAAACATGTAGGTGGTAACTTCCAAATATGCTGTCAGCTACTGAAAAATGGCAAGAAATACACTGAACCAACTTACATTGCCCACATCCTGGGGGACAGGTTCAGTGCAAACTCCCCCCCATCACCCCCAAAAGGGCCTGTGTCCATCCCAGAAGAATGCAGAGCCCCAGACTTCATGGACATGCAGGTAAAGACAGCCCTCTCCTAAGCTAAGAACACAGCATCAATGGGACTGGATGTTGTCCCAGACTGTGTCTTACACCAGCCTTGAAAGGAACTATACCCTCACCTACATTCACTGTCCATACTCAATCATACCACAGGCTATGTACCCAAAGAATGGCATACACCAACAGTCATCCAGCTTCACAAAGGAGGTGCCACAACAGAACCTGGAAATCATTGCCCTACAGGTCTATTCAGCCTGGTCTGCAAAGTTATGGAGCAAATTATCATGGAACCCATAAACAGAGACATTGGGGACCTCCAGACCCTGGGCACTACCCATCTTGGCCTTGCTAAAGGTAGATCCTGCCTCCTAAACCTAGTTGACTTATTTGAAACAGTTACCAAGGACATAGATGGAGGTGAAAGTAGTCCACACAGCCCACCTGGACCTCTCTAAGGACTTTCTACACCATTCCCCACTCTGTCATCATGAACAAGCTTACTAGCTTGAACATTAACAGCTATATCACAGGATGGGTGGCCAAGTGGCTCACAGATCAAACACACATGTTCAGGGTTGTGGGTGCCATGTCCGACTGTAAACCAGTCACAAATGGCATCACACAGGTCTTGGTCCTGGGACCCCACCTGTTCAGTAGATACTGCTCAGAGGTACTGGTAAGCACAGGAGGAGTATGGCTGAACAGGTTTGCAGATGACTGCTAACTGTGGTCCATAATCAACTCTACGGCTACACAGAGATCCTCCAGAAGGGTCTTACAGAGACAGATACCTGGTGTCAAAACAATGCCCTCACGCTGAATGCCAAAGAATGCATAGTCATCCCCTTTGGGTAAAACGAAGTGCACACAAATTACCACATAGGTGGTAATCCAGTATATATGGAGAAAGTCATTATGGTCCGGGGGACACAGGTAGATAGTAAACTCTCCTTTGATGATCACACGGCCAAAGTATTTAGACATTCCTTCTATGTAGCCCACCTAATGTCACCTAATGTAACCACTTTGTATAGTCTGATGATGTCACCATCCTACAAATATACCTGTGGAAAGAAAAACTCACAGTAATGTGTATAGTGTGTTGTGTAAACGCATACTCCTGTAGTATCATAAGTTAGTTAAGGAGGGGTTTGAATCCTGCACTTGACAAGTGCTTGCGTGTGATCTCCTTGGGGAAGAGCAACCCTTTTGGGGAGTAGTAAAACACCTTAAAAGTGGTATACTAATCTTTGTCAAGTCTGATAATGTCACCATCCTACAAATATACCTGTGGAAAGTAGACCTCTCAGTAATGTGTATAGCATGTCGTGTTAATGAGTACTCCTTTAGTATCATGAAATAGTTAAAGAAGGGTTTGAATCTTCCACTGTGTGCATGTGTGTAATCACTTAGGAGAGGAGCAACCTTTTTGGAGAGTAGTATAACACCTTAAAAGTGGTATACTTATCTTTGTCAAGTCTGATGATGTCACCATCCTACAAACATACCTGTGGAAAAAAAGGCCTCCCAGTAATGTGTATAGCACATCGTATTAATGCGTACTCCTCTAGTATCAAGAAGTCATTAGATAGGGGTTTGAATCCTGCACTTAAAAACTGTGTGCGTTTGGGTGTAATCACCATGGAGAAAAGCAATCTTTTTGGAGAGTTGTAGAACACCTTAAAAGTGGTATACTAATCTTTGTCAAGTCTGATGATGTCACCATCCTACAAATATACCTGTGGAAAAAAGAGCTTCCAGTAATGGGTATAGCACATTGTGTTAATACATGCTCCTCTAGTATCATAAGGTAGTTAGGTAGGGGTTTGAATCCTGCACTTGGTGAGTGTGTGTGCTTTATGTGTGTGACATTGTTGGTCGATGTGGTGTGGGTTTTGCCTTTTCTACTGTATGACATATCAGTATGACAACAGTATATGCATTGAACATGTGAGGTAGCTGTGTGGCAGATACATATATGTACATGTGACCTCAATTATTGCATGTGTGGAAACCCTGCTTTCGCCAAGAACACATCTATCATCTTTGCCAGAGTGTGCTGCTGCTTTCCAGACCTTAAGTCACATCTGTATGCTTGTGAGAAGGCCAGCCACTGCAGTGATCCCTGGCCTAGGTCATCCGTGTCACACACACTCATTAAGGTTTCTATTGAATTGTGTTAGTGAGGGTTTATGGCCAAGGTATATGTCAGACCTGTTCAAACACAGAAAAGTCTGTCAATGATGGCTATTCATTATAGGTGTACAACAACCTTTGTGGATATGCATGCAGACCCCTTATTGCTTATGTGATCCACTGAGGTATTTCAAAATACATTTGGAAATATGATTACCAAAGGAGAGATGACGTAACACTTGCTTGCATGTACGCATCGGTACCTGTTTATCATGTTGGTGGCTACTACCTATGTGGTACTGTGGGGATACTATGTTCCGTAAAGGTGGATGACTATGCTTTGGTTGGCTTATAGCTTTACAGCATGGGTTTGACAACAGTCACCACTGCACCTTCACAGCCCAGAGGGTGGCTGTGCTGGGGGCTGCGTAGGAGGGACAGGTTCACCCATGAGTCGCGCCACTCTTGCCTCGAGCTGGCATAGAGGATCAGCGACTGAACGCTGGATCTCCCTACGCACCACAGCCCAGACCATTCAGAGGGTGATATGTGGCCCTCCTCTGGCTACGCTTGCATGGGGGGGATAAGCCCCATCCCCTGCAGCACTTCCACCTGAAGGTGGCACAGGACCAACGGAGGAGGAGGTCCCGGGCTGGGCACTGGACTTGTTGGTGCCAGGTGCCATCGTCAGCTGAGGTGGGACAGGTGGGTCTGCTGGGACCAGCCTTCCCATACGTTATATGTTTAGGAGGATTTAATGACAATATGGGTTAGTAATAGCCAACAGCATTCCAAATTAGTTGTAACAGCATGCAGTAGTATTCCCATTAACCCAACACACCAGAGTTCCAACGGCTGAACAGCAAGCATATCGCATGCATATATAGAACAACAGTGGACATTACAACAGCATGCAGGATAGACTGGTGGCAACAGGCCACCAAGATTGTGGTATGTGAACAGGGCACATGCATCAAAGTAAATGCAGATATTTATAAACCAATAGGACATATGTCCCAACAAATGTTTTGAGATTAGACATACCCGCTGAGGTGTGGAATTGCATTGTTTATGCACATACAGTAGGGTGTAAAAAGATACCTCCATTAACAACTTATATGTACTTATAGTTTACACTACATTCCTATTGACTGCAGGTATATATCCCCTACATGTATTATTATACTAGGCAATGTCCATTAAGTTGTGAAATGGGTTTTGCTAGTTCCTTATATACCTGACCTGTATCTGACATACAAACTGTCCAGGATGCAGATGTTCATAGGTTCATAGGTTCATAGGTATCTGCCCAAGGGCATTTATAAGCCTAGCCAGAATGTGTTGGCTTTCGTCTCCCTTTTAGATTAGTTTCCTGGGCCTCTGTCCAGCAGGGCCACTGATGTGATCCCAGGTGTATATTTACGATTTCCCATCCACTCGTCAAGATTTCTCTTGAATAGAGTCAGTGAGGGACTCTGCCTAACATAGATTGGGATTCTATTCCAGAGTGAGGGAAGTCTCTGGGACAGGAATCTATCCCTCCAGCATGTCCTATTTATTGTTGTGCTGAGGTTTAAATCCCTAGAGTGTGTGGCTCTAAGAGATTTGGTTTTCCTTAGGTGGAGTATGTCCATTAATTCAGGGTTTGACATGGCCTTGTACATAAGGCAGAGGTCTCCTCTGAGGAGGAGGTAAGCAACCGAGTAAAGATGGAGTTTCTTTAGCCGGGCTGCATAGGGCATCTGTTTGAGGCCCATGATCCTCTTAGTGAGGTACTTTTGTGGTGTTTCCAGCTGTTGCAGGTGTCGAGTAAGGTACATCCCAAATGGGGCATTGTACTCTATTATGGGCCTGATAAGGGATGAGTAGAGTGGCACAATAACCTCTCTTGATCTGGATGTGAACTCTTTTGTGAGTAGGTGGGCTACATAGAAGGATTTTCTAACCACTTTGGCAATGTGGTTATCAAAGGAGAGGTTGCTATCTACTTGGGTCCCCAAGTCCCTAATTACATCTTCCATACTTAGTGGATTACCTCCTTTGTGATAGTTTGTGGGCACTTTATTTTTCCCAAAGGGGGTGATTATGCACTTTTTGGCATTTAGCTTAAGTCCATGATTCTGACACCAGGTATTTGTCTCCGTGAGACCCTTCTGGAGAATGTCTGTGTCAGCTGGGGAGTTGATTATGGCCCCCAGTTTGCAATCATCTGTTAACTTGGTCAGCCATAGTCCTCCCGTGCTTGCCTGTACCTCAGAGAAGTATATACTGAACAGGAGGAGTCCCAGGACTGAGCCCTGAGGGACTCCGATTGTAACCTGTTTAGAGTCGGACATAGCACCCCCAACTCTGACCATGTGAGTTCTATCCAAGAGCCAGTTTGCAACCCATCTCATGATGTAGGAGTTAATGTTCAAGCTGGTAAGCTTTTCTATAATGCCAGAATGGAGAATGGTGTCAAAAGCCTTTGCGAGGTCCAGGTAGGCTGTGTGGACTACCTTTCCCTCATCTATGGCCTTGGTAACTGTTTCAAAGAAATCAACCAGGTTTAAGAGGCATGATCTGCCTTTAACAAAGCGAATTGGGTAGGGTCCAGTGTCTGGAGGTTCCCAATGTCTTTGCTAATGAGTTCCATGATGATGTGCTCCATGGCTTTGCAGACCAAGCTAGTCAGGCTTATAGGGTGATAGTTTCTGGGATCCATTGTTGCACCACTTTTGTGGAGTGGGATAACTGTTGATCTACGCCATTCTTTGGGTACATAGCCTGTGGTGAGGCTGAGCTTGAACAGTGAGTTTAGGTGAGGGGTTAGTTCCTTTTGGAGCTCGTGTAGGACGCAGCCTGGGGTGCCACCCGGTCCCATTGATGCTGTGTTCTTGGCTTTGGAAAGGGCTGTTTTCACCTGAGTGTCTGTGATGTCTGGCGCTCTACAATCTTCTGGAATGGACACAGGCCCTTTAGGGGGTGGGGGTGGGGGGTAAAGTTTGCACTGAACCTATCAGCCAGGATGTTGGCAATGTCTGTTGGTTCAGTCTATTTTTTGTCGTTTTGCACTAGCTCAGAGCAGATCCGAGTGCTGCCACTTAGATTCTTGATATAGCTAAAGAAGGCTTTGTGATTATCTTTAGCGTCTTTGGCAATTTTTCTTTTGAAGTTGGCCTTGGATGATTTTATGAGGGATCGTAGTTTCTTGCTGGCACTGATTAGAGATGCCTTCCCTTTTTGGGATTTTGCTCTATCATGTAGTAGTTTCCTCCTTCTGTTGTAGAGCTTATTTATGGCTGGGGTCCACCAGACTGGTTTCCTCATTTTGGAGGAGTGAGTCTTTGTTTTACTTGGGATGGCTCGATCCATGCATTCCTGTAGGTGCACATAGAATGCATTTCTGAAGGATTCTGTGGTTTGGGCAGCATTATCCTTTAGCAGTGGAGCTTTGAAACTTTCCACCTCAGTCTTCAGAAGTGTGAAGTTTGCTTTTGAAAAGTTTTTTTACAGTTGTTTCCTTGACTGGGGGTGGGGTCGGGATGTGGATGTCTAGTGTGATTAGTTTATGATCTGATCTTACCAGCGATGGGTTTACCTCTGGTGTGGAACATTGGTCACCCATATTGGTGATGATCAAGTCCAATATGTTGTCACCTCTCGTGGGAGTGGTAACCAGTTGTTCCAGGACATTTGAGTTTATAAACTCTAGAAAGCATTGGGCAATGGAGTTTGTACTTAAGTAGTTTTCCCAGTCTATGGGTAGTTGAAATCACCCAATATCATGGTGTTGGGTAGGATCTTCATATTTTCCAGTGTTCTCAGGAATGCTGAGTGGGGGTCTTGAGACAAGGTGGGTGATCTGTAGCAGGCTACAAACTGAAAGGTAGTTTTGCCCACTGTTAGTTGCACATGGATGGTCTCCGAGGTCTCGTACTGTGCTACAAGCCTGGAGGTGTGGGAATCCTTGATGAAGATGGATACACCACCACCTTTTATATTTCAGTCCGGGTTCTGGGGCCGAAAGGTATGGTATGAGTTATAGCCTGGTAGTGCTGGGGTGCTCTCTGGAGCCTTGAACCAGGTTTCTGTTACTGCACATAAATAAATTCCCTCCTTGCTGAGGAGTGCCTCGAGTGCGTGCATTTTGAGGTTTAGACTTCTGGCATTGAGTAGCATTACCCTCAGTTTTTTGTTGCTTGTGTTGTTTATGGAGGTAGTTTTGTCTTTTGAGCCTTGAGTAAAAAAGGCACTATAGGGCTGGCAAGAGCCTTGGCCAGTATTTGAAAGCCCAAGGGCGACAGGTGCAAGCCATCTCTTGTGAAGCAATGTGGCTTGTCGAGCATGTCATCCCAGGCTGAAAAACACTGGATCCCCTTTGAATGACACCAAAAGCTAAGCCCAATTGTTAAAATCGATCATTTTATCTTTATACTGTGGCATCATTCTTGGTGAGGGCAAGATGCTAGTCAGGGTCATACATGATCAGAGAGCTCCTCTATGTCTCTTTTCATGTAGTCCAGGGAGGTACGTCTCAGGTTGTTCACATGTTGTTCAACATGGACAATGACAGAGTCATATTTGTACCTGTTATGGAGTGACCTGAGTGCTTGTGCTATGTGGTGGATCCTGGAACCCGACAGGCAGCTTACAGTAACCTTCTCCTTGTTCAGTCTAGTGAGAG
Source organism: Protopterus annectens (assembly GCF_019279795.1). Classification (NCBI taxonomy): domain Eukaryota; kingdom Metazoa; phylum Chordata; order Ceratodontiformes; family Protopteridae; genus Protopterus; species Protopterus annectens. Next base: position 1,658,765,701 of record NC_056725.1, on the reverse strand, counting down.
GGACGTCAGTGTGCCTGACAATAGAGTCTTCTATTACTAGTGTATTGGGTGTGTTGTTTAGCCTTAAGGGCTGTGATTGCATGGCACACTGACGTTGTGAAGTATGTGTTTTGTGGTTGTTGTTGGGGGATGGAGGTTGTTTGGATGTCTGCTTTGGAGGTCTCTGTTGCTTAGGCAGATTTCTATTTAGAACCTCCGAGTATGTTTTTGAATATTTATGTGTGTGTTATTGGCCGGTGCCGATATGATTGGTCTATATGAGACTGGTAGTGTGGTGCAAGTGTTTCTTTTCTCCTCATGATTGACTGCTCCAGTCTTGGGTTGAGAGAGCTTGGCCTCCAGTCTGGCTGTAAAGTTGCATCTCTCGCATACATTTGTGTTTGTTGGAAGGAGGAGAGGGTTGTCTGTGTACATGAGGCAATTGTGGCATTGCCTCAAAATGCCCAGATTCACCAGCTGGACTGGAGAGTACACCTGAAACTGCCCTTTGGACATGCCTGCACAGATTAAAGTGGAGTTTCACTGATTGTCTGGTTAGGGATGAATAGAGAGCCCTGTACTTCTGTATAGTATAGGGGTGTAGTGCTAGCATTTATTAGTGCTTACTGAGAGATTTGGACAAGTGCTGGACTGAAAAGACACTCTTTAGAGTGCTTAAGTTGAAAGTCTGACTGGTTCCACGGGAAAACTTGAAGAGCAGACTTTGTGCAGCCGGGAATAGTTTAATCTTAGCTAAACGGCGCTGCGCAGAGGTGTACGATTTGCAAAACCACGCAAATTCAGGTTTTTAAGGCAGGTAGATGAAAGAGATAGAAATTAGCCCAAAACAGCCAATAAACTACTAGTTGCTGGGCTGACACCACTCTTCCAGGGACAGATAGGCTGCTCAAAGCTCCCCACTCTCACTGGTGAACAGAGAAACTTCCTCCTATCCAAGTAAGAATATGGGCAACACAGGAACTTGTACCACAGCCCTGAATTCAGCAGAACCTGCAAACAGGACTAGACTAGCTTAGAAAATGCGGGAAACAAGATTTTTTTCCTTTTTTTACAGATACAACAGTACACTACACAAAAACACTTTAAATGCTTTAAACAGGCTAGCGGACTTGAGTGTGTAGCCTACAACAGTTAAACAGATGCTTTTTACACAGAAAATGACTTTAAATGACTTTGAAAGTGCAAACAGCAAAAAAAGTAAGTATTTCAGCAGAAAATAACTTTTTAGAGTACAGAAATGCTAGTAGATCATGTTTTAGGTGAAAACTAGCAGTTGCAGGAGATAAATGCAAAAAAAAAAATACTTAAAACAGTTGAAAGTCTCTCTTTGTCTCTCTGCTGCTTGTAGTACTCTGCAGGACACCACAAGGAGCTTAGCTGAGTTGAATACCAGTGCAAAACTGCGCAAATGCGGGTTTTTAAGGCAGGTAGATGAAAGAGATAGAAATTAGCCCAAAACGGCCAATAAACTACTAGTTGCTGGGCTGAGACCACTCCTCCAGGGACAGATAGGCTTCTCAAAGCTCCCCACTCTCACTGGTGAACAGAGAAACTTCTTCCTATCCAAGTAAGGATATGGGCAACACAGGAACTTGTACTACAGCCCTGAATTCAGCAGAACCTGAAAACAGGACTAGACTAGCTTAGCAAAGGTGGGAAACAAGAATTTTTTTTCTTTTTTTACAGATACAACAGTACACTACACAAAAACACTTTAAATGCTTTAAACAGGCTAGCGCACTTGAGTGTGTAGCCTACAACAGTTAAACAGATGTTTTTAACACAGAAAACAACTTTAAATTACTTTGAAAGTGCAAACAGCAAAAAACAGCAAGTATTTCATTTGGTCATCAACCTGTGGGATAGAGTCCCCAGCTACCAAAAATCTTGGGAGACCCTTAAAGGGACAATCCCAGGGATTTTTTGTTTTGATTCAGCCTTTGTTTACATTTTAGATTTGCCTTGCTGAGCATGCTCACTTTTGGCTGAGGGGGTTGGGGGAAGATTGCCTGACGGAAGCTTCAAAGGTGTTAGCCAAATTCCATCTCAATTTGCAGTTCTACTGACAACAGTCTCAGTGTCACCCATTCATTAGTTTAATCTGTGCATTTACCCATTGGGAAAAGTAGCCTTTCAGGCATTTAATGACCTAACTACTGCTGCTGCTACTATAGAAAACACAGCAGTAATACAATACTTTTAAAGGGGCATTATTTTGTTTCTAAAATCAGTTACTTGCTAGAGTACTTTGTTTATCTTTTAGTGCAGTGTAAGTCATATATTTACACAGAGACAGGATTTTCAGAGAAGGTTGTTAGCATACTGCAGGATAGACGTCACAAACTTCAGTGTGGTTTGGTTGTTATTAGGAAATGCTAAGACTTTACTGTTTGTTCTTTTGTATTTCCCTTCCCCCACCCACAGGCTATTAGATTAGTTAATCTAGTCACACTCAAATCTGCATCCTTTGCAGCACTGACATTACATATTTAGTATGCCCTTGTTTTTGTAAAACTTTGTGGAATGATTATCCCAGGCTGGACAGTTGTATTTTTTTTCATGCTTGTTGCAACATGCTTTCTTTTTTCCTTTACAGATAATTATTTTTCATATGTTCAGCAATAGTGTTGCTTATTAGTGCATGTACTTATACAATAGTTTCCCCTCAGTTCCAGACGGCATTGCTTTGAGCATTTGGATTCTTGGAAACAAACCCACTGAGTTGCAAATGTCCTAATAGAAGAATAAAATTTCATAACATTTCAATGAGAATAATGTCAGACAACATTGAAACTGAATCTTGCTACTTTTTCCAAAAGTATTTTCCCATTAGCTGACACCTTTCAGGAATCGCACAGTAACTGTCTGTATAATAGTGATTCCATCCAACTCAATTTATTTATTTTTTTCCCTGTGCTGCAATAAAATGTTTGGATATTTCATTATTTCCCTGAATATTTGACTGCAAGAGTTACAGCAGTCATCATTTGAAAGTTGAGGCAAATGTATTGTCTATATTTCCCTATATTTTCATGTGTGTGTGCATAAGTATGCGTGCAATATGTAACCTAAGTTTATATTCATGTGGTTGTAAAACCATAGCCTTGCTATGTCTTACTGACCAGCTTGCAATTCAAGGCATTCCTGAATGTCTGTCAGATTTGTATATGCTGGATATATAGCAATGCATGTATTTTATTAAAATTTTTTGTATGCAGTGCACCTAATTGTTTTAGTGGTATACTTCACTGTTAATACTGGAATTCTCATAACTTTTCTCAAACTTGCTTCTTTTGTGACTCAGGTGGCTGTGTTGATGAGAACATTTACCCCTTATCAAGATGGAAATAGATAATTTAAATAACTAAATGCATTTGTCATGTGCCATTGTGTGTTTATCATATGCATTGCTTTGGTTGTTTAAAATGTATCTGCTGTATATCTTTATGTCATTATAGATCCACTATACACACACACAAATATGTCTATGAACTTGTGCCTTTTCTTATGTATATAGATGTACCCACACCTATATGTGTGGTATGTTAGTGGATCTATACATGTACACATTCCTACACTGGCATGCAGGAGGTATTTGTATGCTCCTAACAGCATTCGTGTCACTGATTCTTTATTGCTAGTTTTACAAGTAAGATTTTTTTTTCCATTTGTCATATGCCACTTGACAAGAATATTAAAAGTGTGACTCAAACTACAGAAACTACAAACCCATAAGCTTAACTAGCCTTATCTGTAAGGCCATGGAACAAATCATCATGGACCCTATAAATAAGGACATAGTTGATCTCCAAACCCTTGATCCGACAATTTTGGTTTTGTCAAAGACAGGTCATGGCTGTTAAACCTGGTAGACTTCTTCAAAAACATCACTAGAGACATAAAAAAGGCAAATATGTGCATACAGCCTACCTTAAATAATCAAAGGCCTTCAACACAGTCCCACATTCGGGCATCATTGATAAACTCTCCCAGTTGAATATCAACCTTTATGTTGTCAGGTTGGTTGCTAACTGGCTCTCCTTCAGATCATACTCAAAGTTGGGGACTTTACCTTGACCAGCAAACCTGCCAAAAGTGTAGTTCCACAGGGTTCAGCGCTGGGCCCCCTATTGTTTGGAATATACTTCTCAGAAGGTCATGCCAAAATAGACCGGCTGTGGCTGACTAAGTTTGCTGATGACTGCAAATTAGGTGTAATCATTTAATCCCCAAACAATGTCAATATACTTTGAGGGATTTACACAAATGAATGATTGGTGCCAAAGCTGTGGACTCAAACTCAGTGCTAAAAAATGCATTATCATCCCATTTTGTAAAAATCATATCCCTGTAGACTATCATATAAATAATAATGCCCTACCCTACATTAACAACTCAGTAGTGAGAGAATTGGGAAAACAAGTTGACTGTAGCCTAAACTTTGACTACAGTGTGTCTACTGTGGTAAGGAAGGCATTCTATGTTTCTCACCTCATTAGCAAAGGCATTGCCTCAAGAGTGAAATAGGTCATAACTCCCCTGTACTCACCCCTCATCAGGCCAATACTCGAGTACAATAGTCTCTTTGTATGTACCTGCAGCCACTTGAGAGACCTCAGAGATGTCTAACTAAGAAAATTACATGGTCTCCACCACTTCATACATTGACAGACTGAAGACACTGTCACTGTACTCAGTAGTATACAGACTACTTAGAGGAGATCTGTGTCTGGCCTACACAGCAGTCTCATAACCGCACCTAATAGAAATGCTGCACATCCACAAGACAAATGGGATAAGGGAAACTTGTCCCAGGAAGCTTAACCTGGCCTGTGACATAAATAGGACCTGCTGGAGAGAGAGATATGTCTCTCAGAGGTTGCCACTCCTCAGGAATAAGATACCAATTCACATCAAACAGAGCCCCTCTATGACACTGTTTAACTGTAGCCTGGATGACTGGATGGGATACCATAAATTCCTTGCCGGGGATTTCACTTAAGACCCTCCTAGATATGGGCAGCCATTGCTAACTAAGATTTTGAGTTTAGGTTAGATCCTTTATATTGGGTTTCTCTAGTATTATACTGGGTACACATGGCTAGGGTTATATAAACATTTGAGTCAGTAGCCTAGTAACCAACTATGAACCTGTCAAGTAACAAGAGTGTTCTTGCTTTCAGTCATCTAAATTTTTAGAGATGATAATCTTACTTGAGTTAGCACACACTCAAACTCCACTGCATTTTTTTTCAGGATAACTGTTGCCATGTCCCTGAGAATTTGGTGGGGGGAGGTACTTAAGAGAAAGCAAGCTCAGCTGCAAGTGGCCAAGAGTAATTATATGTAAACATTAATTTGCCATTACATAGTTGTAGTTCTTCCTGGATATACAAACAGAAGGCAAACAAGGTACTCCCAACTCAAAATCGGTCAACATAAGTATAGTTCAGGCAGGGAGCAATCAGCAAAAAGTGTGCAGTGAAGAATAACTGGACATTTTACACTATGTTGCTTTCCCAGTGGGCTCAAATCAATGGAGTGGCATTGGAAACAGCACCAGTACCCATGTGGGTACAAATTCATTCACAGTATCAATGCACGTATGACAATAACAGATAAGAAATTATTAGGTGGCTTACAAACTGGCACTACAGCAGTTTAGAGACACTAGAAAGGTGCAAGATTGTCTAGTTGTATGGCTCATAGCAGTAAAACAATATAGGGCACACACCCTGCTACTGTTAGACGCTAATTAAAACAAGTTGAAGGCAGCATTACATCTGGAAAGCTATCAGCTAGCTGCACAAGGCCATGGGGAGGCAATGTGAGACTTATGAGACAAACTCAAAAATATATGCCATCAGTAATGCAACAGATTGTTTTTCATAGCCTGTAGGAGCCCTGTGTGGATTGTGGAGCACTTAGCTGGTCAAAATAAGAATATTCTAAGGATAAATAGGAATAAACTATGACTGATGAAGAGGTGAAGAACCAGTGGCTGACTCCAGACTCAGGGGCCACAGAATGGAATGTAGTACAATGGCTACAACATTACCAAACACTGTGCCTACAACATAGAAGTCCACTCACACAGTTTCATCATAGACTGGCAATTAAGAAGGAGCAGTTCTCTGCCATGAGAAGGGTACCCTGTTTTCCCAGCTTCAGGTGAGGCTGTATTGAAGAAAGCAGTGGAGTGATGAAGCTTGGACCCCAAACATATACCCACATTCAGTTAGATTCCACACTCATTTAGCATAGTGGCAGCTTCTCATATAAAGTGGGCAAAGACTTTGTGGGAGAACATCGGGAAATCAGAAAGATAGAATTACAATGCTTATGAAAGATAACTGAAAAATAACCTCTTCTACCACACCAAACACTGTTGTTTTTTATTTACAGAACCTGGGTGTTACCTGTAAGACACATATTGCACCTTCCAATAATACCTTTTGTTGACTGGAGCTTCCTGCATGTATGTTTGATCACCTGGTCCCTTGCTAGTGCTCTTCCATGTAAATAGAAACACCTGCCTTATATATATATATATATATATATATATATATATATATATATATATATATATATATATATATATATATATATATATATATATATATATATATATATATATATATATATATATATATACATATATATATATATATATATATATATATATATATATATATATATATATATATATATATATATATATATATATATATATATGTATTACATCCTGGAACATGCTGACATTACCTGTGACCTATTGTAGTAGAAAAGGTGTAACATGGAAAATGTGTGTTAAAGGCAAAATGATCCTATTTACACTGATGCCACACAGTTTTCTGAGTTGTACACCCTTCCACAATCCTTACTGTTGCCTGATATTCATGATGATTCTTAAATCAAGGGTTCAAATGTCATTTTTGATATGTGCAGTTCTTGCTCTGTATGCCATTCTTCAGCAGACAGACTGCTGTCCATCCATATGGTACATGGCCCATTCTACCCTGCTTGACCTCTTACAGCTATGCAACATGCACACCACCATGAACACCCACAGCAAAGACTGTAATCTGTTATAGACACAGAAATGGAACATGGCTGGCACAACAGATTTCTATCCCAAGGAATCCTTTACTTATTGACTCAACTTCCTATGCATGTCAAGCAATGCTAGACATGGTCTGTATTCATTAACATTCTGAATGAATAGCCTTGAAATCTTAAATTCTCTTTGGGGTATATAGCATGGTGCTTCTTGATCATGGAGCTTAACTCACTAAACAGTGCTTGGGCTTAGCTGGCTATGCTTATTAATGGTCTTTTGAACTGCATGCCTAGTACATACCTATGAACGTATTAACATAATATATATATATATATATATATATATATATATATATATATATATATATATATATATATATTTACCAATGTGCATGCTGCATATAGAATATACATGCACACAAAAACATTAGTTTATTGATGAATGTATTTCTATAAGCCATCTCATTTGAACGTCATTATATGGTTATTAATATATACTACTGACCACACCAATTACCATACTACCATGATTGTGATACAGATATCTCTGAATTGCAAATACCCTGCATGTCAACACTGACTGCATAGTTTATCTTTACACACTGTGCTATTTTTCCTTTTAGAATGCCCCCTACTGTGTTTTATGACCTGTAAGATATCATCTCTATACTCACATAACAAGGTACCTGTAAACAAACATTTAATTGCTTACTTCAGCATGTACCATGGTGGTGCAGCAGTTAGCATTGCCAACTCACAGCAAGAGGTTCTCTTGTTCAATTCTCAGTTGGGGTGCCTTCAGTGCAGAGTCTGCATGTCCTCCCTGTGGTCATGTGGGTTTCCTCCGGTTTCATCCCAAAGACATGCTGTAGGTAGACTGGACACTCTAAACTGGCCCTAGGTGTGAGTGTGTACATGTGAGTGCCTCCTTTGGAAGGTTGGGTGCCGGGCTGGCAACTTGACACCGTAAAACTCCACTGCCAATCATGAGTGGACAGGTGATCCACTGTGGCAACCTCTAACCGGGAAAAAGCCGAAAGAAGCACGTAATGAAAAAACAAACAGATGTGTGATGTACTGTCCAAGGTACCATGAATTAAACTTAACCTGCCTAAAATCATTTATTTTTCTCCTTATTTCTTTATTCAACTGTTTGTTTAATCGTTTGTGTACTTATTAATTGCAGCTTGATAACCATGCAAATGGGAGGCTGACAGACCCTTTTGAGTTACAACCTGTGCTCCATGGTGCAAGAGATAAACCAAAAATTGTAAACAGAATAAAAAATCATACCACTTTCAGAAGGAATGTCAAACAGTTGGGCGAAATCCAGAAGCGGAATTCAAGCAAGATGATAGTTGAACAAATATAAAAACATGGAAATTAGGTCAAACTATAACTACAACTTTGCAGGCAAGAATGGCATTTTTGCTCATGCCTGAAATATGTGTATGTATGTACATATGTAAAATATATAAATATAAATAAGCTGTTTAATAGAGTGGCTTTGTTAAATATAAAAGTATCTCTCTATTGTTTGTTAGTTTTATGTGCAATGGTGTTCCTTGAACTAGTGAGCATGTATTATAGATGTTTTTCAGTGTAGTTATTCATCAGCAGTTTTTCTTTTGCAACAAAATATCACACTTGATTTCCCTTGTGATTTAGATTGTTTCATTTTCGACCTGCTACATCAAAAATATTTGTCTATGCCTACATATGTTATGAAACAGTCAAATAAATAAAACTGACTTCACATGGAAGCTGTGTGTCTGCTTGCTTGTTTACTTTATTGTGTAAAATAAATGAAACTGAAATTTCATACGGAATATGTATGTCTCTTTACTTATTTATGTATGTATAAAGTTGTACTGGCTAGTGATAATTAGGCACAAAAAGTCTGTCTAGTCTATAAGAATATACATGCAATAAAAGCCGTTACTTTCTTGTGATTCCATGACATTTCAGTTATAACTCACCTCAGGCTTCGTGCCCACAGAGTGGCGCAGAGCTACAGTCATCCCACTTCCCAAGGGGGAATCCACTTTGGCTCCCAGGAACTACCATCCCATCAGTCTGATGAGCCTAATCTGCAAGGCCATGGAACGTATTATCATGGAACTTATAAACAAAGATATTGGCAACCTTCAAACACTGGACCTCACCAGGTTTGGGTTTGTGAAGGGCCGATCTTGCCTCCTGAACCTGATTGACTTCTTTAAATCAGTCTCCAGAGCCGTGGATGAGGGTAAGGTGGTTCACACAGCCTACTTGGACCTCGACAAGGCTTTCGACACTAACCCCCACTCTGGAATCATAGATAAACTTACAAAGCTGGGCATTAATCCCTACATCACTCGATGGGTTGCAAACTGGCTTACTGACAGAACACACACTGGAAAAGTAGCCAATTCCAAATCCAGCTCCAGACAAGTGACAAGTGTTGTACCACAGGGTTCTGTCCTGGGACCACTCTTGTTTGGCATCTACTTCTCTGAAGTACAGGCCAACACTAAGGGACTCTGGCTTACAAAGTCTGCAGATGACTACAAACTGGAAGCCATTATTGAATCCCCAAATGATATGGATATACTACAAAAGGGCCTTACAGAAACAGATGCCTGGTGCCAGAGCCATGGGCTCAAGCTAAATGCCAAAAAATGTATAGTTGTCCCCTTTGGGAAAAACCATGAACCTGTGAATTAACATATAAGTGGCAGTACACCAAACACCAAAAGTGTGATAAGAGACCTAGGGACAAAGGTGGACAGTGGTCTCACCTTTGATAACCACTTAGCCACAACAGTTAGAAAATCCTTCTACGTGACACACCTCATCACTAAGGACTTTTCATCTAGAAAAAAGGAGGTCATTGTCCCTCTGTACTCATTCCTCATTAGATCCATTATAGAATACAATGCCCTGTTTGGTATGTACCTCACAAGACATCTGCAACAACTAGAAAGGCCGCAGAAATACCTCACAAAAAGAATCACAGGCCTAAAGCAGATGCCTTATGCTGACCATCTAAAGAAACTCCAGCTATACTCTGTCGCATATCGCCTACTCATAGACGATCTCTGCCTAACATACAAGGCCATGTCTAATCCAGAGTTGCTGGACATGCTAATCCCAATCCCTCTGAGCCACATGCTCCAGGGATCTTAACCTTGTCATCACGATGAATAGAACATGTCGGAGGAATAGGTTCCTGACCCAAAGACTCCCGATACTCTGGAATAGGCTGCCCTTATATGTCTTCAAGAGGAACCTTGACGATTGGATGGGAAATAGGAAATTCACCCTGGGGATCACATCAGTAGCCCTGCTAGATAGGCGTCCAGGAAAGTAAATATTTGTGAGAAGCAATAGCCATGGAATCGTTATGGCTAGGCTTGTATAGGCCCTAGGCCCAATAGCCTAGTACCTACCTATGAACCTATGAACTGAAGGCATACCTCTCAACCTTATAGTGCAGACAGAAAAGCCTTGATAGAAACATTTAAATGGCTAAAGTAGTTACCAAACTCCAAGATAAAAGAGTAGAGGACAGTAACTTTACTAAAAAGTGTTACACAACAGCATTATGGTACGAGTAGAAGACAGAGTCCATATGACTCGTAGATGACTAGTTACTCCACAGGAAATACCCTCCACCACTTATCCCCCCTACTGTTAGTAATCAGGTTCTCACTGCCCTCTCCAGAGCTAAACACACTACAGCAATGGGCCCTAATAACATCCAGGGATGCCTTCTAAATAGTTTGATACATGACATGTCAGGTCAACTAGAACCTCTATTTAGCCACAGTCTCCAGACAGGCTTCATCCTTAGGGAATGCAGGACTGCAATGGTCATCCCTCTACATAAAGGTGGACCATCAACAGACCCATAAGCTGGACTAGTCTTATATGCAAGGCCATGGAAAAAGTTATCATGGATCTAATAAATACATTGGAAATCTTCAAACACTGGACCCATCCTAGTTTTGTTTCGTCAAGGGTAGGTCACACCTACTAAACCCAGTGGACTATTGTGAGAATGCCACTTGAACCATGGATGACTGGCAGAAAAGTTCATACGGCCTACCTCAACCTGCTAAAGGCATTCAACACACTGCCTCACTTAGGTATTATAGACAATCTCAAAAATGTAGACATAAATCACTATGTAACCCGATGGATAGTCAAATGGCTCATGGATAGGACACATGAAGTTAGGCTAGGGGAATACAGCTCCTCAACTAGGCCTGTTACTAGTGGTGTTCCACAGGACTCAGCACTTGGCCCTCTCCTGTTTGGAATACACTTCTCTGATGTCATAGCAAATATAGAGGATCTTTGGGTGACCGAATCTGCAGATGACTGGAAGTTGGGTGCAATGACTGATTCCTCTAAAGATGTAAATATCCTTGAGGAGGGTCTGACAGACAAGTAACTGGTGCCAGAAATATAGCTTAATACTCAATTCCAAAAAATGCATATGTATACCCTTTGGGAAGTTGACCACCCCTGCAAATTACAACACTGATAACACTCTCCTAAAAGTAAACCCAGTGGTAAGGGACTTGAGAACTCAGGTTGACAGTAACCTGAACTTTGATCACCATGTGTCCACGGTGGCGAGAAAATCCTTCTATGTGTGCCAAGTTATAACTTATGGCTTGGCATCCAGATCTAAGGAGATCATAATCCCACTATACTTAGCCCTCATTAGACCAGTAATCAAGTACACTGTACTCTTCAGCATGTACCTGACCAGGCATTTCTAACAACTATAGTGACCACAACAAAGAATCCTCATTAAAAGAATACAGGGTGTAAAAAACATGTCTTATCTGGAAAACCCCAAACTCTTGTCCCTGTACTCAGTCTCCTACAGACTACCACAGGGCAATAAAACCTAGCCTAAAAGACCTTCTCAAATCCAGCCTTAATGGATATGCTGCACGTTCACAAAAACAAACAGCACAAGAATTACCCAGTCTAAGGATCTAAACATTGTGACATAAGCAAAACATGTTGGAGGAACAGGTTTGTGTTTTTACCCTTTTTCTGGAAAAAGATTCTCCATTTATGTGAAACAGAGCTCTTCTTTAAGTTTATTCCAATAACATTTGGACCAATCAATGGGAAAGCATAAATTCACCCCTGCTTGTCATCTGTGGCTTTTATGGATGGCAGCAGCTTATAGTCTAAGGCACAGGCATACACCAAAGTCTTTCTAGTCCTTGGGCACAGACAACTATGAAAACTGGGGCATAAATGGCTAGGCTTAAAAGGCTCTAGGGCCATTAGACTAGTAACCTCCAATTAGGATTTATTCTGTTGAGTTGCAAATGCATGCAATTGCTTTCCTTTCAAATTTGTGTAACAAGAACAAGTTGGAGTCCAGAAATACATACAATAAGCAAAATCAGCTATAGTGAAATGTAGGAAACATCGATACTGGTTAGCGATGAGCTTCTCTTTAAATAAACTATACTTTACTGGGTATGACACTGCTGTATACAATGTATTTTAGATAGCATATATCATGGACAGAAGTAGGTTAAAAAATAAAAAAAAGACAACTGGGTACACAAGTCTCAGTAGAAACAAGTGCCTGATCCATACTCACACAGTGAAAAACTGGCAGTGTAGAGTCTTCAAGACAGAAACATTCCAACAATGAGGCTAGGCCACGTTCAGGGGAGGATGCACCTACCACATTTTAGACAGAAGTAGTAGTTCACAATAAACGAGAGGCTGGAAAAGAGCCATAAAGATGATAGAGTGGAGTACTGAGGATAAGGATGACATTATGTATTGTTACTATTATGCAAGAAGCCCAGAATTTCCAGATATAACACATTCAAAATGATTAAGACAGAAACTGGTGGAAAGAAAAATACTTGCATAAAAAAACTATCAAAACCATCACATGTATTTTTGTGTTCATTTATACAACAGATCAGTGAAAACTTTTATATAGACAAAAATGTTGGGCAATTTGGAAGAATAAGTAACCAAGGAAGTGCAAAAAATGTAAAGAACAAAGCATAGAGATTTTCAAAAGGCATGAAAAATAAACATGGACATGGGAAAGAAAAAGAGATCTGATTTCTTGCAATGTTTGTGCAGAGGAGAAAGCCAAAATAGTCAATACCAGAAAGCATCTCCAAATATATTTGAAGAGAAATACAGGCAAAGTATCCAAGTATGGAAACTTTCACAACCCAAACAATAAGATCACAAAGGGGGACTGTAAAACAGAAGATTAGTAAAGTAAAGGTTAAATTTACAGAAACTGAAGTTATGAAATAATTCCAAAGTGAAGGATTTACCATAGTAAGTCTAACATACAAAGTATGGAAAACAGAAGGGAAGACATATGGACATGAAAAAGTATCCCTGGGATTTAAGAAGCTCGGTTCAAGGACGGTTTTAGCCTTGCGCCAAGTGTCCTCACTACAAACGATGCAGCAGCGCCATATGAATATGTATGAGGGGTCGCCATCACAACCTCGACGTGCACAGGAAACATGTGCAAGTGCGGGGGGAGTGTACAAGTGCTCTACAGAGGCGTAAATATGCCCCAACACTTGCAAAACCTACTATGCCTACCAGTAAAGCCCACCCCTAATAGTAAGTCAATAATTCAGTGTCCGTGGATACCAAAATGTATGCTAAGCATACAAGAGTGTCCACAAACAGTGAAATAAAATTGAAGTAGTAAACACACAAGCACGTAGTGGAATGTTGAGCCCTGTCCCTAGAACTTTCACAATTAGATTTTCTGTCCCTGTGTCCCTATTATACACTCGAATTGCTGCAATATCGAAGGTTTAAGCAAAGCACAGAGTGTCTGCACGTCGCTGCCCTCCGCTGAGTGTAGCTTACACATCATATTCATTCAAATAGAGAAAAATAAGCAGAAGTGACGTGTCAATAGTGTAGTGTTTAGAGCATCTGCCTAACAAACAGGCATTCATGGTTCGAGCTCAACAATAGCACGACATTTTCCATGTGGAATGAATGTCGTTTTGCCATAAAACCGACAAAAGAGTATCGCATGAGATATTTAACTTCAATATCATTCAAGCAAAGTGGCACTGTCATAATGAATAATGTACTAGTAAGCAGGTGTAAGCACAAATAAGCAGCAGTAAACTCACTACTTTACTTTACACACAGAGGGTAGTCCCTGGTGGGACCACCCAAAAATTGATAGACCATTTGGCCATCCGACCATTACACAAGCAAGGGCAGGTATGTTCAAGGATTAAATGGTGGGAGAGCCTGAGAATACATGGGTTGGGACAACATATGTGTAGGGCCCCTAACACTTGGGAGAGGGCAATATGTGGAGGTGTGTCATGGCTGCAATGGACAATGGATGGTATGCATGTATTTTAAACACAGGTGGGGTGGAGGAACTATGGGTATGAAATTATGGAGCCAGGCTTGCCAGGGTTGGATGTGCTGGTTCTAATTGGACCGCCCCGTGGAGGTCAGCGAGGTCGTTATAAGTATATATGCATACACACATGCAGACATCATTATGTAGAAGTACATTCTCTGTAACACATTCATTCCACTTGCAGACATAAATAACATGAATGTGCCCTTACAAACCTCAACAGTAGATAGAATAATAGGTTGTGCAAAAGAGGGATGGGACAAAACTATTAAAACACAGAAGTGTGTAGAATGTCCGAAGTCAGTGCTGTGCTGAAAATAATCAAATGTGAGGATTTTCCCACACATGGAATCATTCCTGTGATCTGCCTGCTACGGCAACGCCAATTACTAAACTGGCCTATTTGTAAAAGAAATACGCCGAACACGTACATAATTAGGCTCTCATGTATAACGTGTGCATTACCACATAGTCATACTTATTAATTTATTATAGTGTCATGTTAACGGGAGTAAGGATGTAATGAAGTATAGAGTCTAATCTTGACATAAACACATGCGTGTCCCATGTGGGACAACCCAAAAATTGTGAATAATATTCTTTTGGTCACTCATGTCACCAATGTTTGTGGACTAAACGTTTGGGAGTTCTGAGGATACGTGGAATGAGTCAACTGATGGGATGGGTCTATAGGAGTAGGGAGTGGCCAATGTGCAGTGGTGTGGATACACCGCGAATATGACTGGAGAATGGATAACTGCAGTGTTAGGGAGGGGTTGGGGTGCATGTTTGGGGAACCAGGAGCCATGGGTATATGGGTATATATACAAATGAAGCAGCACAGCAATAGTGTATTGGTTAGAGCAACCGCCTCACGAACAGACATTCCCATACCGAATCCCACTGTATCACATACCATTTACCATCTGTACATGAACATATTGCGACATCTGTCCAAAGTATAACCTGCAAAATATCAATTAAAAGTTAACTGGTGTGAAGTGTCAGTGTCATAATGAATAAGGCATTAGTAAGCAGGTCAAGCATATATAAACACCAGTAAGCATGTGTAAGTGCGTTTACGCGGGGTATGTATTGCTTTACAGACACACACACACACACACACACACACACACACACACACACACACATATATATATATATATATATATATATATATATATATATATATATATATATATATATATATATATATATATATATATATATATATATATATATATATATATATATATATATATATATATGTGTGTGTGTATATATATATATATAAATATATATATATATATATATATATATATATATATATATATATGTATATATATATATATATATATATGTATATGTGTGTGTGTGTGTGTAGATATACACAGATATACAGCTAAGATAGGAAACAGCACACGAGAATGACATTTGCTCACAGGCTATGCCAATGGAAGTGAGGAGCCCAAGCAAGAAACATGAAACACGTAGCATGACCTTCCACCCCCCCAGCCGGACACGGGAAACATACACGCAAACAATATAAAGAGCCCACTGCTTCCCAGACCACAGGCAGGATACAACTGGGGGGGTACACAGTGCACCCGTGAATCCTAATCTTGGAACACAAACAGGAGTATCCCTTGCGGGACACCCCAAAAATTGGCAAAACCAAAAGAAGGTGATAGACCGAACATTCTTACAAGGGTGAGAAATCCTGATGACCCATGGGCTGAGACAGTTGTATGGAATGGGTCCCATGAAGTAGAGAGTGGGCAGTGTGTAGTGGTGTGTCCAGAACAGACCAGGACCCAGAGTAAGGATGTGTGCTGTTGAGGAGGTGCAGGTGGAGGAACTATGGGTAGCTACTTATGTCTCTAGGTGTGCAGGTGTTGGCTGATGTGGGCCTATATGGACAGCCCTAGGGATGTAAGCAAATGTGCTCATTGCCCAACGAGCAGCCACACCCACTATGAGTCCCACTGCAGCAAAGTGTAATCTATATGGCAAGGAATGGAATAACCAGATGTAGATGTATATATGTAGAGGTATGTGTGTGTATATCTACTCATAGCGACATAGAGATAAGCCTCTCCTTCTCTGTAGTACAGATGTATACATAGAGAGACAGAATACCGATACATACCCACATATAAATATATACATATGCAGACAATCATAGACCCATATGTTGTGAGATATATATATATATATATATATATATATATATATATATATATATATATATATATATATATATATACAGCAAAATATAAATATACATGTATGCATATAGCTAGGATATGATACAGAAGTTACGAGTAACATATGTTCACAGGCCGTGAATATGGGAGTGAGGGGTCCAATAAATAAATGTGTAACATGTAGCATCAACCCCCCACCCCCCAGCTAGGCCAGTGAGACATACAGACACACAATAAAGGTAAACACCCCACTGCTTCCCAGACCACCGGCACGATACTACCAGTGGGAGAGACCTGCCGTGTCTAATCTTGAAACATAGACATCGATGTCCCTTGTGGGTCACCAAAAATTAATGATCAGAGGCAGTCCTGGTAATGACTTATCACACCAGGCTGTAGATGTACGCGGACCAGTAGGTTGTGCAAGCCTGATAACCCATGGGTCAACAGAACGTGCGACATGTGTCTCAACATGGGGAGAGTGGGCAGTGTGTAGTGGTGTGTTTATACCCCACCTGCACCCACAGTAAGGATGAGGGCTATAGAGGAGTGGCAGGTGGGGGAACTATAGGTCTGCAATTATGGGCCTACTTGTGCAGGTGTTGGCTGGTGCAGTCATATTAGGACTGCCCAGGGATGTCAGTAATATTCCGAAATGGGCATAGCTGATGCCCATACTTCTCAACCCCTAAGAGCATATCCACTGGACAGGCCATAAACCACTGGGGAAATAAATAGACACCATACCTCTGAACTGTCCCCGATTTCCAGGGACGTCCCTGATTTTGACTCAGTTTCTAACTCTGTCCCACTTAAACCCTCCTGAAACTAGTGACATTTGGAGGAAAGGTGGTGAATTACACGTAATGAATAATGACAAAAATTAAGAGTTATAAATATCATTTACCTCAAAACATGTGTATAAATTCATATGCTCTGAGTCTGTCAATGTGTCGGGTTAATAGCACCAATAATTTAAATGTGTTCCTGATGTTGTTATGCTGTGTCCCTGATTCAGTTTGTATTTTTCCCCAATCGTATGAGAGGTCTGATAGGGACAGAAAGCACATATTTCACTGACAACCTTAGAAAGATAATAGAATATTAGGTATGCAGTAGCATGACTCAGCTGAAGGATGTGGGTTCCAAAACCCAATTACTTGTTTGTATTGAAGAGTGTCAGTTCCCATGTATTAGCCAGATGGGTGCAGATTGTAAGAGGAACACACCAATAATATGAATCAAACTCTGGACAGGCAGCAGATTCCGTACAGTTGAACGGCATACTGTCGGCTAATGGGCAGCCATTCCTGATACTGTAGGCATGTAATCTGATGTAATAGGCATCACAAGGTAATATCGTAGTCCTCACTCCCACCCAGGGGTGTGAGTGTCAGATGCAAACACCAAATGCAGTGCATTTGCAAGTGCAGGAACAAGCGGATGTAAGCCTGCCTCGACCGCCAGTATGCGAGTATTACACTGGTAAAGCAATGTAGAGGCTGAGTGTAAGAAACTGTAACCAGAGGTTAGCATTGCTTAGCACCATGCAAAACCACGCACATCCACTCACAACTGCTTTAATGTGCCTTAATCACTCCGTATCCAATGGCCTTGTTCTGCCCTGCAACAAAATAAATGGCCTCTGCAAGGCCCGAAACCAGGACCGTGCACACACAGCTATTGTTATTTACCACTAAGCCATGGCAGATATACAGACATAGGACCTTATCACAAACATATCCAGTGCAGTCATTCAACAGTATAGCAAATGTATTCCATCATGTAGATGTATGTGTGAGTGTTTATGTCCAGATATAGATACATACATATATATATAGATATATGAGGAACATCCCATGTGACAACAAAGCATTACAAAGGAATGAAAAGGGAAACACCAGCAATGCCTGTACTATGTAGTGGTGTTGTCCTATGTAATATCAAGGCTCCCTCAGACAGACATGTGTCATTCATACACGCAAACATTTGTACATTGGCCATATACATCACTCTGTGCATGTTATTTACATTAACACAACAGTTCCTGTCCAATCATTATGTGAGAACAGTACTCTTGCAAGGCACTGTGTGTGACATCATCATCATCATGATAAAGATAAATGGGGTAACCATAGAGGAACCGGTAGTGTTGTGTGTACAATGGGGTCGTCCGCATCACATGTGCCTGGAACATTTAGGACTCGTGCATACGAGGATCGTGTGCCTGAGAGACAGGGGTGAGGACAACTGGAGTATGTTGTGATGCATATTAAAAGGGTTACATGTATCCATTGGACACATGTGTGAAATGGACAGCTATGTATGGGGCAAATGCTGTTCTAGGAACCAACTGGCCTTTTGTTTCCGAAGGGTGAGAGTGGGATGTCGGGGAAGGAGAGTAGATATGCTCGTGGAGGATAAGTAGGGTAGGATGACAGACAAGACAGCATACAGGGTCAGTATATGACACACTTGGGGGGATACACCTCAGATGGGGAGGGGTGTTTGGCATTCACAAGCCTATGAGCCACCAGATGGAAACAGTGGGATGGAGGCCCCCAGCCATGGGCAGCCACCACTGCACCAAAACAGCTGCAAAGGTGGCAGTGCTGGGGGCTGTCTAGAAGGGGCAGCCTCACCCTGTAAATGTGACACTTTGCCCTTGAGCTGCCGTATCTGGCCTTGGAACCCCTTATTGAGCCCCCTATGAACCACATCTGGGACTGTACGACAGCGGACATGTTCCTGTCTGGACCTGTTCCCAGGGGGGACAAGCCCCATCCTCAGTGGCAGTACCACCAGAAGGTGGTGCAGTGCCAACAGAGGTGGTGGTCCAAGGCTGGGTCCCAGATGTGCTGGTGCCCAGTGCCATGGCCAGCTGAAGTGGGACAGGAGGTTCTGTCGGGACCTCCAAACCCATACAGCCTATAGTGTTGCAGTTTAAACACAGATATGTTTTAGTAATAGTCAACATCATTCAGGATTATTTACAACAGCATGCATAGATATGACCATCAACCCAGCACAACAGATGATATACGTTTGCAGAGGGAGCACAACACATGCATATATGCTGCATGACATCTGTACAAAGTGTAGAAGATTTGTGACTGCAGCTATGAACAGTGGCCCATTATTGGCATGTCACTGAAAACCCCAGACAGTGTCTGTCATACCACTGTTTCATGTGACATATGTCCAGTCAGGGATGCGATGGCAGTAACTCATCACTATCACCATGTACTGGCTGCAGTCCTCACACTATGCTCCTGCTGTTCACAGATGTGTGTTCAGTGAGTAACACAGGAAACAAATGGTTCCAAACAATGACCAGTCCACAGATGGCCCTACAGATGGGGGTCCCTAACAAACAGAACATTGTCTTGTCAGTTTTAAAACATACAGAATAGCCATTACCACACACAACTTGTTAAACAGGCAGTAGTCTCAATGAAGCATAGCTACACTTACATGCTGTAGTCATGTCTGGCACATCACCCTCCTGTCTTTAGGCTATTTCCCACTGTGTATGTTGTTTGAGGAACATCCAGATATCATCTGTGATGCCGTTTACCAAACACCAGATCCAGGTACCACTAACAGCGACTGTCATGGGCAAACACCAACATGATGTTCCTAGATATTGTACTGTGTTTTTCATGTGAATGGCTATGGGAACATCATCACAGCTGTTCCACATGCAATCAGCTAGAGGAGGACTGCAATAGGTGCAAATGCCATCACCTGATCATGACCTTCACTTATAATACATAATCTGCTGCTGAGCAGGTGTACACCTCCACATCCACCAGAGAGTGTGTGGGAGGGACAGACAGAGGCAAAGTACATCAGAGAAGGGCTTGGAGACTAAAACCTAAGCATCATCTGTCACACACCTACCAGTACAGGGGTCAACCCCCTGACTGACTAGTCATTACTATTACAAGTGCATGCAGTTACTCCATGTGACATATTGGTGTGCTGTAAGAACATATATGTGTGTTGGTGAGTAACATCTGCAACAGACATATAGTAAACATACATTAGGTGTAGCACACATGGCTGTCCACATGAACGGATGTCATTGTCAACACAACCACACTCTCTAATGGACTTACATTGATGCTCTTTGCCAGGCCCACAAATACACTCTGAATCTACTTAGTTTGCCACACTGCAGTAATGCACAGGTACTGCATGCACTACAGGGGATATCTGAAGGTTCTATGGGCTAGGCATGTGAACATGTTTGACATCTGTCGGTATGCCAATGGGAGTTATACTGAGAGTGACTGTTTTTGGGATCATCATACCCCACATGCAGACACAAGGTGCCAGTACTGGCATGCATGTGTGCATTGCTTCATGGGTGTGTAGTGGTTGGCTGTGCAAGATGGCTGTACAAGGCTGGGTGAGGGGTAATCCTTGGCATCATGCCACCCGACAATGGTGTGCAGTGTGGTACAGAGGTGTAGTGTCTGCAATGTCCCACACAGATGGGTATTGTATGAACTGCTACATATTTATATATTTTATTTATATTTATATATCTACATATCTGGATGTGTTCAGGTGACATTATCAGTTATATTTTTACAGCCCCCTATATTTCTAGCAGCACACTGACATTTCTGGGGAACACATTAACAAGCTACTCGTGTGCCAGATTTACCTATACATGCCAGCCATTAACCAACAGTTGAGGACTGTATATATGCTTCACAGCCACTGGCACTCCCTTCATCCACTTTATCTGGGCCTGCCCAAGAGTGGGTTGACAGCGCTTAATACAACAGTACTATTTATATAATGCAAGCGTACAACAACATTTCGAACTAAGTGACATGGACACACTCCAGGAATTATACCTTTATTAATTACATTCCACACTTTTCTAGAGGCTCTCTCATTTATTTGATATTACAGTGCATGCAGAAGACTTATTCAAAATGTATTATACCTTTATTAATGGGTTACAACACTTTTTCAGGCTCTCTCACTTATTTTATATAACAGTACATGCAGAATAATTACTAACCTGCCTGGTGGTGCAGCCTTAGCAGCCTATCTGCATAGGCTTGCTGATTCACAGCATGGACACCTGCAGCTGTGAAGTAAATGAAGTGATATTGAGACATATACCTATCCATAATATCGAGTACAATAGCAATTCTTACATACTCCATTTCATGGCTACCTACTCAGTAGTGGGGCATTGTGCATCCCATGGGCCTCCTGTATCCACTGGTTCAGTTGGTTCTGCTTGCGTCTCTTCAGGTCTGCTAGTGGTGTCTGACCTGCTCACCAGTCCGAGGGATGCCTGTGGCACTGGTGAGATCATGTGTGAGATGGTTCCAGGCTTCTGCTTTGTATTCAGTGCCCTGGAACTGGCCCTGCAGGAGTCTGGCATTATGATTATGGACAAGGAGCCAAACCATCACTTTTGACTCCTCAATGCCCCACAGTTGCGCTCGAAAGCAAGAGCCCTCTCCAACACCAGCCATGCTGCCTGCAGATGGGTGTTACAACCAGTTATGGCAAGTATTCCCGCCTATGGAGCTTAAATATGCCTCATTTCCTGCACTTATTTGTGATTGGCCAGATTTGAAAATTCTCAGCTGAGTGCACACCTGCTTAGTACTGAGTAAACTTTGATTAATATATATATATATATATGTATGTTGATAGTGCATGAACAGCAAAAGCTGTTATGGCTTAGTGGTTCAGTACTGTGATTATGGTGCAGAGTATCTCAGGTTCGAGGCCTGTCATTGCTTTTTATTTTACTACTGGCCTGACCGGCTAGGAGGTGTGGCTGTATTTAGCCGACTTTGCTCAACTTTGCCCAATGTTGTTCTAGGTAGCTCGACATTGCCCAACGTTGCCTGACATTGCCCGATGTTGCCCGATGTTGTGCTAGTTAGTGTGGTGTGCAGCTTAATGCAAACATGTTTTGTTTGCGCTAGTTGGCACGATGCGCAGCTCTGCGCAAAGCCATTGCGCTAGTTAAATCAGTGCTAAGCTATGAGCAATTATACTTAACTGTGCTTAATACTGGTAAAATTTGCTTAGCAGTGCTTCACATTGCTTAAGATACGTTATCAGTATGCATGACCATTTCACCTTCTTATATATATATAAATTATCGTTCATTACTACATAGGCCATTTCAATGCATTTTACTAAAATTTAAAAGGTAAATGTCAGGAATTATTTTTATGCACAGATTTCCTACAGAAAATGGAAAGGGGAGTGGTGGGACTCAAACCGGGAATGCTTCTTCTTTGTGTGAAGGCTCTACCACTACGCTATTGCTATTCTGCTTAATTTGTATATGAGTAGTTTATTATTCTCTTCGATGTTTAGACTGATAACTGTAGCTAAACAATGGGAAAACCCATGCAAACACACGCAAATACGAGCAGCTATATCGGGATTAAAAAAAAAGAGAGTTTTACATTTTATTATATTTGTACAGGGGTTTAGAATGTGGGGGAGTGTAGTGTTGGGGATATACACATTTGAGCAGACTCGCTCATGTCTGTTGACATTTGCTGATTTAGGCACTTGCAGGGACGTGGATATTTGGACTGCTCAGCAGTCTGACATGCCACCTGCACTCGTGCATGCTCCGTGTTAGCCTTAGAGTTGAGTCAGCACACCCTCATGAATATGCATGGTGCGCTGACGTCATACTCTTAGGCTGCAGTTTCCATGTAAGACTTATCTAGTCTTACATGGAGGATTACTGAATCCCGGCCAATGTCTTTTAAGTCTTTAACCCAAGCTTTCCTTTTATTATAGTACCAACTATTAATTTGTCCAAATAAATATGCTTTAAGGGCATCTCATATGTATATATCTGAGGGATTTGAGGTGTTATTAGTTTCTAAAAAGTTCTGGGTTTCTTGAATTAGGAATTTTCTAAAGTCTTGTAGGTGGGAAAGATATGCTGGAATTCTTCTAATCTGTACATTGAATGTTGTATTAATGAAGGGTTCAAAAGTAATTGAGTTATGGTCAGAGAGTGGGCAGGAAATAATCTTGGAATTAGTTAAATCATTAACTATTTGATTAGAAATCAATATTCTATCTATCCTAGAATAGGAATTATATCTATGTGAGAAAAAAGTATATTGTAATGAGTTAGGGTCAGCTTGCTCATATATATCATACAGATGACATGAACCAATGAAGTTATTTAAATGTTTAGCCTGAAAAGTTATTTTTCTTTATCCCTGTGTACTGGACTCACCATCATTTAAAATACAATTAAAATCTCCTGCCATGATGACATTTCCTTTTGATAGGAAAACAATTTGGTTTAGATGTTGCTTTACGGTATTGATACATATACCTGGCATCCAATATACATTAATCAATGTGAATATTTTTCTGTTGATTTCTACTATAGCTAGACAAAACATTCCCTTATTGTCTTGATATGTTTTTATTAACTTAGGAGTTGGTAATGATTTGTTCCAAAGGATGGCAACACCTCTCTTCTTTTTACAATGTTCTGAACTCGTTAAGACTATGTATTTATTAGTATTTAAATTATTGATGTTGTCTTTCAGCAAATGAGCTCTTGTGAAAAGATCAAATTGGATTTATGTAATGATATATATCTATACAAACTTCCTTTTTTACAAGGATTGTTTAGACTGCTGATGTTAATCGAGATACCTTTTAATGTAACCATCCTAAATATATGTTGAGTAAAATATAATTCACATTATTACCTAGTAATTTACTAATAGTTCTCCATCCTAAACCAATTGTGCTGAATCTCAGAGTTATAAGTAATATTTTAATGTGGGTGTAACATAAGTTATGGTTATAGTAAATCATATGCATACATATGATGAAAAAAGTGGATGCTAAATGAAAAATAACTTTACAACTATATACATAGTATAAGCTTTTAAAACTTAAAACAGCTACCAGCCTGGAGTTATAAACTCCCAATCTGAGTAGTAACAACCACTCAGATTACCCCCATCAGTAACAGCAGAATATCAGCTACCACCATTAATTTTGTGTTTAGTACTTGTTTTCAAAATTACTATAAGACTTGTTCCTTTTAATTGTTTAACTATATAAATATTTATCTATCAATAAACAACATATATTAATGTAAATTTAATAATTTTAAGTTGCCAAGTGAACATACTCATGTATGATCTCCATAAAGAGAGATCTTTGAAATTCCAAGTAAACATAAACGTTTCTAGTTCAATGGTTAATAAAACATTATCAAAACTGAGATTAAAGTGACTTTACTTAATTGAGAAAAGTTTGCTTCACCAAACTAGATCAAAGAAAATCATTTAAATCAATTACATGGTTAAAGAGATGTCAATCTTTAAAGACATTATGAAAATATTTATTCCTAATAGAATAAAATAAATTCAAGAGCTATTTATCAAGCCTCATTAAAATGCAGTAAATAGAGTATTCATTACTATGTATACGTATGCACCATATGTATGAAAGAGAGAGAGAGAGAGAGAGAAGAAAAAACAACACAGTAGTAATGTACAAATATAAGATTTTTTAACTTTTATAAGTTACGTATTCAATCTCAATTGACCAATTGACTAGATAAGAATAAAACAATGAACCACAAGACCATTATCTATATGCTACTATGAATACATCAAATCATGCATTTCAAAAGTCTTTTCATAGTCTTTTCCCTATATTACCCTTAGATTTGTAATTTCTTAATATGTAAGAATTTTATATAACTATTAATACCAAAAAGGAGTGCAGTCACACAAAGGAAGATCTCCAAAAAGTCAAAATGAACTTTTAATATCAAACGCAAAACACTTTCATGCGCTCTTCACCAAAATCGCGTTTTCGTCTCCTCACTGGACTTCATCAGATGAAGTCCAGTGAGGAGACGAAAACGCGATTTTGGTGAAGAGCGTTAATGTGAAAGTGTTTTTGCGTGTTTGGTGATATTAAAAGTTCATTTTAACTTTTTGGAGATCTTCCTTCATGTGACTGCACTCCTTTTTGGTATTATTGGTGTTTTGTGGAGAGCTGCCGTTTTTCAAATTTATTTGGAATTTTATATAACTATGTACATCTGTAAATATTGACACAATACATTATTACTATCTCTTAAACAAAAAGAAACCCATTCTATTAAGAAGAATATGCAAATGAAATACATATACACTCAATTTAATATTGGTAAGCCAAAAAATTTACTCAGGAAACCTATCATTTTTCTAAGCCTACTAGCAATAACCCATTATTATAGTATTTAAGAACAAGTAACCTAGCTAGCAAAATAAACAACAGTTGGATCTCTGTGTAACTATAGTTCTGTAATATAGTCATGACACATTAGCTACTTTATCAAATTCTAAATACAGTATGAATCACATAGAACAAAGCAGCGTAGAAGACATTGAAAATCAAACTCACATTTTGTATGTATTTTGATTATTATCTTGTTATTTTCATTGTAGGAATGCTGTGACTATTCTATGACACATTTTTTAATGTCCTGAAGAGATTTCATTGTGTATGTGTGACAATTAGGGTTCAAAGGTCATTCAGCCATCTTGTTCCATTCCCACTCTGCTGCAGAGAGTTTCCAAGAAGTTATTGGCTCGAGAATATGCTGCACGAGTGTATAAGGATTCAAAAATTGTCTTTCCTTGAGTTTCACTGGGAAAAATGAACAAGGTAGCCTTATTTCAAGCTTTTAACAAACACATGTACATTAAAGTAAACAAATAAGTGCGAGGCATTCAGAGCAACTTGCAAATAGCGCAATTAAAGCTTTACCTTGTGTAACAATAAACATAGAAAACTTTCCATAAGAACAAGCGTTTTGTCTTTCAAAACATAACTATTCAGCTATCTACATATTTTACAAATAAATATATATTGGGAAGAGTACAAGCAAAAGTGTTAGTAATGTAGATGTAGATGTGTATGGTATTAACTATAGTACATAAAGAACAGGAGAAGCAAAGCGAACCAAATCACAGTGTGTTGTGTATTTATATGTATAATACTAATTCTCCTATTAAAGATCTGTACTGCAACAAATAAGTATTAATGTATAAGTGATTTTATTTTTAGCTGTAACACTGCCCCATTTCACTTTAGCCTCTTTCATCATAAATAATAAAGAAATAATATAACAGATTTCTATGTAAATTATCAGATTTGGCTTACCTTGTTATTGACAGTGTAAAATGAAAGTCCATGTGGATTAAATGAAAAGTTAAACTGAAAAATGACTTAAAATAATAAGTATAAAAATAGTAATTTATTTTTTAGTCTTTGCTTGTCCAAAGATTTCCATGAAGAACTGGTTGCCATTCTCTTAAGTGATGGGCTAGCCCACTCCATCTCTTCTATTTTTTCAAGAATTTTATGATTTTTAATGTAGATCAAGGCTGAGTCCAAGTCTTCAAAGATTTTGGGACCATCCAATAGAAAGAGCTTGAGCTTGGCAGGAAATAAAAGATATGTTTTCAGCTGGGCTTTTTAAGTTCCTTAATTAGTGGTAAAATGCTTTCCTCTTTGTTATTACCATGGTAGAATAGCCATTATCAAAGCGTATAACTGTCTCATTAACTTTAATTGGTGCCTTTACCCATGCAGTTTTGAGAACCATTTCCTTATCAAATGAAGACAGGAATCTGACTATCACAGATCTGGGAATTTTCTTATTTGTGTTAGCAGAGGATAATGACCTATGGGCTCTTTCGATACCAAATGACAATGCTTCTGGTAAATCTAGAGTTTTTGGAAGCCAAGATGTTAAGAAGCTTACCATATTGTTTCCCTCAATGTTTTCTGGTAACCCAAAAATCCTTATGTTGTTGCGATGTGATCTATTCTCTAAATCATCTAGTTTGGTTTGTAGTGAGGTGCTTTGTTTAAGCAGTAATTCAATGTTGTTCTCATTCTCTTTAATTCTGCAGTCCATGTCATTAAGTGCTTCCTCAATTCCAGTAATCTGATTTTTTTGTTGTTGTAAGTCTTCGTGCAGTATGTCCATCTGTTTAATATTTTTTCTTTAAAATTGTCAGTTTTGGAGTCTATTTTGTCAATTTTGATTGTTAATTCTTGTATGTTGGTTAACAAAGTTTGAAACTCCTTTTTTAGGACGGAGTCCTGACTGCTGGTTTTTGAAAAGCTCATTGTGGAGATTTCAGATGAGTAGCATAAATCCAAGATAATATTTGACAGGAAAATTTGCCCTCTTCAAGATTTCTTTTGGATATTATTGTAGCAAATGTTGTCCTTTCACAAGATAAATAAAATTGAATTCTGGGTTTTAAAGAAAAGACAAAATTTCCTTAAATTAGTAGTTGCCTTAGTGGAGCTGATAAAATCTGCTGCTGCTCAGTGTTCATCTTGGCCACTCCCCTCCAAGACATCTATCTTTGATAGTCAGTATAAAATTGGAACAGAAATATTGCTTCCCATCACAATAATTAAAAGCAATAAGATCTCTCAGTATCTAGGACATGAGTATGAAACCTTGAAGTGTGAATTTGAAAAGTACCATGCTTTCATCCTGTACACATGTGCTGAAGAATTTTGGTCTGTAGCATCCTGAAATACTGAACCTGGTATAATGAGTCCGGAAGCATGGAGACTGAATGGCTGAAAGAACAGACTTAGATATACTAAGTCTGAGATGGCCATTTCTCAGTAAATTCCCATTTCTTTGAGGTATGGCAATCTTGGGGTTAGTATATATATATATATATATATATATATATATATATATATATATATATATATATGTTTGGGGGTAAGAGGGGCTTGCTCCCTGCATCAGGGGGTGCAGGGGAGCTTAAACCTCTGCAAAAAAAGAAGATTAAAGCAATATAGTGAACTTTGAGATTTGTTTGTCTTCTGTATTTTTGGTCTCTTTTTTTCTGCTGGCAGCACTTGGCATTTTGAGTGTCAAAATGTCAATAGGGAGATGAACTTGTTACATGTAGCAGAAATACCTACCACCCAAGTTATAACAGCAGTTCATATTAATGACTATCCCCTGTCTTTCAGTTTGCTGATGGCTGATACAGAAGTTTACAAAGAGTACCCTGGGAAAGGAAGTCCCACCTGTTTTTAGTTATGCTAAATACAATACAGCCTAGCACTGAGGAAGGCAAATTATCTATCAAAGAAACATAGGCAGTAGCATTGCAGATCAGCAGAAGTAGCCCATATAAAAACAAATTTCAGCCAGCTGAGAACATTATTGGATGAGCTAACAGTATCTATGAAAACAGGGTTGGTAGTAATTAATTTTATGGCATATGCACAAAAATGTTTGATGTATAACACAATGAGGGTTTGTGCACATGAAAGACCAGAAGTGTATATTCACTTTATGGATATCGCTCAAACCAGTATTCCATTGCTGTAAATATTGGACCTACTCTCCAGTAATTATAATACTTCTGCAGTTGTTTGTTTACGCTGTATAAATTTCAAGCAAATGTATTATATCTAACTATTGTATATTGTCTTAAAATCCATCATGTTTTTCCTTATGTGCACCTTGGATATTTTCTCCCCGGGCCTCATGGTCTATCCATGGCCCAGTGGAATTTCCCGGTAGTCAAATGCCAATAAATAAATAAAATAAAATAAATAAATGTGCTATGTATCTTCATATTCTTGTGTCATCATTTGTGCGCATCATTCATTTCTTCAATGCCCAATGTAACATTGCATGGTTACATCCTGCAATCAGCTTTGGGCACGTTTTTGGAAGATCTTCCATGTCCTTCAAACAAAAAGCTGTACACTTAGACTAATGAAATTAAAAGAATTTTAATTAGATTTAATAAGTATTGCTGCTTTTAATGAAAAAATAAATAAAATGCTATGTTTTATTTTCTAATTAAGAGAATGTTTGCATTTTTCTTTATTTAAACTTCAATAAACGTTATTCACTGATACATAGTCTGTTTACTAGTTCTTTAGAGGACACATAACTGTGCAGAAATAAGAACTCATTGGAGTTTTTCTGTGTTATTAATTAGAAAAAATATAGCATGTATGGATGTATAACTCACACATATCTATATTTAGTTATATCTCTCTCTCAAAAAAAAATATATATATATATATATATATATATATATATATATATATATATATATGTGTGTGTGTGTGTGTGTGTGTGTGTGTGTGTATATATATATATTCCCTTTTACCAGTATTATGTGATCTCAGAGTTAGAATATAGCAGCAGCAGGGGATGTGTAGATGCAAGGCTAGGTTTGCCTCCTATAAAAATGACCTTTTTTTAAACTTGTATGCTTCGGGGTTATGTCTCACCCTGGGATTCAATAAAGGGATTTCTCCATGCTAGAATAGTGCAGCAGCTTCTGTACAGAATATGGCCACTGAGCAATTCAGTGAACAAGGCTGGGGGTGTGCATGAGCCTGCTAGCACTATTCTAGCATGGACACTACTGAATAATGCTGTTTACCTCATTTGCTGGTGAAAACCATGCAAATGAGATGAATTAGTGATTCAGTAAGCAGGCAGTAATCCGTGCCAGAACAGTGTCCATTGCAAAAATGTATTCGGTTACTGACCGTGTACATTACTGCAAAAATCAAAATGAGGGCATGACAGCTCAAAGTAAAGCATGTATTATAATCACTAAGCATGTCCATGGCCAAATATATGACCAATGGCATAGAAAAGAGTTGCAAAATTTAAGTTATTTTTTTTTTACCAATTTTGGCCATTTAAGCATAGCGCAGCAGCGTGCAAATGAGATCGTGCAGAAAATAAAAAATGTGAAAAGACAATTTTAAGTGAAATCTGCATTTTGCCATTATAGTGTATAGCATGAAGAATCAAAACAATAGCAGGTAACATTGGTTGCTAAGGTGAAAGAATCTGGTATAGTAGTGTAACAAGGGACTAAGGCAGTGGAGTATGCAAATGAGAAAAATGTACTGAATCACAAAATGGGAGACCATTGTCTGGCTGCACTTAACAGTGTAGGAGCTATAAGGCAGTAGTGTAAGCAGGAGAAGCATCTGACATGAAAAGGGGGTGTGTCATGCTTGGTGTAAGGTTATTGGAGCTCTACGGCTTCCATTTGAACTTAACTAAGCACAGCTAAGCAAAGGTGTGTGTCTGAGGCTGCATTTACTTATTCCATAAAATGAAGAGAATGTTCACGTCCAGAGTAGGGCCATTTCTGCTTAAAAGTGTTTACTTTAGCTAAGCGGGTTTGCGTGGCATGCACTGGGTCTTAACAACAACAAAAAAAACCCTGGAAGTAACAGAACTGTTTACATTTGGGCAGTGGGTTTGTACGGCATGCTGCAGGGCTTAAAAGGGGTGGAAATGGGAAGGGAAAAAAAAAAACAGGAAATAGAATAAAAACAATCAAGTAGAAATAACATAGCTGGTAGGTGGAATGTATCAGAGTCAGCCAATCATACAGGCAGCATCTGCAGCACAATAGTATAAACTGTGCAAACACCTTTCAGTCTGTTTTTTCCCACAAACTCTGCACCATTGGTGTACATACTAGGGGGAATTTTAACCAACAAAATGTTAGGGGCTGCTGTCACTTTGATACATCAGTATGTGCTAGAGGCTGAGGGCGGTGAGGAGGATAATGCTGACAACCACCCCAGACTATGTAGGAGGAGAAGAGTGTTCAGACCCAGGGTAACCTACCAGGGGCTACATGGTCTGGAGATAGTAGAGCACTACAGGGTGGGCAGGGACATACTTCAGCAACTCATCGGACTGTGCCAGCTTCACCTCAGACCCAGAGCCAATCGAGGGGAACCCATCCCAGTGGATATCAAGGTATGTGTAGCCTTAAGAATACTAGCTACAGGTACTTTCCAAAGACCTACTGGAGACATCATGGGGGTCTCACAGGCATCTGCACCATTTCCTGGATGCCATGCTACCACATGCCAGTGAGCACATTTACTTCCCCAGCACCCGTGAGGAGAGGACCAGCAATATGTGCCTCTTCCATTGCGTAGCAGACTACCCGGAGGTACTGGGTGCCATAGACTGCATGCACATCCACATTAAAGCACCACTCAGTGAATAGGGTGGCATCTACCTAAACCACAAGGGCTTTCACTCCATCAACTTCCAGGTTGTGTGCAATGCCCAGGGCATTATTATTAATGTGTGTGCTGGCAACCCTGGAAGCTATCATGACTCCCACATCTGGGATTCCTCACAGCTGTACCAGGGATTTGCCAGGGGGGCATCCCATATGGCCATCTGGTGGGGGATGCTGGCTATGCACTGGAGCTGTGGATGATGACACCTATCAGAAATGCACACACTCCCACTCAAGAATACCATAATGAGGCACACACACAAACCAGGATCATTATAGAGCATGTGTTTGGGAAGCTCAAGTTACGGTTCCACTGCCTTGATATATCTGGTGGATCCCTGCAGTACTCTCCAGCCACATGTGTACACATATTCATAGTATGCGACATGCCACACAATATGATTCTGTGGAAACAGCTGGGGCAGGAACAGCACAGGGAAGGGCCACACAGCCCCCCACCATTGCCAAGGTCTCCACAGGCACAGAGGGACTCAGAGGAGGACCCCCCCGAGCCAGCTCCTGAAGGCAGACGGAGGCATGTCCAGTATGTCTTGGCCTTGACAAAGAGGCAATGCATAACACACACACTGACACTGTAGGGACCCAGGGACTGACACCTCTCTCCAACTCGCATACACAATAAAATGGATGCCACACACATCACACTACCTGTACCTTACAATGTATAGGCAGTATACTGCATGCATCTGACATAGGCAGCCCTCAAGCACCATCCTCAAAACTGCTGCAGGCACAAGCTAAGGTAGCCTTCTTAACAATAAATGAATGGAGTAGTATGTTCTGGTAGCATATCTACGGTATTGCTGCATGCATGCAAGGGAATGGGGTGGCCTACTGGGATAGCAGCAGACAACTGACAGCTATGTGGGACACCAGGAAATGTCTGCCCAATACTGACTTCCACACACTATGCAGTTGTACCCAAGGAGACAAACCCCACTGCAGTACATGTGGTGGGCCAATTAACTGGGGGGTCATAGGTCACAGGCATGGATGTCAGTGTGGGGGTCCCATACTCATCCCTCAGCCTCACCCAGCAAGTCAGCTGTAGAAAACCATAAAGAAATGTGAGGCAAAGGCCCACAAATGGTGACAATGATGAAATACCCCCCTACAGACTTACACAGTGATACCACAGCAGGTCTTGCAGTTGCAGTAAGGCTTTGAAGGGTAAGAAGTCTGAAACCCAAATGTATGCCATTACAATGTGACCTGTGATCTTTAGTGATATGCCTCTAGTCCCCAAGACAGGGCAGAATACTATGCTAAATGGAACCAAAATGTAAAACAAATATCAGAGCAGTCTGTGCAAATGTGTACAGTTGACAGGTGTGCTTCCCACATCCATATTCCCATAGAAATGCAGTAACATGTATGCTTGCAGGGAAATAGCAGCAGAACACACATGATGATAACTTGTTGCATGTCCACAATATGCAGGCATCAATGAGCTATGTATATGTGTGGTTAATACTGTCAGGATGTGGCCAGCACCTCCTCCTGGCTGTTGTGTTGCAGTGGCCTAGATACAGTGCTGTCTTTGACAGGGCCTTGTTCCAAGAACTGCAGTGCCAACTATTCTGCATGTCAGCTACATCAATGGTAGGAGTTGTACAGACTGTCCAGATGTCAATATCTGTTAATGCAGGAAAGCTGTACACGTCATGGATAGTGCTTCACACATATGGACAGTACACAGCTTGGAGTAACCTACACAGTGCCTACTATACCTCTCAACTGTACAGACCTACTGCAGAATGTTCAGAGGTTTACATCATAATTGTGGTCTGTTTAACATAAAATAGTGGATGTTTGGCAATTCACTGGCAAATCACATATGACTAAGGTCAGAAAATAATGACAGATTGTAGTGTCAGATTTCATACCCTATAGAGACACGCATGCTAATGCAAAACCTGTTTTTGAATCACCCTTGTAGGTTT
The DNA here is from genome assembly GCF_019279795.1 of Protopterus annectens. Classification (NCBI taxonomy): domain Eukaryota; kingdom Metazoa; phylum Chordata; order Ceratodontiformes; family Protopteridae; genus Protopterus; species Protopterus annectens. The sequence continues at coordinate 1,658,731,950 of NC_056725.1, read as the reverse complement.
GTAAGACCAATACTTAAAAATGGTCCCTATATTTAGACCTCTGTCCCCCAATTACTTATGGCTTTGTCCAGATGTCTGGCTCTCAGAAGTTGAGAGGCATGGTGGCTAGTAGGACAGCAGGTACCTCAAGATCAGTGTACTGCCAGTGTAAAAAAGGCTGCCACCTTTCTGTGTCAGCACTGACAACATGTCACTGGCCAACAGCCATACCCCTGGAATGACGCAGGTTGTCACAGAAGGAGCACAAGTATGCCTTGTATATCTGTTCTGCTTGTCCTAACATTGCATTTGCCTGCCAACTATTTTCAAAACAAGAAAGGGTCATGTCAAAACAACAATGACAGACAGTGGGGCAGCAGACGTCATACCCATAAGAGCAAACAAGCAATTACCAAACCAGTCTCCCAACTGTCTATGACTGGCATAGCATTATTAATACCCTGTCACCATGTGTGGACCTTTATCTGACTGTCATATTTGGGCTTGTCCAGATGTCAGTCTGTGAGGGTATGACAGTTAGGCCCACATGTGGCCTCATCATAACATATAGCAACACAAACCATCTAAGGACCACAGCAAATGGAGTGCTGCAATGATGGACAACCTGCTAAATAGGTACACTCAGAGGTATGAAGTCCACAACCCTGTGTGTGATGTAACGGCATGTACACCACCCACATAAGAATTACAAATATATAACAGCAGCCTCTGCGGCCAAAGCCTGTGACTGGACTACAGAAAGACAAAGAGACACACATAATGGGAAGGAGAACCACTGGCCAGACAAATGGAGAATGTGCACACCAGAACAGATTGTGCAGTAACATAGGTGCCATGCAGTGTAAGGAGTCAGTAAATATCACCTGCAAATACACAACACACACCCATGTAAGTGGAGGTTGGAGGTCCACAACAAAACAAAACCTACACAATCAACACCTCACAGGCAAAATCACATGAGGACTCCACAAACCTACACACCACAGACCATGTAGACTCCACACACCAGGGTCTTGCAAACACTAAGGCCTTACCACAACCCCCAAACACCTACCCTACACAGATAGGATAACAGAACTGTCCCTATATCCCATTCCATACAGACTCTGATGAGGTGACCCCTGTCTGGCATACAAAGCAGTCCAGACCCTGTCTTGATGGAACTGTTGCACATCTGGAACTCAAGGCCCACACCATCAACCTGTAGGTGCAGCATCGACCTGGGCTGTAATATCAGTACAGCTTGTTGGTGTGACAGATACATGTACCACACACTCCCCCATCTGTGGAATACAATCCCTGTCAACAACAAGCCAAGTGCCTCAATACCCCTAGTGATGTGCTCCCTGTATAAGTGCACAGGAAACACAAAATACAGTCCTGTGATTCCACCTGTGTCCCTGCTGGACAGGGGCTCTGTGTGCTGACATGTAACATGGGCTACACTCTCATCTGCATGGGTTATAAGGGCTTCAGGGCCAATACCCTACTAACTTCATAGCAACCTAGCAACCTATACACAACTGTCTGTCAGTGGTTCACAACATTAGTCTGTACTGCTTTGTACTGACATACCTGGAAGTCACCGTGCTATGTGGAATATACTACACACATAATGGACATTTCTGCACAGTAGAATGCACTCTGTTCTCACACCCATACCTCACAACCTCTGACAACAAGACAAAAGGTCATAAATAAAAGTGGGACAAAGGCACAATGATAGGCACGTGGTGTAAATATTGCTGTTACATACTGAGAAAGTTGGTAGAATAAGGGGCTTTGCAGTAGCAGGAATTGTCTGAAGGTTATGAAGTCTGAAACACTAATGTCTGTCATTGTTTTGTAACATCAGTCTTCAATTGTATGCAACTAACTTGCCATAAAAACAGAAGTTTATGTATACCAGATGAAACTTCTAGACAAACACCTGGACAATCTGCTAAAACATGTACAGTTGAGAAGTATTTCCACACCGGGATATGACTTTTCAGGTAAGAAGAATACCACATGACCAGGAGATCCCCAGCCAGTATATCATCAAGTTGCTGGACTGTTTACACAGTTTCATCAGTCAACCAGCTGTAGCCACACATCTCAACCAGCCTTTTTGGGCAAGAATGTATATAGTCAGGCTCATAATATTGGTCTATGCATCATACATCATGTATTCCTCTGGTAAAGCACTGTGATGATCTGAGGATGTCTGTCACTAGGTAATGACACAATACACTGCAGTGTCAGACTTCAGATATGTCAGAAAATGTCTGCTAAAACAAACCCAGTACGTTAGGAAAGTCCTGTTTACTTTTGAGAGGTATGGCTGTAACACACAAAACCCTGGACTGGAGTACAACTATCTCTGGAATGGAGTCCCACTCTCACTATATAAGGTCATACTGGGCATGCTCCTACACTTAGAGAATCACAGGCCATGTTGGAACACACATCGGACTATATAACTGCATTGTGCATATATCTCTTTCCATACAGACAGTTATGTGCACCTTAACTGTCTGTACACAAACCCATCAGACAGGATTAGCCTCAGCTAGCTTTAGGTGGCCCGTTTGTGATATATCTGCATCTGTTGCGTGTGATACACAGACATATATATATGGGCAACAGACAACTATATGTCAAGCATATACACATACATAGACATGGGGAAGAGAGAGACAGACAGTCATAGACAGAGACACACAGGGTGACACACAGAGAGTGAATCATACACACGGATACCCTGAATGGCATATAGTGATGTCCTGCTGCGGATAGTAGCATACCAGTCATAACCAGTCGCACATGTCAGCATGAAAGTGGCCTCCATTGTGTTACAGTACTGAGGTGGGGGGTTATAATATCACATCACCTGTCTTTGTGTGTGTGTGTGTGTGTGTGTGTGTGTGTGTGTGTGTGTGTGTGTGTGTGTGTGTGTGTGTGTGTGTGCATGTGTGTGTGTCTGAATGTTTAAGTATTAGGAGGCTGTCCTCACTCAGTCCACTTCCTACTGCCCTACTTTACAAGATCTGCCGCTGCTGTCATTCACATTAGAAGTACCACTGGACAGCTGTCAGCCCTATAAGCTCTGTAGCATGTGCGATAACTGTGTAACACTATAGTACAAATAAATAGATAAGCAGGGGTTCTATTCCCAGTTTTGGCAAATGTGTGTATAAGTGTGTATGTTTGTAGGCTAAAGTATTTTGAGAACTGTTCCACCCAGTACATATCTGAGTGCCCTACTTTAGCAGTCCTGCTGATGCCATTCACCTTAGAAGTACATTTGAATAGCACTCAGCCCTATAAGCTCTGTGGTGCTTGTAATAACTAAATAACAGTATAGTACAGATAACTAGATAATCAGGGGTTCTACACTCAATTTTGGCAAATGTGTGTGTATGTGAAGGTGTTTGTAAGTGTGTATATTTGTAGGGTAATGTATTTTAATGCCCTTCCCACCCAGTACATTTCCCATTGCCATACTTTACAAGGGCTCTTGATGTAACTCACCTTAGACATATCTTGTGACAGTGTTAAATCCTATAAGCTCCATGGCATGTGTGATAACTGTGTAACACTGTAGTACACATAACTTGATAGGTAGGGATTCTAAACTCAATACTGGCAACTGTGATACTGTGTGTGTGTGTGAGTGAGTGTGTGTGTGTCTGTGTGTGTGTGTGTGTGTGTGTGTGTGTGTGTGTGTGTGTGTGTGTGTGTGTGTGTGTGTGTGTGTAAAATCACATCATTCTTATGTGTATGGGTGAGAATCCTATCCTCTGAGGGTATGACTTATACCATTTTGAGGCATGTACCACCCAGTACATGTCCCATTGCCCTACTTTACAAGGCCTGCTGATGTCATTCACCTTAGATGCACCTGTATACATGTGTTAGCCCTCTAAGCTCTGTGGAATGTGCAATAACATCGTAATACTACAGTGGAAATAATTAGATAGGTAGGGGTTCTAATCTCAATACTGACAGCTCTAGTAGTGTGTGTGTGAAGCATATCCCCTGTGGTTGTTGTGTGTGTAGGTTATACCATTTTAAGGCCTGTTGACTTCCTATCCATGACATTACTTTAAAGAGCATGTTAATGGCATCTGTTTCACATGCATCATGTAACACCATACAGCCCATACCAGTCATCTGTACAGACGTACATGGAATGTACACGTTTGAAACCCATATGTGCTCTTTGTCCCCTAACAATGAACATTCCTGTGATATCATTGCCAAATATGTCACAGCTACTGGTGACACACATGCCAGCATCAGACATTGTACCTGACTGACACATCATGCTGATATAAAGTCTGTCACTCTATCACTTGTGCAGGTTTGTAGGAGCAGTAGACAAGACCAATCTCTATGCCTGGTGGGTTATCCCACCATCCATGAAGGCATTTACAAGATTACCTGTCATTGTGTGATAGGTCCCAGGCATATAATCTATGTGGAGCATGTCATGTGTACGCAGCACTATAGTGCATACAAGTGGATACGTAGGGTTACTAATATGTCTATTGGCAACTGTGTATGTGTTTCCATATGCACAGCCCCTGTGGCTGCCTTTAGTGTGTGTATGTGATGGCTATACCATTTTGTGTGCCTCTTCCACCTGTGAGCTCTCCCATTGCCAACCTAGTGTCAGCCCATACAGATGTCATCCACCATACAAGCACAGTTACACAGTTTCTAACACCCAGCCACTGTGGTGCATGCAATGATCGTGTCACCATGTATTGTACATTAATAGATGGGTAGGTCATCTACTTGATAAGTGTCACCTCCATGTGCATGTGTGTTTCAATGCATGTCCCCATGCAGTGGTGTGTGTGTGTGTGTGTGTGTGTGTGTGTGTGTGTGTGTGTGTGTGTGTGTGTGTGTGTGTGTCAGATGGCTATAACATGTTCATGGCCTCTGAACCCACCATTGGCAATCCTAACAGCCCCTGTAATTGTCATCCACTTCAATAGTAGTGGCAGACACTGCCACACTACAGTACCGCTGTGGTATTGGTGTTATGTATGTAGCACTATCGTTCATAAGACTGTGTGGGTAGGGGCTGTGCTCAGCCCTTTCATCAGCAGCCCCATGTACAGGACTATGGCTCTGTGTGCAATACTAGCATGAGAGGGCAGATATGCATATGAGATAGCAGACACACATGCTGGTGATTGTCAGGTTAGACTAACACAGGCTGAACTGTGTCAGGAATACATACCCCAAACCTGTCATACACAGTACCAGGCATACCCTCTTCAACCGCATGATGGTTGAGTGGATGTGACAGAAATGGCAGGGGCAACAGGTGCTAATAGCTGAATCTGTTGCAGTTAAAGTAATGGCTAAGCTTGTGAGGGACCTAGTGCCAGTACTCAAGTAACCTCCTCTGCATGTGTGAGCCTGCAGTCCTACGGAACACCCAGGTGACATGTATGAAGGCTAGGTGGCTGTGTCAAGGGTATGTATGCCAGGTCACACTGTCTGCCACAATTGCCCCTCACACACAGTTACATTTAAACATACCTGGTAAACATGTACATATACAGCTGTACCTTGGCTACACAAAGGTCCACTCCACCTTGCTCATCATTGCTACTGTCAGCAGGCCCATAGCCTGCAGACAAACAGACACCTGGAACACAACCAGCATACAGTACGTGACACTACAGTCAGTTAGCAGTACTAACAGCAATAGCGCATCATGGCTAACAAGGGACATACACTTCGATGTGTACCCATAACTAATGCCAGCAGACAGCACCTTAAACAGTATGACATTGCTGCACTGTACTATAGTCACTCTGTGCATCAGCCCCATATGAGCATGTGCATGCATCGATGATATGGATAACAGGGTTGTGGCACAAGTATAATGAAGGGTGTAGTGTTGGATTGCCAGAGGCCTACGCTGGGCCATATGGCTGACATCATGTTTGTTTGTGTGTGTGTGTGTGTGTGTGTGTGTGTGTGTGTGTGTGTGTGTGTGTGTGTCTGGAGGGGTGGTGTTCAACTGGGTCATGCAGAGGAGCTGTGCATGTCCAGTGGTGAGTGGCCTGTGATAGGGATGTGTGAGTGTTGGTCTGCACACCATCAAGTCATGTGAATACCTGATACAGGGCTATGTTGGACAGCAGTGAACCGTACATGGCAGGATGTACAGTTCACCATTTACTGGCAGGGACATGAGAACTGGTTCTGCCATGAGTATCACTGGCACCGCCAGGCCCAAGGACAGATGCACTACTACTCTCTGATGGTGACTGCTGTCTGCTGGATTCATGTCCCTGATGGGACTGAAGGACAACGTGCCTATTGCCTGCTCCTGTGTGGTGTGGATAGCACCCTCCCTTTGGTAGTGCTGTTGGTACTGCCACTACGGGACTGTGTAAGTACATGGCCACATGGGCTCACAGCTAATCATGTTGCTGACCTACGTCCACCGGGCCAATGCCCTACTCCTACCACATACTCAAGCATAGACGTTGCACAGTCGAGCAGTGACAATGTCTAACTCCACTGTCTATCCACATCACCAAGATGATGTATGGCATCACAAATGCCGTGGAGGTTGTCACGCATGGAAGGGAGAGCTGCATTCATGACCCTGAGCATTTGTCCAGTGTTGTGGTCAGTACGTACCTGTGCCTCCATGACTGACTGTAACATGCATCTGGTGACACCTGCTGTGGCACTTGTGACAAGGGCTTGATGGGCAGCAGTCCTCTGCTGAGCAGCCCTGTCCATCTGCCTGTTTGTGACCTCACCTGATCTCTGGCTATGGCTGGTATCTACACTCACACTCGCCATACTCAACACACTTGTCTGTTCCGTGCCACCACCCTTAAGCTGTCCATTATCCATGGCTGCTGGGGACTGGGTATGTGTGGGCATACTAACTGTGTGTGAGGACATGGTGGGTGAAAGTGGGATACCAAACAATGGCACAGATTCAGGCACCAACAACCCCACCTGTGCCTTACTATGACCACCATCATCATAGGAGTGAGCTAAGACACTGACATCAGGTTGTGAGGGGGAGGGACACCAACCCCTGTGTTCACCTGTGAGGGGAAGACAATATATGCAAATTAATTAATACCCTACAGTATTATGTTTGCTGATACACACACACACACACACACACACACACACACACACACACACACACACACACACACACACACACACACACACACACACACACACACACACACACACACACACTCATGGTACAGTCTGGCACAGCTGTGACACCTATGGGCCCTTCAGGCAGACCTTACACTAGTGCTGCCTGCCGCAATCCATCTCTTTCACTGCTACTGTAAGGCCCACAACAAAGGGTGACAAATCCTACTTTGTGATGGGCCTAGTAGCAGAATGATAATTGTGGCCAAGACCAAGGCTATTGGAGTGAGCTATACAGTGTCACCAAGTGCATATGCATGTACTGTAACAGCTGACTTACTGCTATACAGACCACACACAATGACAATGTGTAACAATATGTGATGATAACTGATGAAGGAGCAAGACTATACACTATCACTGCAGTACCTACACAGTTCAGACTAACAGGGATTAATTTCAGACAACATTGTAGAACAGTCTGCATTGCATACAGGAAACATGTCAAGTACTAGGTGCATAGCCTCATAAGATGAAATCAGGCTATTGTCAGTGATGCCCTCATAAGCCTGGCCCAGATGTTCATCCATGTCCCTTCAAAGCCAGCACCTGTCTCCCCTGTCCAGCTGGGACATATGCGGGACCCAGGGGCGTCTCATCCATTTCCCATGCAGTCATCCAGCTTCTTCTTCAAGACGGCTATACATGTACTCAGACATGGGGAGGGAGTGTATTTTACAGACAGTGTATTGTGTGGGACACTACACTATCCTGCCGACAAGCACTATACATGTTACAGACCAGGTGAGGGCCTTGTGTGCATGATGCGTGAATGGGGTTTGTCTTACAAATATGCAGAAATTACATCAAGGCTGGTTTGCAAATGGCCTTGTATGCCAAACACAGGTCATCTATGATCAGTCTGTATGAGACTGAGTACAGGGACAGGGCTTTCAGCCTACCTCTATAGGATAGGTGTTGCAGACCCAGGAATTGCCTGGTCAGGAACCTCTGTGGTCTTTGCAACTGCAGCATTGGCTTGGCAAGGTTCATGCCAAAGGAGCCATTGTACTTGGTAATGCATCTGATAAGGGTGGAGTACAGGGATGTTGTGGCCTCCTGGTTCCTGGATGACATACCCATATTTGTGAGGTGGGCCATGCAGACAGCCTTCCATACAATGGTGCCCACACAGTAGAAAAATGATAGGTTGCTACCAACCTAGGTGCACAAGTCACCTCACACTTGATTGCATGCTCAGCACATTATTACTGTCATAATTAGTGTGGATGACATCTGCCACAGCAGGAACAATGATGCTTCTCCTGGCATTCAGTTTGTGGCAACGCTTTTTGAACCAGTCATTAACTGGATGAGGGCCTCTTGGGGATGCTCACATTAGTAGGGGAATGTAAGACAGTGGCCAGCTTGCAAGCATCTGTAAACCTGGTCCACCACAGACCACTGCTTTTGTCCTGTACCTCAGATACATATATTTCAAACAGTAGAGGTCCCCAGACCGATCCTCGGGGTACACCACTTTGGAAGACTCTGCTACTAGAGCTGGGTTCCACTACTCTGACTGAGTGGGTACTATCATTGAGCCAGTTAGCTACCCATCTGGTAACATGCAGATTGACGCCTAGCTGTGTAGGTGTATGTATCCTGGCTGCCTGGGGATTATTGTTAGAGAATTGGGCTAGGTGAAGGTAGGCATTGTTCTCCATCTTCCCCTCGTCCTTGTGTTTTTTGTCCACTTCAGAGAAGTCGAACAGGTTTAACAGGCCTGATCTCCCTTTGACAATACCAGACTGTGTGGACTCAGGCATTTTGACGTTACCAGTGTCCTTGTTCATAATGTCCTTGATATTGCCTTCCATGCCCTTCAGAGCAGGCTAGTTAGGCTGATGTGCATATGACTTGCTGGGTCAGTGGATGCACCACCTTTGTGCATAGGGTGACAGTGGCTGTCCTCTGTGCAGAGGGGATGACACCAGTGCTCAGGCTTTGATTAACTACAGTCTGTAATGGATCTGAGAGCTCATGTTTGAGTTCACGTAGGATGCAGCCAGGGATGGTATCAGGCCTATGGAGACTTCTGTGTGCTGCCCTTGAGAGGGCATTATGGACCTGCTTCCTGATGATGGGAGAGAAGGTGCTGTGCATGCATATGTGTACAGATGGGGGGACAGGAAGGTGATGTTTACACTTCACAAGTCTGCAGCAGGTTGCCTATATCTATGTCATATGTGTATGTTGTGTTATTGAACACCACTACAGAGCAGATTTGTGTGTTGCCTCTGGGATTGCAGACATATGTGTGGAAGGGCTAATGATTGGCCTTGGTGGATGTGTCCAATTTGCACTCAAAGTTAATGTTCGGGTAATCCACCTGTGACCTTATTTGCTTGGGCAGACCAAGATGACATTGCTTCCAATACAGCACCTGTGCCTTCTTGGTCCTGTCCAGCAATTATTTCCACCTATTATGGTATTTGTATATTACTGCTGTCCACCATGGACATTTACCCTACCTTGAGGGGGATAATGTTGTCCTGTCAGGTATTGTTGAGTCCATACAGCTATGTAAATGCTCACATAGTATTGTGGTGTGGGCTTGGACACTACTGCTAGTTCTGACTGATGGGACGTTGGCTGTAAAGCTCTGAAGAGATTTATAATCATTTGTGTAACGTTGATTTTATTTGACCCTGACAAGAGGGGAGATGGTCACCTGAGCAATGATGGCCATGTGGTCAGATCGCACCAAGGAGGATGACTCTGTAGGAGTGCTACAGTGGCTGCTCATGTTGGGTAAGACCAGGTACAAGATATTTCCACCTGTTGTAGGAGTGTTGACCAGCTGATCCAGTTCATTGCCATTGAAAAAGCCAAAGAATCTCTGCACGTTCATGTTCAGGTGGCATAGGTCATGCACACTATGGTTGGGTAGTTGAAGTCACCCACGAGCAGGGTAGATGATTGAATCCTGACAGATTCCAGCAAGTCCCAATAAGTGTGGTGGGTGTCCATAGACATGGTTGGAGGCCTGTAGCTAGCTATGATTTGAGTAGGTGTTTTGTCAACTGTTAACTGCACTGGGGATGGCTCCCATGTGTCATACTGTTTAGCCAGCCTGGAGGTGTGTATGTTTATGATAATGTTTAACATTCCACCTCCTGTGGTTTTTCAGCCCTCCATTTGGGGTCTACACGTATGATAGGATGAGTAACCTGGCAAGGTTAGTGTGCTCTCCATAGCTGAAAAGCAGGTGTCAGTGACTACACAAGTGTCGGTATCCTACAGGACAAGGTACACTTGCACTGACATGGGTTTCATGGTAAGACACCTAGCTCCTGTTAGAGCAAGGCATCTGCACAAAGGCACACATCACTAGTGGACAAAGGCTAGAAAAAAGTGTCACTTTATGAATCTAGCTGAAACACACTTAGTTGCCAGCAAAGACAGTGTCACATTCACAGGTCTCCTCTGCAGGATATGATATCTGACAATCAAATGTATGCTATTATGTTATGACTTCAGTCTTTAATGGGTTGTCAGTGATGTGCCAGACAATACACAACTGTATGAGGCACTGACTACAAATATGAGGCAGACATGTGGTCAGTCTGCAAAACTCTGGACAGTTGACAGGTATGGGCTCAGTATATAACATACAGTTCAAAACTCACTTCTGCACCTGTTGTGTACTATGCACATACCCTATATAAGTCTCTTACATTTGTAAGACAAGCATATGTATCATAGTAGCATTCACAGGTGACATATGAATATTTACAACATCCCAGGTAGCTGCCCTAGCAGTGTCACACTCAGTATTGGACAACAGACATTCCAGTAGTAGTCATACATGAGCTGACCTTTGTTGGGGTGACTCAGGGGTCAGAGATGTGATCCATGTCACTGCAGACAGGGCAAGCAGGAATGGCTATAGGTGCCGGACAGCAGCATGTGAGTCCAGCAGGTCTTATTGTGACCTGTTGTTTAACTTCTTATTTCAAATTATTGCATTCCCTTTTCTGCATTCCATTACAAGCTTATGTGATTGACATACCTGCTATAGTGCTGAATAGTTTCCTCAGAATAGTGCAAATGGTTAGGTTTGTGTAGTCACAGTCTGTCTTTGTGTAGATGGGTTCAGACCTGTGTTGTATAGGCAGCAGCTTGCCTTTTGTAGGTAATGCTCATGAGCAGATGGTGGCCTGTGCCTCAATCAGTGTCTCCCACTTGCTACTTGCATCCAGAGCAACTGTTTTGTCTTTCCATTAGCCCATGCCATAGCAACACAGTACTATAATTAAGTCCTTCATGTGGGCCTTGTGCCTTTTCCTTGCCTGTGTGGAGGACATTATGGAGGTGTGGGGGCTACAGATTCACAGACTGTAGGTGGAAATACCTCTCGGGACAAGACATGTGCAGACAGCCCAACAACATGGGGGACAAAGCTCCAGAACTGGGTACAGAGTGCAAGTAAGTATTGCTGTTATACACATAGAGGATTGCTAGATTAACAGTATTTGTCTGGACATGCATTTTTTTGTGTGACTTGACATCTAACAGTGATATGTCTCTGACATACCTCTCAACTGTCCTGATGTCCACAGACTGCCCAGAGGTTTGCCTGTTATGTTTGGTCTCTTCCTCAGACGATTTCTGTTTTTGGGAAATCAGTAGGATAATGTGAGGATTGTAGTCAGCAAATGTTGACATTCATTAGTGTTTCAGACATCATATCCTTTGGGGATGTTATGTTACAACAAACCCTGTATCATCAGCAACTGTTTCAGTTTGTAACACCATTATGTGAGCTATGTCCCTCTTTTAGGCCCCCTGTCTCCCAAGTATGTCATTCTTTGTCCAGATGTCTTACAGTAAGAGATTCAGAGGTATGGTATATCATTATTTAGTGACTGCACTCCTAATATCATCCCATTGACTTAGAAGACTCCTGGAAGTGGTATGTGGCAGTGGCCATAAATATGGTCCCACACCCTGGACATTCTGTGGAAATCTGTACAGTTGAGAGTAATGTATGTCTGGCCATTGTTAACAGACTGCCAAGATTGTGTATCAGTGTTGTGAGTAAATGTTTGTTGGGCTGAGTAAGGAGAGTAGCAGATGTGAGTGTCATAGAGTCTTTTCAATCTTTTCTATCTGACTGTGCATGCTGCTACAGTTGCTGGTGGTCTATAAGTTGTATATGTTTGTAGGGGCAGACTGAGAAATGTCCTGTAACACCGTAGGATTCCCAGTAGACTGTGAGTTGGGCCAGTATATGTCAGTGTAGTGTATGTGACTGGCAATCAGCATATGTTCAAACAGTCATTCTACTCTAGAGTTCATTTGGGGTACTGTCATGTTGCTGTGACTGTGGTGCAAATGGTTGTGGGTGGACAATTTCTCATCAATGTCTGCTTTTCCCTACAGTTACATCCTGGTAGTGCATGATATATTTGGAAATACATGGGTAATTCCCGAGAGCTGATTTGGGGTAGTGTTGTGTTGGTCTTACTGTGGTTCAGAAGGTGCTGGGTGAAATGGTTTGCAGCTCTCAGTGTTTTTTCTCTACTGTTACATGACTGCAGTCATACCTCTCCACTGTCCGGATATCTAGACACTGTCCAGATGCGTGGCTCATATGTTTGGCCTGTTCCCAATAACTGTTGTGGGTTTCTGACAAATCACTGGGATGATGTGAGCATTGACATCAGATGAGAATCAGTTGTATTTCAGACCTGGAATCTATCAGGAAATATGTGTTAAATCACACCATACTACTCTAGCAGACTTCTACTTGTATAACAGCCATATTTCAAGGATGTCACTATTGTTTGGCATTTATCCCCCCACTTTGTCAGGCTTTTTGCAGATGTCTTGCAGTAGGAGGTTGGTTTATTTATATATATATATATATATATATATATATATATATATATATATATATACACACACACACACACACACACACACACACACACACACACACACACACACACACACACACACACACACACATATATGTATATAAGAGTACTACAGATATATATTTTCCCTTATGTTAAATGACTGTAGTGCATAATATGTTTGCAAAAACATTGTAACTTTCTGCCGTTTAGATGGTGTAGAGGTATATTGCTGTGATTGTAGTGCACAGCGTCCTAGGTTCAAGGCTTGTTTTTTTCACTCATGTTAAATGACCATAATGCATGGTATGTTTGTTAAAGTATTATAAATCCTCACAACTCAGATGGCATAGTGATACATTCCTGTAATTGTAGTGTACAGCATCCCAGGTTTGAGACTTGGTAGGGTTGTTTTTTTTTTGTTGCTGGGCAGAACAAGGGCTGACAGAGACAGAATGATTAAGGCACTTTTAAGCAGTTGTAAGCGGGCTTGCATGGTTTTGCATGAAACTAAGTGATGCTAAGAGACAGTTAAGTCCTCTTAGCTTCACTTAGCACCACTTACTCCCACTTACACCCATTCTAATTTTAATTAAAGAAACAAAAAAAGGGTGATAGGAAAGTGGTGAAATGGGGGCAAGCAGGGGGTAAAACATTAGGAAAACCAGCTAGGGATGTGCAGAATGGGTGTAGGAAAGGACCATAGCTCTAAATGTCTTCTGCAGCAACAGCTGTGAATAATGAATTTGGAATTTATAGCCTCACACCCCACAGGGCAGGGTGTTGGCGAAAGATATTTGTAGAATAATTTGTGGGTAGATTGATTAATTTCACTGTACATGGGGGCAAAATGTAGAGCTATGTATGGGGCAATGATTTTTTTGTGGGACAGATTACCCTTTTATTTATTTTTTTTGGGTGAGAGTGGGATGTTGGGGAAGGGCTGTAGGTATGTTTGGGAAGGTAGATTGGGTAGGATAGGTAGCATTTTCAGACAGACAAGACACACAAGACAGCAGATGGGGTATATGACACATGAGGGGGTAAACACCTTGGATGGGGAGGGTGGTATGGAATCAAAGGCCCATGAGCCCCCAAATGGATACAGTGGGACTGAGGTCCCCACTCATGGGCAGTCATCACTGCACCTTCATGGCCCTGAAGGTGGCTGTGCTGGGGGCTGGACAACAGGGGCATTTTGTCATCCTCTCAAGGTGCACAAGGCAGCCCTCCATCTGATGCAGCTGCCCACCCAACTCAGAGTGGATGACACTGTGCACCATACCCCAAAACATTCTGCGGGTGACGGGCTGCTCTCAGTGCCCATGCCCAGGGGAATGGGTCCCGTCCCCTGAGGAGAATCCACCTGAAGGTGGTGCAGGACCAGTGGAGGAGGATGTTCCAGGTTGGGTCCCAGATGTTCTGGGGCCCAGTGCCACAGCCAGATGGGGCAGGTCAGGAAGATTCACCAGGATCTGCCTTCCCAAACGTGCTATAGTGTTGTGGTTTTCCCAGATATATTGGTTAGTCATGAACAACACATTTCAAAATTAGTTATATCACCATGTTTGGGTGCTCCCATTAACCCAAACTAACAGATCTGAAACAGTTGCATAGCAAACAGAACACATGCATACATGGAACAACAGTAATCATTTTAACAGCATTCAGGTTACATTGATGGCAACAGGCCACCAGTAATGGTATTTGAACAAGGTATGTTAATATGCAGCCAATGAAATATATGAACAATAATGGAACACATATCCCAACAATAGGTTTTGAGAACAACATACCCATAGTATATGAATAAAAATTATTGATACAGATGACAGGTGGGGGAGCAAAAAAAGTCCATTAACAACTGTATCGGCTTCTATTTTTCACAACAGTACTGCTCAGTACTCTACAGGTGTGCCCTCACTTTGCATTTACCTATGGCCTATAGCTTCTGTGGCACATACATACATACCTGTTAGACTGTCATCCTGTAATGGTATGGGGCAGACTGGGTGAACTGTGGCTACTTTACTGGAGGGGGCTTGTACATATCAGGGTTACATACTTGACAAGGAAGGGGGTACCCTGCAATGATGACATGTGAATCTGCTACTAGTTTAGTTCACCTGGATTCCTATCTGTGTCCAAGGTGATTGGCAGCAGTGGCCACTAGCCATGACAGTGTGATACTTGAGAGACATGTATCAGGAAGAGGGCATGGTGTATGTAACTATCCTGCTGTCATGTGCAGACATGGGGTTGGACAGTGGGACAGCTGTACATGGTGTATTGTTATACCCTTCAAAAGGCTACTACAAACATATCATTACCTGTAAGGCCTGTGGAGAAAATATCTGTTACTACTATCTGACTGTTTCTACAAATAATCACGATTTCTTGAGTGTATGTATGTATATATATATATATATATATATATATATATATATATATATATATATATATATATATATATATAGACATACACATATCTCAGTACCACTCCCTGGATTTGAACCTTGTCTGGGTGTGCTAAAATGAGCTAAAAGGCTGTTTCTCATCACACTGAACTACTGGGGAGCTGCTATCTCTTTTTTGACAGTTTTTTGCCTAATACTCTGTGGGTTAGACAGTCTGAACTTGTAATCCTGAGATTCATGCATGACAGATAGTTAGAGTACTCTGTAGTAATCCTTTGAAATTATACAATCTGGAAAGCAAAGGTTAACATAAGGCACTGCAGCAGGGGATAAACTATAATACATTTGACATTAGTATTCAGGGTTCGGCTCTTAGTGCATAACATATGTCATATTTCATGTATATCTGGATTTACAGCTCTACAGTCTACTGTTTTGCATGCTAGTTGATTCTCAGAACAACCTCTGTTAATTCATGCTGTCAAAGCCATATTTTCTGTGCAGAACCTGTACACATTCTATTTCTATAACAACATACCAGAATAAACACAACAGTTGATGGTTTAGGTTTTTATTGTACTTATATGGCACAGTACTCTACTACTGCATATGCTGTGGATGACTATTAGTCTGTCAAACTTTTCTTTAATTGTTAGACACAAAGCACAGTAAGAAATTTACTCCTTCTTATTTATTTCACTAAATACTGCAAGGTAGATAGTACTAACCAGCCTGTCAGTGTTGCCTGGTCAGTCTGTCCGCATGGGCCTCAGCATTGCTAGCCCTCTCTGCTGCAGCTGTAGGAAGAGAAAACAAACATTATGCATACCTGTCTATCACATACTCAGGCTAGAATTTGGTACAGCTATATCTGGGATACTTATAAACTGCTGGAGCATGGTTGTCCCAAGTGTCTTGGAGCCACTTGACCAAGAATGCCCCCTTCTTCTGCTCTAGGTCGGCATAGTGATGCCATAACAACTGACCAGTTTGGGGGATGCCAGTGGTACTGTTGAGATCATATGCCATATGGTCCCAGGCCTACACTTTAAACTGTGAGCCCTGGTACTGGCCCTGCAGCAGTCTGTCATCATGGTTTGCTACAAGGAGCTCAGCCATGACTCCAGACTCCAAAATGCCCCAACGCTGCACCTGAAAGCACGAGCTCTCACCAACACCTGGCATAGTTCCTACTCAGAGCAAGCTACAACAGATTCTGGCTGTATTCCCACCTGTGCCATTTAAATAAGGCTATATTCCCACCCTTTGCCGTCATTGGACCATTTTGAAAATGCTAAGCTCAGCTAAGCAGTGCACAAATCAGCTAAGATGAGTTGAACAGTGCTTAAAGGGGTAATTGCTGAGCACTGCTTAACAGTGTGCAAATCTGCTTAGCTGAGCTGACTGCTGCTTAGTATTTATGTCTAAGCAATGCTTAAACTGGCTAAGCAGAGCAGCCCACTGCTAACCATTGCTCACTTTTCATTTTAAAGAAATATCAGAATAATGACTTAATTAATAATTACTGACATATTAGTAAGTGTATATGATTTACTTTACATGATGTCCCTCTATGTGCTTTCACTACATTACCATGGGGTGTGACTATACTGTATGGGACACTTGTGTATACATGTGTGATTTCACATGTTATATGCCCTCACACTTACATATTAAACCAGCTACACTACCCTGGTTGACAAATATAATTTACTACATAATTTAAAATAAAAATAAAAATCCCCATATAAAAATAAGGTGCCTGCTTTGATACTCGAACACCTGCTTGCAAAGCCAGGACTTTAACCACTTTGCTATTTCAGCATTAGGATTTTAGCTGTATATTTTTATTTATCTCCTATGGGATGTTTAAGCAATGCTGAGCAGAGGGCCATAACATGCACACCTGCTCAGCTATGCTTAAACATACCTTAGAATGGTAAAAAAATTAATAAACCTACTTTATTAACATGTATCTGTACTCCTTGTCAGTCACAGCAAGGGAAATTGTAAGGGGACACATAGGGACAGATTTTAAATATTGCTCTTACAAATTTAAAATGTGTGACTGTGGTTTTCTAGCAAATCATTTGCAAATCACCCAGGGTTTAAAACAGAACATACTGATAGTGATTTGGGTTTCAGACTTCATACCCTTCAGGAAATCTGTGCTAATGCAAAACCTGTTATTCTATCAACTTTCCATGTTTAAAATAAACACAAAAATGAAAAAATGAACACCCAATCACAATATTTTGCTAGCGATTTCGTTTACTTCTTATAGGTAAACTTCATCAGACAAATTCAATTTAAAAGTACTTCACTTATATACACTTTCAACAATGACATCACCAAATCACTTAAAGAATTTAAAGATACAATACATTTAAAGGTACTGATACATAATTATTCACTTAACAATAATATTCTATTAATGGATATAGTTTCATAATAAACCTAAGCATAAAAAATATATATATATATATATATGTGTATATATAAAAAAAATATAAAGTAAAATATGCATATATATATATAAATCTCATATACAAATACAAACCCTATGTAATATCTATTTATTTAAACAATGGGCAAATGTAAACCCATTATCTCATAAGTGCTTTCATTTTTAGAATACTGCCTATAGAAATAGAATCATTTAAACCTGGATGGACCATGGCATTAAATTTTAACTGCCATAAAAGTTCTTTTTCTTCTAATTTAAGTGAAGTAGGTCCACCCCTCTTATTTTCACATACACTATCAATAATCATGAACTCAAATTTATGATTTGGATTGTAATGTATGTGTTTTGCTAAGGCATTATTCAAATTAGCCTTCCCAACTGCATAAAGATGTTCATAAATTCGATTTTTCAGGGGTCGATCTGTTTTTCCAACATAAAAAGCGTTGCAAATTTTACAAACACTAATATATACAGCCCCTTTAGAATTACAATTAAATTTACCCAATATGTCATATTTATTATCTAAAATATGTATAGACTTGCCTATTTTAATATATTTGCACCATTTACAGCATTCACATTTATACATGCCACTATAGGGTGAAAATTCATGTAATGTTTGGTTCTCTAAAAGACATTTGATGTTCATACCTCTCCTAAACGTAAATCTGGGGCATTCACCAACGATTTTCTGAATGGTCTCATCCTCAATTAGGAAGCCCCAATTTTTGTATAGAATAAATCTAATGATAGAGGAATCTAGAGTATATGTGGTAATAAAATTCAATCCATCATTATTACTCAATCTATCAATATTAGGTTCTACACTACTATTATTAATAGAATCAATAGATACATCCATTGATGTTTGATCTAGAACATCATGTACACTGAGGTTAGAATGACATTCTAAAAATGTAAAATCTGAATTCAACAATTGGTTTCCACATGTTTCATTTAATAGTGGCTTAAACCAACCTCTTACCCTTTTCTGATAAACTTCATCAACAAGTTCATTCAACCAATATTCAGGATACCCACATTTCAAAAACATCATTTTCAAGTTGTTACATTCATCAACAAAATCTGATTCCAACGAAACCATTCTAGCCATCCTTACTAATTGCCCTTTAACTACAGTTTTTTTCTGAAATTCTGGGTGGCAGCTAGTAAAATGTAGAAAGGTGTTGGAATAAGTGGGTTTCCTATATATTTTTGATTGGAATCTACAGTGGGAACAGTCTTTAATTATATCCACATCTAAGTAAGAAATTCTTTCAGTGTGGAATTCCCATGTAAACTTCAGAAATTCCGTGTAATTCATTATTTCTTCCATGAAAAATTTAACAGATTGTTCATCCCCCCCTCCATAGAATGAATATATCATCCAAAAACCGGGTATACCAAACAACTTTTTGTTTAAATAAAGAGTTTTTAAAAAGAAAATGTTTCTCCCAAAAAGCCATTACTACATTCGCAAAGGTACCCCCACATGGGGAACCCATGGCAACACCGGTATTTTGGAGATAATATTCCTGTTCAAACATAAAATAGTTGTTCTTCAAAACTAATTCTAAAAGGTATAAAACCAAATCAATAGTAGTACCTTCCACATGTTTCTCCAATAGGAATTCTCTCACCCAATTACATCCGATATCGTGGGGTATAACAGTGTACAAATCCCGTACATCAATAGTGAGAAAATTTAGATCTTTGGAGAATTTGATATTATTCAAACCCTCCAGAAAGACCCAAGGGTCTTTACATATTTGGAGTTCATCACAGATGGCAATTTTTAATTTATTATCAACAAATTTAGCACAGCTATAGGTAATAGACTGTCCACCATCCACTATAGGCCGAAAGGGTGGTTCTTTTATATCCTTATGAATTTTTGGTAATCCAAAAATTACAGGAATAAGTGGTTGATTAATACAAAGGTATTTAAATGTATCCATATCTATGCTGCCATCAATAAACAAATCATTGATATAGCCCTTAAATCATTGATATGCTCCATTCAATTCATTTTTTGATACCTTCATATATGCACCATTCATCAAAAGTTTTTTTGGTTGTTCATTTTTTCATTTTTGTGTTTATTTTGGTTTAAAGTTGGAGAGTATTTTTTGGAATTTGTTGTAAATGGAAGATTTGAACTCCCAACAATCACAGAGCCTTTTATCGAATGATGATGTGGCATCTAGTCCAAGTGCTGCAGCATTTGGCAAACTAACTTCACTTGTGGAACTGTTGTCCCAGCGTCTGGAGAACTTATCCTGTCAAGTTTCACATAGTTTGTATTTTTCGCAAAACAACAGAAATCCTATGACCAGTGGAGCTATAGGAACGTTAAATATGGGTGGAACGCTTTTTGGAGGTGTTCCTGTTACACAGAAGAGTGGGATCCCTTTGAACTCGGATTCCACTTCTGGTTCAGGTTCCGCCTTTAACATTCCGCTCTCAGGTCGTCGTACATCACCAAATACGAGTTGTGGACTAAATAATGGACAAAACAAGCTGTCGTCTAACAACGGACAGATTGAACTGTTGTTTAATAATGGACAGAATGAACTGTTACCTAATGCGACTGTAAGTAACCTTAATTTGTCTTTGCCTTCCTTAAGTGACTGGTTTAAAGAGCCTGTTACTTTCGTTTGTGGAGTGAATGCACAAATTGATCTAAATAATCTCAATGGGGCAAGTTTAGTAAACCATTTAAAGTTATTTGACTCCAAGTTATTTCGGTTCAAGAAATTACAAATTGAGATACAGTATTTATCCGAATGTGTTAAATACCAACAAATTCCAAAAGGTTTGGGGGTTTGGCGTTATCCAAGTGGACTTGTCAACAAATCCCCTATGCATTTTGAATTAACTAAATTATTCGATAAGCATGGTTGTGAGTACTTGGAACTTTTAATTAAAGACTATACTGAGCAAATGAATGCTCTGAAAAATGAGCTGACTATGCTTGACAATGCCATTCATTCTGATAAAGAATTTGAAAGGTATAGATTCGATTACACGCGGATTTTTTCCAGTATTGACAGTGCATTAAACAAAATTAGAGAAACTAAAAATAGGAAATTAAATCGGGACACCATTGCCTATAATTCTGGAACTGCTTATCCTGCACCACATACAGGTGGGACAAATCAGATAAATAATGAGACTGAGAATAATTTGGTGAACATTTTACCAGATTATAGTGAAATTGCAGATGGGGATGATATTATTAGTAGTAATGATAATTCCCCACCACAAAATCCTGGCATTAGAAGAAGTGAAAGAATTAACAGTAGATCTAATACCACAAATACTAATACTAGTGGTATGAACAATGGTGGGCGTCAGGATTTTCCAAAGGGCAAGTATGGCATAAAGGGCGGTCAAAACAACACCAAACCACAACAACGATGGTGGAAGAAGAATCCGCCGAACAAACGGAAGAGATAGGAACAGATTTAATTTCTAATGTACCTGTCTCAGACATTGACCTACCTATTATTCTCACTAATAACACTAATGACTTTAGAATTTACAAATATTCTAATTTCATGCCTACTTGTATGCAAATTGATGTTCTGGCTAAGGGTTGTACCTTTGTCCCCTCTGTTAGAGGAAATGTAGCCAGGACTTTAGTTGATTGAAAATTGTTCACGAGGAAATTAAATCTGCATGTCATGTTTGGTAATAAGTCTTCTATTGTGAATGAAATTAGAATTGCTAGCACTTTTAACCCCCCATTACACCCGACTATTTCTCTTTTTGAGAAAGTATGCTCTAATGATATTAGAACTTCTTTTGTTAATAGAAATACATTTAACACACAACGATTTAATTTAACAAAAGATGAAAATGAAGCATTAAGATGTCTCAGATTTGCTAATATTCGAATTATTAAACCAGATAAGGGTGGGGGACTAGTATTCTTTGATAATGAACAATATATAGACAAAATGAAAAAAACTTTTGATGAATGGTGCATATATGAAGGTATCAAAAAATGAATTGAATGGAGCATATCAACGATTTAAGGGCTATAACAATGATTTGTTTATTGATGGCAGCATAGATATGGATACATTTAAATACCTTTGTATTAATCAACCACTTATTCCTGTAATTTTTGGATTACCAAAAATTCATAAGGATATAAAAGAACCACCCTTTCGGCCTATAGTGGATGGTAGACAGTCTATTACCTATAGCTGTGCTAAATTTGTTGATAATAAATTACAAATTGCCATCTGTGATGAACTCCAAATATGTAAAGACTCTTGGGCCTTTCTGGAGGGTTTGAATAATATCAAATTCTCCGAAGATCTAAATTTTCTCACTATTGATGTACGGGATTTGTACACTGTTATAACCCATGATATCGGATGTAATTGGGTGAGAGAATTCCTATTGGAGAAACATGTGGAAGGTACTATTATTGATTTGGTTTTATACCTTTTAGAATTAGTTTTGAAGAACAACTATTTTATGTTTGAACAGGAATATTATCTCCAAAATACCGGTGTTGCCATGGGTTCCCCATGTGGGGGTACCTTTGCGAATGTAGCAATGGCTTTTTGGGAGAAACATTTTCTTTTTAAAAACTCTTTATTTAAACAAAAAGTTTTTTGGTATACCCGTTTTTTGGATGATATATTCATTCTATGGAGGGGGGATGAACAATCTGTTAAATTTTTCATGGAAGAAATAATGAATTAACGGAATTTCTGAAGTTTACATGGGACTTCCACACTGAAAGAATTTCTTACTTAGATGTGGATATAATTAAAGACTGTTCCCACTGTAGATTCCAATCAAAAATATATAGGAAACCAACTTATTCCAACACCTTTCTACATTTTACTAGCTGCCACCCAGAATTTCAGAAAAAAGCTGTAGTTAAAGGGCAATTAGTAAGGGCGGCTAGAATGGTTTCGTTGGAATCAGATTTTGTTGATGAATGTAACAACTTGAAAATGATGTTTTTGAAACGTGGGTATCCTGAATATTGGTTGAATGAACTTGTTGATGAAGTTTATCAGAAAAGGGTAAGAGGTTGGTTTAAGCCACTATTGAATGAAACATGTGGAAACCAATTGTTGAATTCAGATTTTACATTTTTAGAATGTCATTCTAACCTCAGTGTACATGATGTTCTAGATCAAACATCAATGGATGTATCTATTGATTCTATTAATAATAGTAGTGTAGAACCTAATATTGATAGATTGAGTAATAATGATGGATTGAATTTTATTACCACATATACTCTAGATTTCTCTATCATTAGATTTATTCTATACAAAAATTGGGGCTTCCTAATTGAGGATGAGACCATTCAGAAAATTGTTGGTGAATGCCCCAGATTTACATTTAGGAGAGGTATGAACATCAAATGTCTTTTAGAGAACCAAACATTACATGAATTTTCACCCTATAGTGGCATGTATAAAGGTGAATGCTGTAAATGGTGCAAATATATTAAAATAGGCAAGTCAATACATATTTTAGATAATAAATATGACATATTGGGTAAATTTAATTGTAATTCCAAAGGGGTCGTATATATTAGTGTTTGTAAAATTTGCAATGCTTTTTATGTTGGAAAAACAGATCGACCCCTGAAAAACCGAATT